>NW_027397074.1:54037751-54119143 GCF_003265705.2 Callorhinus ursinus
AAAAAAATAAAAATAAAAATAAAAAATAAAAATAAATAAAAAAATAAAATAAAACCTTTCAGGTCTGTTAAAAAAAAAAAAAAGAAAGAAAGAAAAACATGCTCTTAGGGCGCCTGGGTGGCTCAGTCGTTAAGCGTCTGCGTTCGGCTCAGGTCATGATCCCAGAGTCCTGGGATCGAGTCCCACATCAGGCTCCCTGCTCAGCGGGAAGCCTGCTTCTCCCTCTCCCACTCCCCCTGCTTGTGTTCCCTCTCTCACTGGTTCTCTCTCTGTCAAATAGATAAATAAAATCTAAAAAAAAAAGAAAAAAAATCATGCTCTTATACATCTATGGCTCTTAGAATTAAAAAAAGCAAACACAAGACAGAATGAGAATATAAGTGTTATCTTTGCTGTTCCTTATTTCCTGCATGCATGGACCTTCACTAAATGACTAGGGATATATGCAGAATAGAAACTAGGAAAGCTTTCAAATATGATGATGCTGCAGCTATCCCGGTTATAAGGTAACATGCATGCTTACAATGTAAATTAAGGGGGAAAGAAAACATAAGTTGTATTAGAACTGGAGTCCCAGAATTTTGAGCCTCCCCTCTTTTCCCAATATCCACTCTCTCATATACTGCTACTCCATTTGGTCACTGTGGCCCCCAGGAAGGATCATAGTAATGAGAGTCTGGGGCCCCGAGGTGGCCTATAACTTGCTGCATGTCTCACCAACTTACTTTCAGGCCTCAGTTTCCTTGTCTGTAAAAAGAATGAGGTTAGACTCAATTTCTAAGGCCCTTTCTGTGTCCAACATTCTCATTTCCATAAATTTTTCAATTGTTTCTCCAGGACTTCAGCAGATACTAAAGTTTTAAAAAGTCACTCAGATTACCACTGAGACAGGAAGTTGCGTTTAGGTTTGAGACTCTAAGTGTTAAAAAGAAAAAAAAGACTTTGCTTTTATTAAACAGCTAGTTAAAAAAAGAAAGAAAGAAACAGCGAAGAAGCTGGAACAAGTGCAAATCATGTCAAAGAACATTTAATTATAGTGAAAGCCACTGCTCTTTCACTTCCTGTCTTCACAACTCCACTGCTGACCATCTCCCGCACAACAAAGTCAAGATAAGTATTTTTCTATTGAGAGACTCTCAAAGAGCATGTGGGAGGAGTGCCAATCTGAAGGTGCACTGATTCTGCCCAAGCCAAGGGAAAAAATAAAGCTACCTTGCAAACAAGTTGTCACTATTTTCAGAGGCTCAAAACAAAAGCCTCAGTATAGTCCTGTCTTACCCGAATTGCAAAGGACACCTATACCACATAAAAGTCAAACATTTTTAAAAGCTTCTAACTATCACTAAAATAAACCATACGTAAATGAAACAAACATTATATTTCCATGTCAAGTCGTACAAATAAATTGTTTAAAGTTGTATGGCATTCACATTCTGTTAAAGTTTATGTATTTTTTTCTATAGAAATTGCCAAAAAATCATTGGAATGATATGGTCTTTTGTTCACACCCTCAATGTTTAAAACCTCCATACTAATAAGCACCTAGCATCTGTTTCCTCTGAGAAAATTTCCTTTAAGCAATGACAATATGCTACTAAAACCATCACCAGCAAAAAGGGAATAATTTTTATCAGTAACCTCATTCTCTAGTAACCATGCAAGCCATTTAGGTTCAAAACATTGTTCCTGAAAAAACTGATGCTTAAGTAGTAGGCACACCTGGTTCATTGCTGAACTGAGAATATTTTAAAATAAGCTTTCAGATTCAGTTGAAATCATATTTGCCACCTGTTATACAGCACCTGCAAGGGAAAGTTTCTTGGTGATGCTGACCTCAACCACATAATGACCTATACCATAAATGCCTCTTTTTCCTCTCATGACTTGTAATGGCTTGATCATGCATGAATTCATCTAAAATGATTCTTAAACTTGCTTATATTTTAGCCTCTACAAAGTCACCACTCATCCATAGAAACCAGGTGGATAAATACACCTCAAGTCATCCTAATTACAAATACTATTTAAAAATTCTGTGGGAGGTTTGAAGGTAAGAGAAAATAATAAATTACAAGGCAGTATCTTATATAAAATGTAATCTTTCAATCACAATAATAAGCCTGCACATTTGGATAACCAAATCAAGATTTTACTTCTAAACTCAAACTATATATCAAACTATGAACATCAGAGAATCCAAGCAAATCAGACACCCAATTCCCTGCTCACTCAATATATATTCATTGCTCACCTACTATGTATCTGGGAACTGTGCTAAGGGATGAGTACACAATGCACAAGGTAGGTGTGGTCCTGGGCCATACAGAGCTTACATTTTCATTCTTGCTACATTGTCTACTTTGCTAGACACTCTGCTAAGACACCAAAGGTAAAAAGACAGACCAAAGTCAAGTTCCTTCTAAGAGGGACTTGTCACAAGATCACAGGAAATAAGTAGATGACCATGCATGATCAGACTACCCTTCTCCATGGATCTCTCCAGGAGCTCCTGCTACCAATAACCTCAATCTGCAAACGACCTAAGCATGTGCGAAACCAGGAGGAATTTGGATACATTTGGACTAACTAATGCAAGAGAAAAGTAATAATTAATGAACTAGAACAACTTTTTTAAAAGATTTTATCTAAAAGAGAAAGGGAGAGAGAGAGAAAGCCCACGAGGGAGCGGCGTAAGAGGGAGGGGGGGAGGGGCAGAGGGAGAGGGAGAAGCAGACTTCCCGCTGAGCAGGGAGCCCCAGGCAGGGCTTGACCCCAGGACCCTGGGATCATGACCTGAGCCAAAGGCAGATGCTTAACCGACTGAGCCAACCAGGCACCCCTGAACGAGAACAATTTTGATTCTACTGGAAGCAGATCTGGGAAAGTAATCTATGGAAACCAATTTAAAATAAAATTCAGGGCCACCATGCTCCTTTCACTTTACAAATAAACAATACCTTATAAAATAGACAATTGGTAATCTTCAGAATGTGAACTCCAGCATCAATTCCTTTATCTTTTAACTCATGTGACTTAGCAGTTCTCACTCAAAAATTCTCAGGACAAAATGATAAGAAAAAACAAAGAATAAAGAAAAACTAGCCAAGGGGCACCTGGGTGGCTCAGTCCTTAAGAGTCTGCCTCTGGCTCAGGTCATGATCCCAGGGTCCTGGGATTGAGCCCCGCCTCGGGCTCCCTGCTTGGCGGGAGGCCTGCTTCTCCCTCTCCCATTCCTGCTTGTGTTCCCTCTCTCCCTGTCTCTCTCTCGCTGTCAAATAAATAAAATCTTAAAAAAAAGAAAGAAAAACTAGCCAAAAATAATAAAGGGGATAAATGTAATGGAGTTAGACATAAATTGAACCATGTTCTGATAAAGATACCCAATAAAAGTCAAATAGTTTTGACTTTTAGCCTAGCGAAGATAATAATGGTCCTCTGTCTTGACCTAAAACTGCTCCTTTGATAGAGATAATTGTAATTCCCTATTGCTAAACTGATGAGCAACTGGATACCAAGAGAGTAGAGATTAAAATTGACATACTTAATTTTAAGTCAGGAATGTTTAAACACAAATGAATTCTAGGGTTATGTTCTACTATACCTGGTGTTGAGAGAAAACACAACCAGAAAACAACTAAGATATGCAACTTTATGAGTTTTTGGTAAGGACTCCAATTTGCAAATGTGCAGCACTTATGCCCACCCTTCCCTCTGCCTCAGAAAAGGAGCCCCCCCTCTATCCAAGGAGAGGCCAGCAGTGCTCTGCAGAGGGAGCATCAGCAAAGAGGGAAAGTCAGTATAAAGTTGGTGGCCTCTGAATCTAACTGACCTCAGTTCAAATCATGATTCAATCACGTGACTTTGGACAAAGTGTTGTTTGTCTTGCTGAGCCACAATTCTTTCACCTGAGAAAACCTGCACGGTGTTTTGGAGGTATAAAATGTTCACACATGTTCTGCTTAAGCAAGCATTTGTATGAAGAAAAAAAAATAAAGTCCCATAAAGCTAGTATCTGAATACAGTATATGTACATTAGAGAACAATGACTGGGTCATCAAATAAAAGGTATTTCTGCAGGTAAAAGCATTAGCCATGTCTAAAAAAAGGGACTAGCAATAACAAATCAAAAAAGAACAATAGACTTAAGGATGTTTGTTACATGCAATAAAACCAGTAAACCCAATCTTCTAGGTAATGGATATCTATTAAACAGAGTGATACTTTTGTTCTGCTCTGAACTTAATCTTGTTCTAGCATTTAACTGGTTAGGGACTACCATATTTAGTGATATTGGCTAATTAACAAGAATTATGGATTGCCAACATCTCAGCACTATCTTAGGTGATTTGAGGTTTTTTTAAAAGCAGAATAAAGGAAAAATATGACTCAGTGCCAGAACTGGACCACAGGAAGAAGTTATATAATAGCCATTGGAAGAAGGAGGAGGAGGAGGAGGAGGAGGAGGAGGAGGAGGAGGAAGATAGGTGCTGAAATTGCAAGGAAAAAATTCACGAGAAAAAGTGGAAAGAAAAAAATGAATTTAAATGTAAAAGGTGGGTTTAAGAATGTCTGCTAAAAAATAACTTTTCTATACCTTTAAAAATTGCCATTGAAATGTTGGAAATAAAAGAAGGATAAATTATATTTGGTAAATTTCTGAGACAAGAGGAAAATATGATTCTGAAAGTAAAGGTTTATCTATGGCCTGAGATAGATGCTGGCCAGACCAAGAAACAGGATATATGTTAAGAGAATTGAGGAATAAGACTGTATTTAATACTTATTTTTTTATTTTGCTATGTTTTGTCCCTTAGCAATATAGAAACCCTCATGACTCCAGTATTTTTGAAAACCATATAAAACTAAATCCATAATACTGTGGTATTATGAGCCTCCCCAAAAGCTGGCTCAGTCCACCCTAATCCCATAAATTATCTTTATCCTTTAACTCCAAATGGACACCATTTGACCACATTTACAACTAAGGCCCAATCTCAAATTTCAGTTATTAAAATGCCATAAATTCTGCAAAAATAGTTTACCATAAAAATTAACAGGCAAGTGAATAGCTTTCTGTAGGGTGAGTAAAATCCTACTAAATGATAGCCATTAGCAAGAAGAAGCTTGGTAAGCTTTAACTCTAATAATCACAAAATTTGGGTATCAACACTGCACTCTACTTTTTTTTAGTTTAATAGAAAAGCATAACTGCTGTCATTAAGTGAAGGCTAAAGGCAATGTGGATTTTAAGCTAACAATGTGGCAACTTAAATGTGTGTGTAAATGAAACACACGAGGTACTCATCTACAACCCAAACAAAGTAATTAGGGAATTTTGGACTATTCACCATAAGCTATTTATTCCTGAAACAATAATGTTTTGAATTAACAAAAGAACATACTTCCAGTATCAGAATACTTACTGAGTAGCTTTAAAAAAAATTATTTAGCATTTCACTGCATGTGAAATTGGCTTTTAAAAAAATTAAGATAGCCTATAAAAGAAAAAAGTATCCTCCTCAAAAACAAATCTCAAAACCCTTCAAAAATCAAAACTAAGAAATAGGAGTGAAAGGAAATAATGAGAAGAATATAACATTGAGAACCTAAAAAAAAAGAAGGGCACAAAGTAAATAAGAAGAATATTGGAAAGTAAGCATCAGGCAATAACATGAGTAATGGGAAAATGTCACTGAAAACACCAGGTGACATGCAGTTCCTGGAGCAGCACAATTACCTGAGGTATCAGCTTTGCTGTTCCTTACCTATCTCACAATCTCAGATTCTGGCCCACTCTCTAATAACTGCTTCATATTCATTTCTCTTAGCCACTATTTACACTAACCCTATTTCTGCCCTATTTTTAAATGGTACAGGGTCTCTAATGGGTTCAACAGTAAGTGCAATAAGCAATTTTTTAAAAGAGCATGATTTCAGGGTCTCATGGAAATCCTATTCTGACCTCTACCCTTCATGCCTCAAATAAACTGCTTTCTTTACTGGGCCACAAATGCCTTTAAGTGAATATAAAACATCAGCTCAAATTCACATTAAGAGATAAGCAGAAAAACACGGCTTTTCCTTTGATCAGGGTTGGGAACGGGAAGTAGGAAGGTTTCTCAAAATAACCAAGGCCAACCAGACCCTAAAGGGGCAAAGATGAAAAACCAAGGTCATAAAAAAAAAAAAAAAAAAAAAGTGGGACTGGAAAATATAATGGAACCAGCAAACTTAGGGCCAGCGCAGGGACTATTATTACTCTTTACAGAATGATAAAGATAAAAATTATAAACACAGGCTCCCCCAGCAGGGAAGCATATTAAAGCTCTGATTAGTCTGTCAAAAATAAAATCTGTCCAAATGGTCGGAAGCTTTGGAAGGTTGCCCACAGCCCATCTACGGCAGCTGCATGCCCACGGGGAGCTCAAACAAGAGCCGTGCAGGCTCAGTGCTGGATAAATAAGGATGCAAGCCAGATGAGAAGATTTACGCGATGTAAGGTAAAAGCCACAGTAACTGATGCCTTTGGAAGAAGTAGCTAGGGTCCTTTAAATTTACAGGTGCAAGCGTAGTGGGCAGGGTGCACACACTTGTTGAAATGGCAACAAAGACCAGGCTGGCAACATAAGTTTAAAAAAAAAAAATAGCAGCCAAGAGGTCAGAGTACCAAGAGGCTCATCCTGTGCAGCCTGGAGACTAAGGCAGATGGAGCACAGCACTTTCTGGACTCAAGTGTCTGCTGAACAGAAAGTCTAGGGATCATAATGAGTCCCTGGTGAGCATACAGCATATGGAGCTGAGATGTTACTTAGATTGCTCCCCACACATAAATGCCTTATTTTGATTTTACCCACTTGTCAGTATGAGTTACTGTTTAAGATACCTGTGAAGCTGCAAGGTCCTCTGAAGCTAGGACGTATCTGCCAATCACAACATTCAAAATCACAGCAGTATGAAATAACGTAAAACAAATTTTTTAAAAAATACTGTAAGCAGGGTACCTTCAATGAAATACAATGATCCGTACTACATAATTCTAAAGAAGCATGAGAAGTTGGGAAGATAAGGCAACTTAAAATGTCACCAGATTATTATTAATACTATTTTGTATATCTGTTGTTAGATACTTGATCAGTAAGAGCCTATGGCTGTCAAACGCAGTGGAGCAAGCATTCCGTGCCATTCCATCAGTTTGATACAAGTCTCTTAAAAGGTATATATTAATGCAGAGATAATCAAATATATGAATGGAACAAAAGGGAGCCACGGTGGCTTCAAAATATTTCTGCAAATTCCTTGACAGGCCTCTTTCAAAATGATGAGCCTAATTCCTATCTTCTTAAGGGTGCACGGGACTTAGTGACTGGCTTCTCGCAAAGAGGTGGCATAAATGATGTTATGTAATTTGTGAGGCCAGTCACAAAAAGGAATGCTACCTCCTAGCTCTCTCTCATCACTACTTTGAGGCAAGCCAACACCATGTCCCGAGAACAGCCAGCCATGGGAGAGGCCCTGTTGGAAAGGAACTGAGGCCTCCCTCTCCCCAGTAGCCAGCACTACTGTGGACAGCCATGTGGGTGAGCCAACTGCAAGCCTGATTCTCCTGCCTCAGTTAGGCCTTCACATGACTGTGGCTTGGGCTGAAATCTTAACTTCAACCGTAAGAGAGACCCTGAGTCAGAACTGCAGAGGTGAACTGCTCCTAAATCATAGACCCATGGAAACGGTGAGAGATGATACATGCTTTAAGCCATGGCGTTTTGGGGTAAATTGTTTCGCATACATATTTAATAAAATAGTAAACCCAGAAATAGATCCAAAGACACAAAAGAAACATGTTATATGATGAAGTTATTAACACTGAAGGACTTGAGTTAACAAATCATGTTGAAATAACCACCCACAACTTGAAGAGGGAAAAAAAAAATCAAAGGTGGATATTTATTTAACTCATTATAGAAAAAAAATTCCACATAAAGATTAATATAAAAAATAAAAACAAACATAAAATTAATAAAGGAAAATAAAGGCAAACAATCTTTTAGGGGTGGAAAGAGGCATTTCTGAACATTTTACAAAACCCAGAAAACATTAAAGAAAAATACTGATGGGTCTGACTACATAAAAATCAAAACATACCATAAATAAGGTTAAAAGATAATCAGCATGATATTAAAAGCTGCAATATATATTAATCCTCAAAGTTTAATATATCTAAAATTATACAGTTCTTACACATTATAAGAAAAAAGACAAATGTTCTGAATGAAAAGTGAGCAAAATACATGAAAAGCAGTTCACTGAAAGCAAAAGATGGATAGTTTATAGAGATATAAAAAGATGTTCAGCCACACTAATAATAAAACAAATACAAATAAAAATCACCTTTTTAACCTATCAAGCTGACAAAGATGTAGAGAACTAAAAGCACCCAGGGTGCGAAAATACAACCTCTCATATTCTCCTGGTAGTGCAAACGGGTAAAACCTTTCTTGAATGTAACATGACGATGTGCACCAATGTGTTACATGAACACACCCTCTGTTCAGGGCACCACTTCTAGGGTACAAAGATATGATCACGGATTTTCAGTACTCCATTACTACTAACAGTGAACCTGAAAACAATCTAAGTGCCCATGAATACATAAATAGACTATGACATGCATGAAGTAGAATCATTTGTAATCACTAAAAAGAATACCTATATTGCTTGACATTCACTTTTGGAAAAAAGTTGTAAAGCTCTAAGTATAATAAGAACTCATTTATTTGAAATTCTATACACACACATACAGCAGCATCATCATAATCATGGAAAGAAGTCAGGTGAGAAAGAATATGAACCAAAATGATGACAGTAGTGTTTACTGGTAGTCAAAGGATTTTCACTTTCTTTGTATTTTTCTGTATTATTTAAACTTTCAACAATGGGTACATATTATCTTTACAAACGAAAGCAAATTAACATTAGTCTTTTCTGCTACAACAGATATTTCTTTAGTGTAAATCAGTGCATATGCAGGAAAATGGCATCAGTTGTGTTGGCTCATAGGTAATTGCACATCAGGAGCAAGTTTTCTCACACTTAATGGGAAAGTTCCACTTAGTGGTTTCAAGGCTTCCACTATGTTAAGATACCTGAGGAAGCTGAGAGTGCAGATGAAGAAATGCACAATACATTCCCCTGTCTTTAGAATACAATACCCTGGATCAGACTTTTAACTTTGATGAAATTAGTCTCTGGTAGAAGTGGATGGTTTTAAGGATTTATAACTATCAGGAGGAAAACTAGGGTTTAAGGCTGCCTAAGACTGACTGTGATGCTGGGTGTAAATGCCAGTTGAGATTTAGCCATTTTTATTACAATTGTCATTTTTTTGTTTGTTAGTTATGTTTACAACATTCCACTGGTTTCAAATCATCTGTTCTCATCTGTTCCTAACCCTGTTTTCTCTCTAAGCCCTATCGCTTCTAGCACATGACTTCGCAGAATTAAAGATTTTTCAGGAATGCAAACGTGGCATTAATAGAGAAATGCATATGCTATTCTGAGTAAAATGCAAAAACATAGAGAAACATTCCATAAGTAAAAAAAGAAAGGGAAATGAAACTTTAAACTTTATTTTGCTTCAGCCATAGTATCTAGTGAAAGATGTGAAACACAGGGCAAAACAATTTCAACATTCATGACTTACACCATACATTTTTATTGCATGTTACACATATAAAGAAAAAGAAATGGTCTTTGCTCCACTATCCACTTAAAATCTAAACAAGACAGAGAATTAAACAGGCATCAACTATGGAAAAGGCAACGATCCAATCAACCTTTTTTTTCCCCCAGTGGCACAAAGAGGAGGGAGATTTCTTCCTCATATAAAAGAATTCCAGAGGCAGGCAGTTCATTCTGACCCTGCACTGTCCATCAAGGCAGTTCACCCATCATCATTCCTTTTCTTTAAAAACACTTTATTGCAGTTTAACTGACATACAAAAACTGCACATATTTAATGGATACATCTTAACAAGTTTGGAGATAAGTATACATCAGTGAAACCATCACCACAATATATTCCATAAACATATGGGATACCTGCAAAAGCTTCCTCCCACCTTCTTTTAATCCCATTAACTTCTGAATACAGTATTCAATTACATACCCTCAATTGGGAGGGAAGGAAGGAGAAATGCAAACAAGGAGGGAAGCAGCTCTGAAACTATTTTAGATACATTGTAGCATTAACCAAAGGAATAAAGGAGTTAGTTGGTGCTGTGGAAAAGGGGAAGTCAAGAAAAAAAACCCTCTAGAGACCTAAAAGCAAAGATACCCCAGTAGAGACAAGTATTTCTAGTACCTGGATCTTAGCTTCTAATATGATTCCTCACTATAAAGAACTCAAGCTCTTCAGAGAAAAGGGTTGATTCCAGGGCTGGGCCTGGGAAGGTACAAAATGAGCCTGGAACATTTTGTTACACCACTAAGTAAAAAGGTGCTCAGAAAAATGATGGAAGAACAGCAGGACACAGAGGCCTGCTTCAAGGATGGGAAAATCTGATCACTAAATAAGTAACATCAATAATAATTATAAACTATCAAAAAGTACCTTTGGATTTGCTTATTTTCAGAAATTGGCAGTATCATAGAACTAGGTATTTAGCCTAAAAAGGTAAATTATGTAATGCAAATTTAACTTAGTATAAGTAATACCATAAAAGTATTTTATAAACTAAGTTTAATAAAATGCAAAATATTATTTTAAAATAAGTTTCCTTTGCAATCACCCTCACATATAGGTTAGAAATGAAGTTAGTTCCCTTGCAGGTACAAAAAAATAAATTTTCAATTCATAAATAATCCATCTATATAATTTCCAAAGTATAATTATTGAGTTGAGTAAATAAGGCTTTCCACTATTCTTTGATTTTATATCTGCATGTCCAGCTGTTATGTGACTTTGAGATCCAGTGGTAAAATACAAAGGTGTGAATCCGAACTATTTTAAATGTACATTTTACTATCAGTAGTCCTAGTATAAAACAGTCAGACCCCTGTGGTTTGTTAAAAAACAGCTGATGTTGAAATTACCTAAGCCTACAGAGCACTGGGAAGAGCCGAGAAATGATCATCAAAAAGAGAGAGAGAATGAAGTTGGCGTTTCTTCCTTCAGTATTTACTCCTTTTACGTCAATAAACATTTGAGTACCTGCTACATGTGGGGCATCATACCAGTTTCTATACTGAAAGAATGAAGATATATCTATGTATCTATATAGATATTGAACATTAAACATTGTTCTTTTGAATTAATCTAGCCTTGTGATAAGGTTACCAGGGCCATAAAACTAATATGAAGAAAGATAGGTTTTATAAAAGAGATAGGCAATTGGGGATGTTATGGAAAGACAAACTACACAGTATTCTATAATCTCTGGTCCTTCTGCTCTCAGAAAAATGACTCTATCATCCAAATGGCTGCCCCAAGGTCAAAATGGTAGTTAGCCAAAGTGCCCTCTACTAAAAAAAAAACAAATCACAACTTCCTCTTGCTTGAAATCCTTCGATAACTCTCCATGTCCTACAGCAAAATATCAAACTCCTTAGATTTAACATACACTTATCTTTCATTAGCACATCATGCTCCAGCGAAACCCAGCTACATGCAATTCCTACAATATGTCATGCTTTTACTTGTCTCTGGGCCCTTATATATGTTCTCCTTTGTCTTTATCTCTCTTCCCAACTTCTTTTGTCTTGACCAACTCTTTCCTTTTCTTTTCTTTTCTTTTTTTTTTTTTTTTAAGTAAGCCCTATGCCCAACGTGGGGCTTGAACTCATAACCCTGAGATCAAGAATTGCAGGCTCCACCAACTAAGCCAGCCAGACACTCCTGTCTTGGCCAACTCTTATTCACCCTTCAGGTCTGCTTAGATGTCACCCATCAGGAAGTCCACCCTGACTCTCCATGTCTGAATTAGATGCCCCTCCTATGTGTTCCCATCAAACCCTATGTTTCCTCTACCACAGCATTTATCACTCCTGATATTCTCATCCTTACCTCCAATCGGCTATGAGTTCTGTGATGGCTTCTTGTTCACTGCCAGACCTCAGCACCTTGCACTGAAGTGTTCGATGTTCAATACAGTTTTAGTGAAGAAATCAATAAATGAGTTCCACTAATTACTAAAAATAATTTTAACCTACTTTCCTGTCCATGTAGACTATCTGCACTGTATTCAGAATATGATGGATGTGGAGGAGGCAAAGTCTGAGAGAAAGGCATTGCCTAACCACATGCAACAAACTGTGTGTGTGTGTTCATGTGCTGTGTGTGTGCACATGGGTGAGCATGTTCATGTGTCTGACTATCCCATCTCACATCTGATAGTTTTACTTGGCAGTTGAAGATACTTATTGAGAAAGTGTTCCTTTTTATATTATGTATATTTATATATGTGTATGTTTATGTATACTGAACTTCAAGAGATTGATTTGGTTTTTTTTTTCTTCAATAAATCATAGCACATCACTCATGTCTAAAGGCAATAAAGATGGGTAACAAAGAGCAAGTAATTTTTCATAACCTATTCAACTGTAAGACATCAAGAATTCCTTTTTTCAATTGAAAGCTTACTTTTAGGAAGTGTTTAACTTGTTTTTCCTTAAAAGCAATGTATTTCAGTCCAGACACCATGGTGGCCCTAAGGATTCCCTAGAGGCACAAGGGCCGAAGGGAGCAGGCACAAAGTAACCAAACTCTGAGCCCCAATTCCCTTCTTCAGTCAAAGTCACTTGCTTCTATCTTTTGGGTTTTTTAATAATAGAATTGCAAAAAAGATTTTCTTTGAAGGGTTCACTACATAAAAAAATAAGAAGAAAAAGAGGTTAAAAACCACCACCTTAAAAAATCAGACATGGATTGAGGCTCAGACTATATAGTTCAAGCCCTAATGTTTTTCATATTTCTTGTTTAAATTCATCCATCAGGTTTATAAGCCCTTATTTGTGCTAAAAGGAGAAATAGCATTTGAATGCAGAGATATTCAGGTAGAGTGAAAACAATGGGTTTTGAAAAGTATATTTATTCTCTGATGCACCATAAGATTATTTATCTTATAATGTTTAATGGCATTATTTATGTACCAATCTTCAAGTTAATGATTCATAACACAGAATACCAAAATAATACAATGAACAACAGAAAAACCCACTGTAAATGCTAGCTGCAGCTATGTTTTATGTATGATAGACGAATATCCCGACCCACTTTAATAATTTCTTAGTAAAAAGATCACCTTAAATAGGAGAATTCACCAAACTCACACTTAAGTAGCAATTTTAACTACTTTGCCAATAAAGAAAAAAATGGGGAGCAAGGTAATTGAAACCAGGGGTTGCTCTATATTGCAACATTCAAAAGACCATTCAGAACACCAGGAGGGAGAATTCGATCTGCTGGTAAACACACTCGGGAGTGATAAGCAGAAATGGGAGTCTCTAAACAGAAACCTTCAAACATCCTCTGCACAACGGCTTTGGAATTGTGGAATGGTATTCAACTGCAAGTCAGGTAAATACCTGAAAACTCCCAGCTCTGAACTTCATAAGTTAGGTGAATCCGAAATCTTTAGAGCTGAACATATATATAATTATGCCTAAGATCTACTGAGCTGAGAAGCAACCAACCCAATTTTTATCTCTCCTGGGAAGTCTTACATGAGTATTATAAACCCCAGCACTGTCGTCCACCCCCAAACTCCTCTGGCATACACTAGCCACACCCTCATTTGGCACCCAGTATTATTAGTTATCTTTTTATAGTTATGTCCATTTTCCACAACTACACTGTAAGCCCCTAAAGGGTAAGTAACATGTCTCACTCCTCTATAAACCCTAAAGGTCTTAGAATTTTGCTAAGCATTTGCAGGTGCTAAGTAAATTTTTCTTGACTGTTTGCTTAATTTTAGATATGTTTTATATTACCACCCAGTTATAATGTTGATGGAGAGACACTTTGATAGGATTGTGTCAGATACTCCATCCCTTTAAATACCTGTCAAGAGCATAAGAGAGAAACTGGGTGACCAGAGCTGGCTATTTGGGAGCCACCCAATCCATCTGATACAGTACCTCCCTGCATGTGTTACTCCCAAAGAACCAAGTGCCCATCTTACTCTAGAGCTAAATTGTTACTTCTCTTCCCATGCTCAGTACCAAATTAGAATTCAGAAAACTTGGATTCAGGTCCTAGCCATGCCAATGACACAGCAATTCATTTCATCTATTTTAGTAGACTACCTATAACGTTCTTTGCTTCAACTATCTGTGATTCTGAGTCTAACTTCAGGCCTTTACCTTCCATATCAGAAATCCATGGAATGGCCCCTTCTCCCCACTACTAAAGTTACCTGTCTTCCATGATATACCCCATCATCATCATCTTCATTGCACCCTGCTCCAAGACCATTTCTGACTTCTGCAAGGTTAACATTGGTCATGAAATCATGTTCACTTCTAATGATGATGGGTTAAATTTCTTGCCTGATCTTTACTTTATACCTGTGCTCATTTAATAAACATATGTCACATGGCTGATTGGGTAATACAAGATAACATACACACTTGGGGAAAATTCTAATACATTCCTGCTTTCAGAAGCAAAGATAAGTATAATCCCATTTGCAAATAAGTACCAGTAATAATAAATAAAATTATTTTCATATGGGTCACCAATAGGTTGTTGTCAACTTAATCAATAGTTCAGTGGCCCTGAGAATAATTCCCTGATCTTTCCAATTTTGTAAGAAATTTATTTTTATTGTTTCATCAACATCAAATGATATTAGGGAACATCACAATGGTTGTTAAAGTAAATGGCTGAGAAAGAAAATTTAGTAACGATTTTGATAGATTTTAGGAAGTATATGAGCTAAATAAAAATATATGAGCCATATAGAAATTCAAAGCAATTAAATTAAATTAATATCTATCAGTTTTGAATAATGAAGTTTTTCAGAACCTAATACACCTTTGTTCTGCAAAAAGACTAAGCATATCATCCAAAGACCTTCCCCTTCCCCAAGCCAAGTAATTTGTTATCCAATTAATTACAAAGAAAGGTGGCAATTTTATCTCTTCAAATCTGTCTAGCAAAAAGAGCCATAATAAAATCACAGATGAAAGGTCAGTTTTAGAAGTGAGAGAGATGTTAACAGAACCCCCCAGGCAATATTTAAAATACTATTTTTCCTTGGCCAAAATTATACCAACATTTTGCTATACTTTGGGTGTTAACTTCAGTACAAACATTAAACAGTGACATAAAAATTTTTGGCCAACAGTACTGTGAGGTTTTGTTTCATATTTAATAAGGATGGAGTGATTGGCAGCCACTCTCAAAATCAGTCAGAAATACTCTTTCACAAATTATTATCAGATCTGTAAACTCTGAAAAAAGCATTAATTGGAAACAGAAAGAAAAACTGTAAGAAACAATTTGACTTTGAAACCAATGAAATAAAAATTTCATTCTAGTAAAGAATATTCATTTGTGTTGTCTAAAATACCGTATTGCTGTAGTAATACTAAAATTAAAATTTTTGTTATTCTATTTTGTTACCTCAATTAATCTCTTACATTAACCTATTTTTATCCCATTTTGAAAGATATAAGCTAATGCTCACAGTATTTGAGTAATCTTCCTCAAATCACACAGATAGTAAGTAGCAGAGCTAAATCCAGATTATCTGACCCCATGGACTGTGCAATTAAGCACTATGCTCCCACTTAGTTGCCACTCCCAGTAAATATTCACCACTCCCAATAAACATAACAAGAGTTACTGATTTCATAACTGCTACTACGGCACTCAGATGGAACAAATATAAGAGTGTCTTGAATACACAATTAGTTCAACCCACTATATAAAAGGTAAGTGCTCAAGTCTCATTAATTTCTAATAAATTTTCAAATGGGAAAGGGGTACAAAAAGGAGAAAAGTACAAATCTATATATACAACATCAATTAATAGAAAAATATCACTGGAGCTGTCTTTGGACTTAACAAGTACTAAAAACTCTTATTATATTGCTATCCTTGCAGCCCTCTGAATTGGCTCTCAGAATCTGAAATTTCACTGTTGAAAGAAAAGAAAGCTGGAAGATACATGCATTCCAAAACACTGTGCCCTTTTGCGATTTCCCTTCTACATTTATTACCCAGATCTTTAAACACTCAACTAGGAGCTAAACCAATTTAACTGTATGTATAAAATGTAAAATTGGAAATGCCACAAAATCAACATGACCTTTAAAGTGTAACATTTTCCACAATCATTTACTTAATAGCAGAAAAACATTTTATAGTGTTTAAAGCATAGTCTTCATGTGTAATATTTTCAGCAAACATAAAAGCAAATACAGAACAAAGTACTTAAAAATCAACCACATTTTTTAAACAAAAACTGCAATTAATTTTAAACCACCACTTTTTCTGCAGTACATTATCAAACATTCATAACTATACTGGTATGCTTCACTTTTCAAATACAGACCTGATGTAATCATCACCCAAGCCCAGTCACTTCCTGCAACTGGTAAGGCCTACCAGTATGACTGATTTTCCCCCAATTTAGCCATATCAGTTTGCTTGAGAACTAAAATATACGTCGGAAAAAGGGCCAAGATGAGCCCTCTCTGTAAACCAACAGGACCACCTTGATTAATTCCAAGGCACTGATCTCAACATAATGTCTTCTTACCAACCAGACTCCTCAGTCAAAGATACTGAAAGCAAAGATAATAATTAGGTAGTCGATATTACCATAAAATTAAATTTTGTATAAGAGCAAATGTAGTCTTCTATCTTCAGATCCAATCATATATTTCTTAAAAGTAAAAGACATGCAAATAGATGCTAATGGGATGGCAAAATTTCCCCAAGAGAGAATCACACTTGAGATAAATCACCACTCTCACAATTTTAATTCCATAATCAAGTAGCAATTCTTGAGAATATATCTTTCCCCTTTGACTACTTTGATTAAGTAGTTTCAGTAGAAGCTGATCGGAAAATACTTTTTCTCAGATTTTTTTTTCCTGCACTGCTACCAGCAGATTAAAATTAGCAAGACAAATGAAGTCAGAATCCATATCATCCCCATTTATTGCCTTTAACACCTGGAAGTTAGGAAGAAAAAGAGATCAAGGAAACAAACAGAGCAATCTAATGCCTGGCTAAAGGACAAATTCTATCTTTAAAGTTGAGTATGCTTCTATCAACTCTATGAATTCAGTTCTTTAATGAAAAGGTTATAGCATGCAGACAAAACAGTGCCATATCAGCCAAGCAACTAAATTAGATACCTCACCTGTCACAGAGAAAACCAATAAGGCCCAATGAATTTATATTGTACAGTGATTTATTTAGGGAAAAACTTTGAAATACAATGTCTTTAGCTTTTTGTGTACTAAACATATTCTGCTCCATTGGCTGGAAGAAATCTAAGATGGCCTCTGTGGCAGAGGGCAAATAGGAGTTAGACTTAGTACAAGAGAGAAGCAGAACAAGATGAAAGAAAAGGAGTTGGGAAGGGGGAATTTTCCATTCAACATACATAAAAATAATGGCTTTTTACAGGGAAAGGAAGGTAAGGGGCTACCCTAAGAAGGAAATAGACACAATCAGCTTTGGTAGAAACTAAACAGCAGAAGGTTTAAAGGAGCCCTGAAAAGTGGTTTACACCCCAAACAAAACAAGAGTGAGACAAACTTAAGTAGGAAAAGTGTGGGTCAACATTCAAAGACAAGAATCTGACCTGATTCTTTTCCAGCACCATCTTGTTCTCTTCTGTGATGGCACCTATCACCTTCCTTCTCTATACCTTTACTTGTGCTACTCCTTCAGCCTATAATTTCTTTCCAACCTCTCCACTCATTTAATGCTGCAGTCTCCTAATACAAGCTCAAAATCTCACTCCATTTTGTGAAGTCACAGGCAATCTCCAACCTCTTAGTTTCACTCCACCCTATAGCACACCAAAGCTTTGTTTATACCTCATTGTGGACACTTAGATTATATTCTGAATCACAATCATTTATGTACATATTTATCTTCCCCACCACCATACCTAGGGGTTCTTATTTTGGGAGGGGGGAGATATGTTATCTTTTTTTAATTATGGTAAAATACACGACCTAAAATTTACCATATTAACCATTCTTAAGTGTACAGTTCAATAGTGATAAGTATATTCACTTTGTTGTGCAACCAATCTCCAGAACTTTTCATCTTACAAAACTAAAACTCTGTACCCATTAAACTCCTTGTTCCTCCCTATACCCCACTCTTGGTAACCATCATTCTACTTTCTATGAATTTGACTACTCTATGTACCCTGTATAAATGGAATCATACAGTATTTATTTTCCTGTGACTAGTTTATTTCACTTAGCAAATGTCCTCAAGGATCATCCATGTTGTAGCATGTCAGAATTTCCTTCCTTTTTAAGGCTGAATAATATTCCACTGTATGTATGTACCACCGTTTGTTTATCCATTCATCCATCCGTGGACACTTGGGTTGCTTCCACCTTTTGGCTATTGTGATTAATGCTGCTATGAACATGGGTCTTAGAGACTCTGCTTTCAATTCTTTTTTTTTTTTTAAAGATTTATTTATTTATTTATTTATTTATTTATTTATTTATTTATTTATTTGAGAGAGAGAGCACAAGCGGGAGAGACAGAGGGAGAGGGAGGAAGACTCTGCTGAGAGTGGAGCCCAACCCGGGGCCCGATCCCAGGACCCTGAGATCATGACCTGAGCCAAAACCAAGCGGCAGTCACTTGACTGACTGTGCTCCCAGGCACCCCTGCTTTCAATCCTTTTGGTGTATTTGCAAAAGTGGAACTGCTGATCATATGAGAGGTCTATTTTCAATTTTTTGAGGAATTGCCATACTGTTTTCCATAGTGGCTCTACCATTTTATATTCTCATGAAGAGTGCACAAGGGTTACAATTTCTCCACATCCTCACCATACTTGTTACTTTCTATTTTTTTAATAGTAGCTAGCCTAATGAGTGTGAATTCATAGTATCTCATTGTGGTTCTCATTTGCATTTTCCTCATGATTAGTGACACTGGGCACCTTGCCATGTTCTTATCAGCCACTTATATATCTTCTTTGGAGAAATGTCTACTTAAGTGCTTTGCTCATTTTTAAATTGGGTTTTGTTGTTGTTGTTGAGTTATAGGAGTTTTTATATACTCTGGATATTAACCCCTTATCAAATATATGAATCATTGAGGTTTTTAATTTACCTTTCTATTCCCTAATTTCCCAGAGTAGATTATATGTAATATAGAAATACATTTTGAGTTGAATGTGTTTCTTTCTTTTGAAAAAAATTTTTGTATAAAATTCAAAACATCCAAAAAGAGTTATATAATAGAAAATAAGACACCCTCCCATCCCTGTTCTCCTGCCACCTTCCTCTTTCTAATTATTCCCTCCAGAGATATTCTGTGCATATACAAGAAAATATGTATCTTAATTTAGTCTCCTTCAAAATATTAACCTACTATTATCCACTGTTCTGCACTTTACCTTTTTGACTTAATAATTATTTCATTTCAGCATATATAAACTGCCTTATTCTTTTTAACAACTACTGCATATTCTACTGTATGTCCCATAATTTATTTATCCAATCTCCCAAGAATGAGCACTTAAGTTATTTTTGATTCCTGCAAAGAATATCTCTAAATATATATTATTTCATCCAAGTACAAGATCTATAGAATAAATTCTAATAAGAAATCAAGTGATGTGTATATTTTAAGTTTTGATAACTATTTCCAAATTGGTCTCAATGAAAACTACCAAAATCCATACTCCCATTAGCAATGATGACTCTGCCTATTTCTCTATACCCTCAATAATACACTGTGTTTGCAAAATTTTTTGTTTCATTGCCAGTCTGACAGACTACTAAGTCTAGTATTTGGGTCATTCACAATCCAACCTCAATCTACATGAGGCATACCTCATTTCACTGCACTACTCTTTATTGTGCTTCAAAGATACTGCATTTTTTTATTTATTTATTTTTTACAGATTGAGGGTTTGTAGCAACCTTGCATCAGGCAAGTGTATCAGCACCATTTTTTCAACAGCATTTGCTCACTTCACATCTCTGTGTCACATTTTGGTAATTCTCACAATATTTTAAACTTTTTCATTATCATTATATTTGTTATGGTGATCTGTGATCAGTGATCCTTGATGTTACTATTGTAACTGTTTTGGAGCATGACAAACCATGCCCAGAAAAAGACAGTGAACTTAATCAATAAATGTGTGTCTTCTGACTGCAGATGTGGTGGAGATAGCACTTTGTCACGTCTTTGGCCACATAATATATTTTGGTTTTTTTTCTTTTTTTTTTTTTTTAAGATTTTATTTATTCATTTGAGACACAGAGATAGAGAGAGAGAGAGCATGAGCAGGGAGAGAGGCAGAGGGAGAAAGAGAAGCAGGCCTCCCACTGAGCCAGGAGCCCGACGTGGGGCTCGATCCCAGGACCCCGGGATCATGACCCGAGCCGAAGGCAGACGCCCAACCATCTGAGCCACCCAGGCGCCCCCCACATAATATATTTTGAAGATAAAAAAAATAACTTTAAATTAGTAGAGATACAAAAAATGAGATTGCTACATAATAAAAATGTTAATAAAAAAGGACATGACTATTAGAGTTTTATCTTGAACTAAACAACATTGAGCATTCTCAAACTCAGAAGTGTAGAGTTTTTGGTAATTATAATGCATTAGTATGTCACTGACCATTCCTCTCCCCAAGTATTTTAAACTAGAAGAACACTTTGAAACTAGAATTGTATTTAATATATCACTTGCCTCAAGATTTCATCTTCACAAGACTATTTGTAGCTTCTTCCCCTAAAATCTCTCTACCTAACTCTGCCTTGCCCTCGTGGCTTCAGTCACATAGACATTAGTCACAAGAACTTTAGAATCTATGCTTTTCTTACCATAAACAGCAAATAATGTGTCTTTGACTCTATACAGAAGGTGGCAATATAATTTGTGCTTTTGGAGGGGGACTAACATCTCAAGCTAACAACTAGGTAATAAATATGATTAGGAGCCACACACACAAGCTGAATATCCCAAAGTATATACCTTTCATAATAAGATACAAGCAGGCTTAATCAATAAGACGTTTTTGGAGAAAAAAAATGCATTTTTTCTTAGACACACCCAAATAACCATCTTTTCAGCAGTATTGCCTTTTTTTTTTAAGATTTTATTTCTTTATTTGACAAAGAGACAGAGATTACAAGCAGGGGGAGCAGCAGAGGGACAGGGAGAAGCAGGCTCCCCGCTGAGCAAGGAGCCCGATGAGGGACTCCCTGAGCCGAAGGCAGACGCTTAACCAACTGAGCCACCTAGGTGCCCCAGCAGTATTGCCTTCTTAAACCCAAATCATTATTTCCCTTTATTACTTGTCTGCAAAACCAAACAAACAAAAAAAAAGAATTGAAATGTAATAACTAAGTATAACTCATTAAGAGATTAATTCCTCACATTTCTTTGTAACAAGTTAAAATTTACATATGATTTTGGGTTGCTTGGGTGGCTTAATCGGTTAAGCATCTGACTCTTGATTTCAGCTCAGGTCATGATCTCAGGGTTGTGAGACTGAGCCTGGTGTCAGGCTCCACATTAGACATGGAGCCTATATAAGATTCTCTCTCTCTCTCTCTCTCCCCCTCTTCCTTTGCCCCTCCCCCCACTCTCTCTCTCTCTCACTCTCTCTAAAAAAAATTTACATACGATTTTAACAAATAGCTCATATAATGCTCAAGAATAACCTATAAAGTATATGTTTTCTCCACTTTTCAAAAAAAAATGAAGTTCGGGGTGCCTGGATGCTCAGTCAATAATGTCCACCTTCAGCTCAGGTCATGATCCCAGAATCCTGGGATTGAGTCCCACATCAGGCTCTCTGCCCAGCGGGGAATCTGCTCCCTCTCCCTCTGCCACTCCCCCTGCTTGTGCTTGCTCACTCTCTCTCTCTGCCATATAACTAAATAAAATCTTTTAAAGAAAATGAAACTCAGAGACAAAAAATTCACTTTCACATTGCTCATAGAGCTAGCACTCAAATAAAACCACATTCTTTTCCCCATACATCACCACTTCAACATCTAGAAATTTATATTTAATGTCTATTTTTTTAAGTTTTAAAACAAAGGTTTTGTTTTGTTTTAAGATTTTTATTTATTTGACAGAGAGATAGCAAGAGCAGGAACCCAAGCAGGGGGAGAGGGAGAAGCAGGCTTCCCCCCAAGCCGGGAGCCCGACATGGGACTCAATCCCAGGACCCTGGGATCATGACCTGAGCCACAGGCAGACACTGAACGACTGAGCCACCCAGGCGCCCTAAAACAAAGGTTTTAATGAAATATTTAGAATATTAACATCATGCAGTCATACACACGTTTCAAACTATTAATCTCAAACTATTACTGTCATAACTCAAGTGTTCAGACTACAGAACTTCTCTTACACATGAGAAATAGACTCAATAAAAAGCTAGTTTATGAAGTGCCTCAAACTATCCTTATATAATGATACTAAATAGTTATTATCAAACAAAACTAAATAATAATTACTTAGTGTTTGAATCTGACACTAATAAAACTCTTACTAAACAAATAAACTCTTGGAAAAATACCAAAATGCTTTATAAATAATCTGCTACACCAGGCAAACTAAAATTTAAGGAAATAAGGCTACATACTGTATGATTCCAACTACATGACATTATGGAAAAGGCAAAACTATGGAGACAGTAAAAAGATCTATGGTTGTCAGGGGTTAGCGAGAAGAAGATAGATGAATAGGCAGAACATGGTGGACTTTGGGGCAGTGAAACTAATGTATGATACTATAATGGTGGACACATGCTATTACACATTTGTTCAAATGTACAATAGAATGTACAATACAAAGAGTGAACTCTCATGTAAACTATGGACTTTAGGTGATAATGCTGTGTCAATGTAGGCTCATCAGTTGCAATAAATGTATCATTCTGGTAAGTACTGTTGACAATGGGAGAAGCTATGCATGTCCGGGGGTGGGGGTATATAGGAAATAACTGTACCTTTCATTCAATCTTGCTGTAAACCTAAAACTGGGCTAAAAAAAATAAAATCTATTTTTATTTTATTTTTTTAAAGATTTTATTTATTTATTTGACAGAGATACAGCGAGAGAAGGAACATAAGCAGAGGGAGCGGGAGAGGGAGAAGCAGTCTTCCCACCGAGCAGGGAGCCCGATGTGGGACTCGATCCCAGGACCCTGGGACCATAACCTGCGCCAAAGGCAGACGCTTAATGACTAAGCCACCCAGACGCCCCTAAAATCTATTTTTAAAAATTAAGACAAATTATCTGTGGCAATTCTAATCTTTTCCTACCACATGTTGCTCTCTAGGTCCACTATTATCTACTTAGCAAAGAACACCTTTGACCATCAACCCTAACCTTCAGTTGAACTCCTCTTTATATACTCAGTGCTCCTCACAATGCCTGCTCTGCCCCTTGTAGCCCACTCATCCTCGAACGTGACATTGGTAGGTAGAGTAAGTCCAAAGACGGAGAAAATTTGGTACAGACAACCAACGGAGAAGGCAGGTAATGGAGAAGGAAGTAAAGAATTCCTAAAGAGGACAGTTAGCAGGGAAATCCACATGAGAGAGCAGAAAGGAGAAAAGAAAACTGAAATGCTATGAATTTACTGGTCTATATAATGTGAAAATCATATGAAATTAAATTATTCTAAAATGTAAAAGATGATATTACAAACATTTCCCTTCTTTAAAAAAAAAATCTTTGCTGTACATGATTCTAAAAGTAGAACACTAGAACTTGATAATGTGTTTACAATGTGTCCCCCAGCTACAAGCAAGATGATTTTTCAAAAGCTGACCATAAATGCTACAAACATTTTTCAAAAGAAAGAAATATAAAAGGGTATGTGTCAAAGTGCCATTACAAAGACCTGGCTCTCAAAATAAACTTTTGGATAAAACTGCAAAGATTAAATTTTTATGATCTATTACATGGAAGAAAGATGTACACTTTTATCTTCTGGGCATTCTTAACCTAAGAAGTCAAAAACTTGGTATGAGTTACCAAGCTGGGCAGGAGTACAATGAAATTCTGAAACAGCCATACAGGAATGAAAATGGAGTATGTGTGCTTGCTGCTTTGGTCATCAATGAGAACAGGCTAAGCCCCTGGCAGATCCAAACATCTGAGTCATTTAGGAGAGGCTAAAGGTTATAGTGGCAAATCAGGGACCCATTGGACACACTTAAAAATGGTTCTGGCAGGAGCCACTACCACCATCAATACCACCTGAGCAAATAATGACCCTCTGCATCTGAAATTTCAGGGGAGGAATAAAGACTGGAGTTGTGCTAGTGACCCAATTCAGTTCAACTAATAGCAATTAAACAACAATGAAGTACTAGGCATTAAGTTAAAGGTGCCATAAGACAATGAAGAGTAAGATGTAGCCCCTACTTTAAAAGTTTCCAGTCCAACAGAGGGTGAGACACGTCCACAAATGACTATAATCCAGGCAAAGTAGAACGAACGCCAAGAAAGAGATACAAAAACAGACATTCAGAGATTTCATCAAGGAGATAGTCTAGGATAAAACCTATGGTCACTCAGTTGACCAACAGGATCTTGTTATGGTTACTGTCCTTGCTTATAATTTTCTCCCACTATATGTACTAGTTCTATACTAGAAGATGTGAAAAACTTGACAAATTTATCTGCTGCTTTAATGTTTCACAAATGATTTTCCATAAATTCTTCACTGAAACGCAAAGCTATGCCATGCCCAGAAGAGATTATCATCCTCTCTGGCAGCCAACCCCCCACGATGGTCCCCAACGATACATGCCTCATATCCTGTATAGTCTCATTCTGAATCGGGGCTGGCCCGTGAGACCAATAAGACATCAAAAATGGTGGTGTGTGACTTCTAAGGATAGGTCAGAAAAGGCACTAGAGTCTCCACCCTGGTATCCTATATGTCACTTTGGGGGAGCCAGCTCCCATGATGAGGGCAGCCCCTTGGAAAGCCCCTTGTGGAGAAGAACCAAAATGCCAACACCAACTTGCCAGCCATGTGAGTAAGCACTTTGGAAGGGAACCTTTTAGACCCAGGCATGTCCTCCAATAACTGCACCTCCTGCTGGCATCTGACAGTAACCACATGAGATCCTGAACCAGATCCACCCAAACTGCTGACCCACAGCAAACATGATAAAATAAATGATTATTGTTGCTTTCAGCCACTGAGTTTTTTATTATGTTACAAAGCAACAGAGAACAATGCATGTGAGGCTCAGAAAAACTAACTTATCTACTACCATTTAGGAGTGGGCAGGGAAACCAGGTCTGGAATCCAATCTCTAGGCTTTAGGTTCAGTTTTCTTGCCATTAAACAATACTACTTTTCAAGTAAAATAAATTATAATACCATAAGGATGATCATTTCTATGTGATTATACCACCAGCAGTAATATACCAAGTATCCCACAGTAAAAAAAAAAAAAAAAAAAAAAAGACACAGCACATGTCCCTATATACTTGACAGACATGATGAGACCTGCAATATAATTGAATTCATGGTATTCCATGGTACTTTTTACTGTCTTCTGGAAGATTTCTGTTTTTTTTTAATGTACAGATTTTAAAAATAAAAACCTATTTAGAACATTTAATACTCAACAATCACATTACTGACACTGAAAATATTTATATACTTTACAATCTTAATCACAACAAACATCTGTATAATTTTAAACAGAACTGATATGTCAGACAAGAAATGCTCAACAGCTGATTGTTTAAGGACTTGCATTTTTTCTTTAGGTCTTCAACATGTTAGCATTACACAAATGTAGTAAGTAGAGCAGCAAAATGTTCATGATGGTGAAATCTTAAATTCCAATCCATAAAATTGTTACTACCTTACAGGACAAGGTAGCCAGCTCTTAGCCTATCTACTCCTGGAGAAAGTCAACAGAATATTTCATTGTCACAACCACATTTGCATGTAATGTCCCTTCACATAATCACCTCTTTTGACCCACACGATCCTACAAGGTGGGGCAGATTTACTACCACTCCCATTTTCCAAAGGATGATGGGACTTAGAGACGTCTAAGTAACTTAACTGAGGACACAGGCTATTAAAAAGAATCACAAAAATCCAACCTGTAACTTTTTAGCTCCAAGTCCCAGACTTTTCTTCTGCACTATAATTTAGCCCAGAGGTTCTCTACCCAGGCTGCCATTAGAACACCTGGGGGCACTTTGAAAAATATCAGTACCTGAACATCATCCCCAGAGATTCTGATTTAATTCCTCTGGTCTGTTTAGCCATCTAGCATATAATAAACCAGTGGTGGTAAATTCACAGAAAGCTTGGACTACAAAAGGAGAAACTACCGATATCCCTATATGTAAGCGGAAACATCTTTATCCCCCGAAGCTCCCTGAAAGACACAGATATCTTGCAATAAACCACGAAGAACAAGGAGGAAGAGGAGAGGAAAAACTCAAACCCGTTCTGCCACTACCATGGGGCCACCAAAGAGTATTTTATTCCCTCGATCCCACTCCTTGAACATCATCCCATACCTTAACTCTACTGCAAGTTCTAGCTCAAGTGTTGCCTCCTCTGTGAAGTCTTCAGGATCACACAGAAGAAAGAAGGCCATTTTCTGTATCCATCTTACTTTGAA
This sequence comes from Callorhinus ursinus, assembly GCF_003265705.2. NCBI lineage: Eukaryota > Metazoa > Chordata > Mammalia > Carnivora > Otariidae > Callorhinus > Callorhinus ursinus. The sequence goes on from NW_027397074.1 coordinate 54,064,614, forward strand.
CTTCTGTAATAGCACGTATTGCTTAAGTCATTTACTTACACATCCACTTCTCTCACTGACCTGAGGAGTCCTTAAGAGCGGGATTCCTATCTCAGTCACCCTTCCCATCTTATGTATCTCTCCATCCTCTACAGCCTTGAAGATAGCAAATACTAGTAAGTGTTTGCTAAATCAGATCGTTTTTTATGTTTGGCATGGTTAATTCCCCCTTAGCCTCCTGTACGCACTACTTTGAAATTTTTCGGTTTTTAATAGAAGAGTGGGGACTTTTTTCCCCCACAGGTGGATTAGGTCAGAGAATAATGTATGCAAAAAGGCCAGATGTGGGAAGAGCAAGTTTAGCAGTGGAATTCTGGGCCAGGAAGAAAAGGGTAAATAGGACAGTTAGTATGCACTTTTTGTTTGTTTGTTTTAAAGGGAAGATTAGGCAAAGACAGTGACAATCTGATTTTTATCCACAAGAAACATGACGAAGAACCCCCTTTTCAACACCTCCCTGCCTATGGGGCTCTTTCCTCTCAGCATACATACATGCTCTCTCTCCCCTCAAAGAAAGAAGTCTGCCACAGTGGTTCTCATCCTCGGACACGTATTAGAATCCCTTGGAGAGCTCTGAAAATTCTGGACTGGAGATCAATGAAGTCAGAATCTCTGAGGAGGGGCCCAGGCACACCTACTCTCTCCTCACTTCCTCCCCTCCTACTCGCTCCTCTACCCGCGCAGTGTAATCTCTGCCCCTACCAGTCCAATGGAACCACTGACTTCTAACAGGCACTTTATAATCTTCATTGTACTTGATGATTCCTAGCATTCCGTTTTTAATTGGGTTCTACTTCTTGAAACTCTGCAAGTCGGCCTGAAAAGTTTTGCTTTCTCTTTCCTCCCAGCCTCTCTGGCCACTCCCCTTCAGCATCCTTATATCTGTCTTTGTCTTGGTTTGTCCTGAAAATTTCAATATTCTTCAGGACTTATTTTGAGCCCTTTTCTCTTCTCTTTCTATGCAGTTCCTCTGAGCACTTCTGTGCTTACCCACACCTTCAACTACTCTCCATATAGTAGGCACTCAGAATTCTGCCTCTCCAGCCTCCACATCCCTTGTGATGCTCCGAGACCTCATATCCAACTGCCTCCTAGAAAGCCCCAACTCACCCAGGATATGCCCTACAAGCAATGTAATCACACGTCCCAACCTGAATTCATCAGCTGCCCCTCAGACCTGCTTCACTCTTCCCTCTCACTACGCAAAAACCTGGTAGCCTCTCCAGCATCCTCACTCTCCCATTCCTGTTACATTCAAACAGTCGCAAAGACCACCCAATTTTCCCTCCTCCTAAATATTCTTCCTAAACATTCTCATTTCTAAGTATCCCCACTACTTCCAGCCTCGTCTTGCTCTCAGGTTCCCATTATCCATACTAATGCACTGTCTGTTTGGGCCTCCAGTCTTGCCTCCCCACCTGGCACCTCGCTCCACCCCCAATCTACCCAGCACACTGCTTTCACGGTGACCTTTCATGTCGCTCACAATGCTGCACGTGGCAGGAGGTGTGCCCTGACTCAGCTATCTGGTTTCATCTCCTTTCACTCCTGACTTTGCCCTTCACACTCTAATATAACTGACCTATATCTAGCTCCCTGAACACACCAGGCCCTCATAATGCCATACAACTATTCATGCTATTAGCCCTGTGCGGAAATGCTTTTGCTGCTTGTCAATCTGCCCACTTCTACTCAGTTTTCAAGATTCAGCTCAAACATAACCACTGCTAAAATCCTCCCCTGGCATTTCCATCAGGGATCAAGAGCTCCTGCTAGCCTTCCTTTGCACTTATATCTTCATTAGGGCAAATAGCACACAATATTTGAACTGTTGGTCAAGATGTCTATTGTCCTACTAGACTATAAGATCCTTGATCAAGGACAGTGACTTCATCTTTATATCCTCAAGTTCAATGCATACAGCATATAGTTCAAAAGAAAAAAGGAATTAATGAACTATAGGCCAATGAAAGGACAAGAAGATCAACTGGACTTCAAGTACAGAAGAAGTCCAGATCTTAAGGAGGTACAGACATCTATTATTAAGTCCCACCTATTAAAAAAATAGAAATAAATGATTATTCAGGTATTATCAAGGTTAAAAAAAAGAGAACTTATCAATAGACTAAGCAGGCAATAAGGAGGTAAGAATCTCCAATAGAGCAGCCAACAAAAGATCAACTGAAAGGTCTGAGATAAAGGTGGTTCTTTCTACCAGTCAAGTAATTAATTCACAGGCCTAAGTCCATGGACTGATCTAAAGATTGGCAACTTCCTCTGTCAGTTCACCACTCCTCCCCTTTGTCATTATTCTCCATAGCCTCTTCCCAGCCCCCACTACTAAATCCCAGATTCCAGGGGTAATTTCCCTCTGCTGGAGCCACAGGTCCTACTAGTGGATTGGTCTGAGATATAAGGCAGAGGCTAGGGGATTGGCAATCTTTATTCTTGTGGCCAGGACCTAGAGGAAAGAAATGAAACTACTATTTACTGAAAGTCAGTTTTATACTAGATATTGTGCTACTTTACAAACACTCACTAAATCTCAGAGTAATCATGAGTAATTATCCTATTTTACAGATGAAGAATTTGTACCCAAGATCACAGCTAAGTAATCAGAGCCTACCTGAAAACCCAGAGATAACAGCCTCTAGAGTATTTCCATACTCCTGACTACCTCAAAATGAAGAGAGATGTGGTCTAGCTATTCTAGGCCAACCTCAGAATATATCACTCTCCAAAACACTATTATAAATGTTGGCTAAAGTCTATAGTGTACCACTAATACATAATGGGCATACAAGTGAGTTAAAATAACTTTGGTGGGGCACCTGGGTGGCTCAGTCGGTTAAGCATCCGACTCTCAATCTCAGCTCAGGTCTTGATCTCAGGGTAGTTTTTTAAAAAAACAAATAATAATAAGTAAAGAAAATAAAATAAAATAGGTTTGGGGCCCTGATCTGGAAATCTAAATGCTATTTGTTATTTTATTCCTATAAGTACACTGTTAACATTACAAACAAAAATGGACTTGAAAATGAACTTCTGGAATACAATGGGCTCTTTAGCAAGGCTTTTCTTTAAGAATATTTTTCTTAGACAAAAAGTCACCAAGGATAGAAACTATTTTACCTTGTTAACTTGTAAGAACAATGACACTAGAAGACACCTGTGAGAGCATGCTTATCTGACCAGGTGCTCATTTACAGTGTGCTGTCATTTGAATAAAACATTACACTAAACCCTACAGACCAGAGCTTATGACAGAATGCCACAAACTACAGCAGTACAGCTGATATGCCTCTAATCTACTGACAAAATGTACTCCTTGCAAAGTGAAACCAGATGTCTGGGGTAAAAATCTGATGTCTGTGGACTTGTCTTCCTTGGCTTCCAGAGCTGTATTAGATACACTAAATACACAGCTTAACTGTATATTAAACCCACAACTTGGCAAAATCATGACAGTCTGGACATGAAGCATCAGCATTTTTATTGTAATTCTTATAAACCAAAGACATTTCTGAAATAGAAATCCTAAATTTAAGCCCTCAGCTAAATGTGGTACTATGTCTTTCCCACGTTAAGAACAGTGTCAGAGCTTTTTAAACACATTTATAGAAACTCTTTCCCTTCATTTTTCAAGCTGACACTTTTTAGACATGGCTGTGGAATGATTTCATGGTGGGTGGACAGGATTCAAACCACATCAGGTGTCAGTCTTTGTCTCAGAAATTCTAGGATCAGATTTAACAGGTGATCACTGTGAAAATGCTGCAAACACCCACCTCAGGAACTAAGTATGAGATACCCTGCTTCAGTTGCAAAGAAGATCATTAAGAGTGGATTGGTGACCAGATAAAAAGGGAGGGAAATTAACAGTACCTATATGCCAGATGCTGTTTTTTGCACACTTTTTAATACACTCATTGTTCTGTTTTGACAGGTGAGAAATTAGGGAGCAAAATTTTAAGTGGCACAAAGTGGCAGAGTTAATGAGGTAAGAGCCAGGACTCGAGCCCATGTCGAAAAGACTCTAAAAGACGTGCCACTTCTACATGAGGACTGGGCGTGGAACAAGGAGTGGTGTTACATAGCCAAGAACAGGGAGGTAAAAGACAGAAATTTACAATTTTGCCAAATAGTAACATATAATCATGAAATAAAAAGTTGAAGAAAGAAACACAAATAGTTGAGAGGGTTCCTCTGAGAGTCAGTTCATAAGAGACTCACTTTCTACCTTTTATATCCCTGCAAGACTCATTTTTAAATAACTTTTTTTTAATCTTATATATCCTGGAACTGATTCTCTATCCAGTAACAACACTAAAACAGGACACAAATCACCATGGTCAGTAATCCTTGAAAGTTTATCACTGAAAGTACTAGAAGGCAGAAAAATAGCACTGTCCTCCCACAACACTGTATAGACCTGCACATGACTAAGATCAATAGCACAGGGAAGGTCTTGTACCGTAACACTTAAGTATTCCAAAAATCTACAGAAAACAGGTGAAAGGCCTGCTCCAAATGGCCATCTCCAAACCCAGTCTCATCATTTTTACCATCCTACTTATGTATCAGTGTTCCACACTTTGGTGGCAAAAAATAAATATCTACTGAATCAAAGAATGAACCCATCATCAATAAACAACTATTTTCCAGTTTTTCATAAATTATATGTTTATCTATCACTTGAGTCCAATTAAGACAGGTTCAGGGCACAGGCAGCCACTGTCAAGTTGCCACAGAGTGCAATTCTAGCTTTCCTTCCTAAGTATCCAAGAATGGTTTGTTACATTCTTGCTTGCGGCTAACCTGAATTTTAGCTAACTTAAAATCTTTTATATGGGACACATAGGATGCATAAGGTATTCCCAACTTTCTGAGAGGGGCTGCGTTTCATTTCACCAGTAAGAAGGTAGGAGTGGTATATTGGAGACGTAATGGAAAATTTGCACTAAAGAACGGTTGAAAGAGATCACGTTGAAAATCACAGCAAACCCCCAAAGGCTTCTGCGCGCTGTTTGGCTACTTTTCAGAAGTGAGTAGAGTATTTGTGAGGGGGTGTCAAAGTGAAAGTCAAGAGTAAAAGACCCAGTCTGGTAATGTCACCCCCCACACCAAAGAACAAAAACAAACAAAAAAAACCTTCCTCTATGAGCTTGTGAGAAGATCCCAAAAGAATTTCAACAGTTACCATATTGCTAATTAACTTTACCCTTTGGCGTCCTAAAGAATTTTTACAGGAGTCTCTTTTTTTAAAAGGTAAAGATCTGTGGGTGGGGTTCCTGTCAATAATCAAGCAGGACCATGATTCTTCAATACAGTCTCCGGGATTAATCACAGCTTAGAGGAAGACATAGACGAGGCAGACAACTGCAAGACCCACGTTCCAAAGACGGGAAAGGTAATGACAGTTTTCTGTCAGGTCAAGTGGCTATAAGGGATCTTTGCCAAGCTGCCAAACTCCCAGCCATCTCTACAGACTCTAGGCCTGAAAAAACTCTTGGGTTTGGAGTCTGTGACCCTTGAAGGTGGGCCTCAGGTTCCTGAGGAAATGCAAGAATCTGGCCCCTAAATCCCCCAGGGGCAGTTCTGGATCTAGATTTTTCTCTCCCTTGCTCTCTCTTCTATAGCCCTAGCTCCTTCCACCCCTGATCATTCCTTACTTACCCTTTCTCCCGTTCTTCCTCGGTGAGAAGGGGTAAGTGGTTATTTTGTGCCCTCGCCCAATTTGGCCAAAACCCTAAAAGTAAAAATGACAGAGACAGGTGCTTTAAAATCCTGATGTTCCAGCCTCAGGAACTCCCACCACATGCCCAACAGTTCAAAGCAGAGGACAGCGCGTCCCCACAGCGCTCCCTCACGGGCAGGGCTTGGAGCCGGAGTTGTCCCCTAGGAGGGGGACGAGGAGAGGGCGAAAACTAGGGGTGCCCACTTGGCGGGGAAGAGCGAACCGCCTCCCGACTAGGCGTCGCCGCGGTTAGGCGCCGGTTTGCAACCACAGTTAGCCGGAGAAGTAGGCGGCAGGGCTGGCCGCCGCGCGGGGCCTCAGATAAACACGCGCACGCACACATGCTCGCGACACCGCAGGACTCGCGGCCGAGCAGCCCTCAACCTCCCAGCAATTCCCGCCCCGCCGGGAGCCGACTCCCCCGGAAGGGTCCCAAGCCCAGAGTACCGCCAGGTGTCGGCAGCTGCGCACCCACCCACCCCCTGCAGCCTCTCAGAGCCCCCCGAACCGCCGCCGGGCTCCCGCCCTCCGCACCCGCTGCGCAGCTCAGCCCAGGGGAAGTCCCCACGCTAGCCCCGCCCTCCGCCAGTGGAAAGCTCCGCCTCCACTCCCGGGCGCGCGGCAGCCGCGCGAAGCTCCGCCCACGGCGGAAAGCCGGCACCGCCCTCCTCCCCCCCGGCGACCGCCTGGGTTAGGCCTAAAACCCGTCGTGGATTTGCAACGGATCAAAAGTAACACTCATTCAGCAAGCAATAACTGAGCCCTTACTCTAAAGTCTGCACCGTACTAATGACTGAGAGGACAAGAGAGAGCTGAAACTGTGAAAATGTGTCTTCAGCTCCTCCCCTTGTTATAGAGGTCAGGAAACGGAGACCCCAGCAGTTGCTTGGAGTGCACAATTATAGTGGCAAAGAGCCTTTCCAGTACTCCCCGCTCTGGACTCCGTTATTGCGTTTTTTCTTCTAAGGTGTACACAGGAAAATGATTTCAATTTTGCTTTCTCTAGGCAAGCCAAAAGGAATAATCCAGAACACGGAGTTTACTTTGGAAAAGCTGGGATTTCATACCTAAGCTTTTGTCTTCAAATGGTACAAGCTACCTAAAAGTTAACTAACATACAAAAAGTGTTGCTAAATCTGACTGAATTTAGTCACTAAGATTCATCAAATGTGCTTAAGAAGCTGAAGTCACCTGGAAAGGCTATAGTATAGTGTCTGATGCCAACTATGTGCCATTCTGGAAAAGGTAAAACTGTGGAGACAGTAAAAAGATTTGTGTTTGCCAGTGGTTGAGGGGCTGAGGGGAGGGAAGAATAGGTGGAGCACAGATTTTTGTGGCAGTGAAAATATTCTCTATGATACTATCAGGGTGATACATAGCATTATACATTTGTCAGACCCCACAGAATGTACAATACCAAGAGGGAACAGTAACTATACACTATAGACTCTGGGTAACAATGATGTGTCAATGTAGGTTCATCGATTGTAACAAATATACCACTTTGGTGCTGGGATATTGATAGTTGAGGAAGCTGTGCAAATATGGGGTCAGGGAATATATTGGAACTCTATATTCTCTGCTCCATTTTTCTGTAAAACTGCTCTAAAACATAGTCGTTTAAAGAATGAAGCTGGGGTAAATCCTCAGAACATCCCATTTTCTTCAAATCCATCAATTAAATTCTAAACTGAATATTTGACTTTATCTGTGGAGTTGAGATATAATGATTTGTCTTCTTATATTCGAACATCCCTCCATGTGGCATTAATGTCATCAGAGAGAAAATGAATCATATATGTATTCCTCACTAAGGAACAAAATTAAAGTATGGCTAGACATGTCTAATATTCAAGGAGATATCTAAGCAAGTCTAACCTGAAATAATTAAATTTACAAATTCTATGATATATTTGTATTTCAAATCTATTTCTATTCATACATACTTACAATTAGCAAACAGTCCAAGATATCATAGAGGTTTTTAAACATTTTGGTCTCAAGATCTCTTTACATTTTTAAAAATGAGAATTTTAAAGAGCTTTTGTTGGGCACCTGAGTGGCTCAGTTGGTTAAGCGTCTGCCTTCTGCTCAGGTCATGATCCCAGAGTCCTGGGATCGAGTCCCACATCGGGCTCCCTGCTCCTTGGGGGCCTGCTTCTCCCTCTGCCTCTCTCTCTCTCTCTCTCTCTGTCTCTCATGAATAAATAAATAAAATCTTTTAAAAAAATAAAATAAAGAGCTTTTGTTTATATGGGTTATATATGTCTATATTTACTGTATTAAAAATTAAGATAGAAAAATTTTAGATATGTGTTTAATTCATTTTTAGAATAATAGACCCATTACATGTTACTATAATGAACATTTTTTGGATAATGACTATATTTTTTAAAAAAACTCAGAAAAAAATAGACTTTTCTACATTTTTTGCAAATCTCTTTACTATCAGGCTTAAGAGAAACAGGTGAATTCCCATATTCTGCTTCTGCATTCAATCTGTTACGATATGTTGTTACAGCTAGGATATTATGAAGAAAAGCAGCCCTTAGTCAAATTTGTAGTTGAAAAAGGGAAGACCTTGCAAACCCCCTAAAAAGAGTCTCAGTAACCCCTAGGGTCCTCCAACCTTACTTTGAGAATTGCTGCCAAATAGCATTTTGGATTCATTTAATTCAATATTATGCATTCCCACACCAGAGTCCTCTAACACTTGAAATTATAGCCCTTCACTTATTCCAAGCTAAAACTCAAATTTGACAGCTCTTATCAAACCATCACCTTTCTGAAAGTCTTTTCAAAGCTTTTACTATAGCAACTCTGATGAAACTGATATTCTTACTTGAATACATATGAAAACATTTGAGATTTCATTTATATCCTTCATTTCAAACTTTCTGGAAAATTTTGAATATAAATTGTGCCACCTGGAAAAATGAAACATTGCTATACAGTTATTATTCCAATTTTACATATACTTATAATGAAATGTGTGCATTTCCTTTTATATAAATAATTTGAAAGTGAGCTAAAAAATATATAAAACAAGCAATTATAGTTTTATTTATTATCTAAACAAATACTAGGTTCTAAAGTTACCTCCTTGAAGTAAAATTTTAGATATATAAGCTTTCATTTTTACTACAAATAAAATAATGTAAGCAACTCATTCTGAGTTTTTAAATATAATTTCCAACTAAAAGAAACTGGAGAATAAGAAACCACCTGCCCAGGTCTGGGGCAGGATATATAGATGATAAGTATGAAATATCTTGTGCCACAAAGAAGAAATTCATTTATAACAAATAAGAGTGTCAAAAGGTCACAAACACCAAAACTACAGAATCCCTTTGGCCAAAGACGGGACAATTTGAACACCAACAAAAATAATGAATGCAATCGTTTGAAACACATTGAATATATAAAATCCAAGAGACCTTAATGATACTCCAAAGGTGAGAAACCAAAACCAAAACAAACAAACAAAAACAATTGGACACTTTTGCAAGCAACTAGGGCACTAACTCCATATTCTATAGAAATGAAAACAAAGGAAAAGAATGAGAACGCCTATTGCCTTTCCTGTTTGAACTGTATTACAGAAAATCAAATGGCTTTTGAGGAGAAGGTGTTTCTTATAATAAATGTGAAAGAAAGAAGAGAATTGGAAAATTGCAATTCAGCAATCCTTTGTGAAGTAAATGATTCAGGCAACAATCGTCAGTGGATGAAACCATTACATGAAAAGGTCAGTGATATACTTTACAATGGAAATCAAGGTGTTCACTACTTCTGTCTGATAGTCTAAGTAGCGCTACTGATGAGACTCCAGACACTGTGTGCCTTTTTATCTGACACCATCTGAAGCCCTCAGCACCCCCTTTCTTGCAAACAAAACAAAACAAAATAAAAAATGGAATCTAGGGGCGCCTGGGTGGCTCAGTTGGTTAAGCGACTGCCTTCGGCTCAGGTCATGATCCTGGAGTCCCGGGATCGAGTCCCGCATCGGGCTCCCTGCTCAGCAGAGTCTGCTTCTCCCTCGGACCCTCCCCCCTCTCATGCTCTCTCTCTCTATCTCATTCTCTCTCTCAAATAAATAAATAAAATCTTTAAAAAAATGGAATCTAAGCAAGCCTTAAAACTGACTTCCTACTCACAGGCTTACAGGAAACATGAGGGTTAGAGGAACAAGTTAAATGACACCACGAAGAAAGTAACAGATAAATCTAGAGTGTAAGACAGTCTGTAAAATAAATGACATTGTCTTCACAGCAAGTTAATTATGGGGTCAAAAAGGAGAGGGAAAGGATGAGGAGAAGCTCTAGATTAAAGTTAGGTAGCAACCAAATGTACAGTATGAAACTTGTCTGGGTCCTGTTTCAAACATCACTGCAGTAAAAAGGCTTGTAAGACAGTCAGGGACATTTGACCATAGACTGTTGTTAGACAATGTCAAAGAAATACTGTTTTTGTTTTTGTTTTTTTAGGTATGATAATGGCATTGTGTTTATGTAAGAAAATGTCCATCATCTTTGCAGAAACATTCTGAAGTATGGTGAAGTGAAATGACATACTCTCTGGGACTTGCTTTAAAATACTTTTAACAAGAAAAAGAAAGGAGGGAAGAAAGAAAGAGAGGAAGGGAGGGAGGGAGGAAGGAAAGAAAAGAAGGAAGAAGAAGGGATAGATGACATAAATGTGACAAAACTGGGTAATTGAATCTGGTGATGAATATAGAGGATTTCATTGGACTTTTCCTCAGCTTTCATATATGTTTCAAATGTTTCATAATACAAATTTAAAACTAAATGTTACTGCCTTTGCCCAGATTTCCTAGAAAACAGTGCCTGAGAGAAAGTGTACATACTAAAATTTTGTAGGGTGTGGAGGGGCTGGTCCTAGAAAAGCAAGAGTTCCTGCCTCCTGAGTGAGGCAGGAACAGGAAGAAGGAAAACCTATGTGGTATATTACAAACTGGTTATAGCTTCACAGTACAGTTGACTATTGACAACTAGTGGGTTGGAGTCACCAACCCCCACTCAGTCAAAACTCCACGTAATTTTTGACTCTGAAAACGTAACTACTAATAGCCTATTGTTGACCAAAAGCCTTACCAATAAACAGCAGATGAACACAAATTTTGTATATGTATTATATACTGTATTCTTATAATAAAGTAAGCTAGAGAAAAGAAAATGTTAAGAAAATAATAAGGAAGAGAAAATATATTTACAGCACTGTATTTCTCAAAAAAAAAATCTGCTTATAAGTAGATCTGCAAAGTTCAAACCCTTGTTGCTCAAGGATCAACTCAGTATAAAGTTGACTGTTTGATCACAAGGGGCATCTCAAGAAGACTGGATGAAACCACCAAGCACTGTAACCGTCCTTCAGAAGGAGAAAAAACAAGCAATTTTTTCTATTGGATTCTTCCTGCCTTCTGTCTCTCATTCATCAATGTCTGTTCCATAAAGCAGGGCAAACATGTGGAGAAGAAGGTTGGGGGGGTGGGGGGCTGGGCAGGAGAATGGAAACGGAGAGGCAAATAACTGGGTCTCATAAAGTGACTGAGATTGATTTCTTATAAAAATTTAGAATTAAACCAATCACTGACTTTCAGGTTTAGTGAAGACTCGCCTATTAATGTAACTTCTTTTTACTGGAATAATCACTCTGCTTGATCTTTTACCTCAGAGATTGTATTCAGGCCAAAGTCATTATTTTTGATTAACAAAATCACAATCACACAAAAGGCTGCCGAAACTAAATGTAGAGGAGTGGCTCTACCATGGTGCCCTGGAAACCTTACACATCTCCACACAGTCCGGGTGAGCAAGGCCTAACCACAGCAGATCGCAGTCTTGGTGGAACGCCTTTTGATCCTCCCGTAACACAAGAACAGGAGAGGCTTGTAAGGAGCTGCCACCAGCCACGCCCTTCTCATCTCCCCCCTATCTGTCAGGAAGGCTGTTAGGAGACACTTTCTCCTTGCCTCCTGGGTCCTGATGAGGTAGGAAACTTTCTCCCTCATCCTCTGAGAGCAGGACTGCAGGCTCTAAAACTGCTTACCTCCAGCGTGGCATGGCATTGGCTCTCAAATGAAGACTGACCAGTCATCCATGTTACAGTCATCTGGGAAGTTTCTTCAGTGTCACCTCATGTAAAATGGCATGGGGGCTGATACCTTCGGGACACTTGCTTTTGCTATCTAAGTAAGTCATAACCTGTTTGAATCTAAAAAACGGTTTATTGATTCCTTACTGTCTGAATCTGTCTGCCTTGCCTTGCCTTGCCAAATTCTAAGCAGAAAAGTTTTACTTTCTTTAACCCCAAAGAGAGTCTTTACTCCTTGCTGTTTGCTCCTTCATCAGCCTGCAGGGTGGACAGTCAGCACCCAGTCCACAAACTGATCAGAAGATATGAATGACTTAGATTCACATTTTCAGAAACAGTATTTTTTTTCTCTAAGTGTTGTACGATAATTTTTGATCAATGGTCAAAGAAGACTTCCTTCCCTTTGCCTTTCCTCCAAATTAATTAATGGGATATTTGTACAAGTCAGGTAAAGATTCAGACCTCCTAAAACACAAAAATCTATCAGAAGCATTTTCAACAAAGGCCCTACATTTTCTGCTCATGGTTTGACATTATCCATGTTGGATTTTAAAGGTCTGGTAACCACTAGAATAAGAGAGAAGCATCAAAAATCAAGCTCCATGGACAGACCCTACTTGCTCTTCCACAGATAGATGACCTACCTCCCTTTTCCATAGACAAGATGATTGATAATGATGCCATCCAGCTAACACTTGGCCATTCTTACTTGGTACACTGAGGCAGCGTTCTTCTATTCTCTTATAGAGACATAACAAAGCAGCAAACGGGATAAACAGCATAAAACTTAAAGGCTAAAGAATAGCTCATTCCTTTCGTTCTTTTTTCATTCCTTTCCCTTATCATGACTTGTGTAAATTATCTCTTGGGAATGGAAAGGTCTAAGCCTTACTAAATGATCCTATCCTATCGGCAGTTTACCAAACCCTTAGATCCACAAAGGAAGGAAATAGTGACACAGAGGATCCTGACCTGCCTCATATTTTGTCCACGGGTTTCATGGAACTCTACAGCGGTAACACTTGCATTCTTTTAATTGGCTTTTAATTGACAATCCTGACATATCTGAAGGAATGGCTTACATTCACTCATGAATTAGCCACATAATAATTACAAACCAGAAATCCATAATAACTACTTGTAGGAGAAATGATTCAAAAGAAAACTGCACATAATAAAAATTTGTTAAAGTGGAAAAAAAACAAAACTAAGATTCATTCTTGTTGATAACTCTGAAAACTGAAAATACTGAGTTAGTAGATTTAGTAGAAATAATATAAAATAATTTATTAACAGCTAAACTGCTCGTGGATAAAGTATATAATTAACAAATTCTCTGTTTTCTTTCATTTGAGGATGTCTTTATATCCCCCTCATTCCTGAAGGCTATTTTCACCAGATAGAGAATTGCCAATCCTTGTCTTTCAACATTTGAAGAACGTTGGGAAGGAAGAGACCACTTCTTTCTGGCCTTCATTGTTGCCAGATGAGAAACCTGCTCTCATTCAAATTGCTATACCTCTGGGGCGCCTGGGTGGCTCAGTTGGTTAAGCGACTGCCTTCGGCTCAGGTCATGATCTCAGGGTCCTGGGATTGAGCCCCGCATCGGGCTCCCCGCTCAGCGGGAAGCCTGCTTCTCCCTCTCCCACTCCCCCTGCTTGTGTTCCCTCTCTCGCTGTTTCTCTCTCTGTCAAATAAATAAACAAACAAACAAAAAAAACCAAATTGCTATACCTCTGTAAACACTGTAATACCTCTCCCTGACTGCTTTCAATATTCTTTTTTTTTTTAATTTGTCTTTAGTTTACAGAAGCATTGGAATGTCTTGCCATGGATTTCTTTGTTTTATTTGTTTTTTGTTTTGTTTTCTATTTAGGGTTTGCTCAACCTCTTAAATCTGCAGGGTTATATCTTTCACCAAGTTTAGGAAGTTATCAGCTATTATTTCTTCAAATACTGTAAGTCTCACATTCTTTTGCCTCTCCTTCTGGAACTTCAAGGATACAAATGTTTGCTCTTTTGTTATTGTCCACAGGTTCCTGAGACTCTGTTCATTTTTTGTTGTTGTTGTTTTTCCAATCTATTTTCTCTTTGTTGTTCAGGTTGAGTAAATTCTATTGATCTGTCCTCAAGTTCACCAATTCATTTCCACTCTATAATTGAACCCATCTAGCAGGGTTTTTATTTTGTTATTGTGTTTTTTAGTTCCTCAATTCCCATGTGGCTCTTTTTTTATACATAAAATTTTTATTTCTTTGCTGAGATTTTCCATTTTTTCATTTGTATCATGAGAATTCACAATTGTTAATTGAACCATTTTTATGATGACTGCTTTAAAATCTATGTCAGTTCATTCCAACATCTCATTCATTTTGGTTTTGGCGTCTGCTGATTTTTTTTCTCATTCAAGTTGTGATTTCCTTGTTCTTGTGTGATGGGTCATGTTCCATTATATCCTGGATATTGTGTCTATTATAAGACTCTGGATTCCATTTAGTCTCTTTTAAACAAGCAGAGCCCTGTTAAGGTGTAGCAGGAAGGCCAGGGGATTTTGTTTGTTCAGCCTCCCACTGGGTCCCACCGATACCACCTAGGCAGAAGTGAGCACTCACTCCCACTACCCCAATGTTGGCAAGTGAGGTGCCTTCCCAAAGGAAGTAAAACACTCACTCACACTTCTAGACACCTCTGAGAGGAGGTGCGCCTCACTGACAGCGAGGGGAGTAAGCAGAGTTACAACTAACCCTGCCTCTGGGAGTAGAGGCTCAGCAACCCACTGGGCCCTTAAACAGTGGGTATGGTGGCTCAGGTAGAAAATGGAGCCCTGACTAGACTTGATTCCTACCAACTTGTTTAGTCTTGTTGGTGCTACGTGGGGATGGAGGCTTAGCTCCCTCCTAGGCCCCACTGGCCTGGGGTTGGGTAGGTGGTAAGGTGGCAACCAAGGCATGGTTATGACAAACTTACAACCTACTGCCTCACCTCATTAAGTCTGGCTGCTGCCAAGTATAGATGTAAGCTCAGCTCAGTGCTGTGCCCTGTTGATACCACACTGGTGGGGAATTAGGGAAGACCAGCTTCTGTCAGATGGGGGTTAGAGGTCAGCTCCTACTCAACCAACCATTCTCCTAGTGAGATGTGTGGGAATCAGAGCATTGCTGCCTGCTTCCAGTGAGTAGGATGGAAAGTCAGCTTCCTCCTTGGCCTTAATAAAACCTCCAGGAGGGGAAGATGCCGTTTTTCCATTGGTGTTTAACTGGAGTAGGGCAGGTATTACCAAAAAGTTGTGGATAAACAGGCTTTCCTTGGAGGCTTTTTTTTTTTTTTTTTTTTGGTATGTGTCTGTTGGTGCTTCCAGGTTAGAAGTTCCTGCAGGGCTTTGTCCAGGACATGTGAGAGGCAATAAGGAAACCCAGGAGACCCATTGCCATGTCAACCCTCAAGTCCCAAGGTGTGCAAATAGTCCACTTCCTTTTGAACCTAGAGAGTCTTCCTATGCTTATTTGTTGAACTATGCCTAGGGTTTTTAGTTGTAAGAATTAGGACCTAGAAGGAATGAGGATATTTCAATTTGGCCAGAACCAAAAGTCCTTTTTGTATATACTTTAAGAGAGGAAATGCAAAGAAAATATGAATTGTTGTAGACTATTACAACATGAAATCAGAAACTAATCTAAAATCCAAATTATCAAAAGCAATACCAATTTTCAAAATCAAGGCTAGCAGACAAAATAAATGACCTTATATGAAATTATGTGTGCTATAATACTAACTTCAAGATGCTTTTGGACCCACTTTTAACAATTCCACAAATGTTAACACAAAATGAAAGAAAATTTTCTATGTATAGGTCATTTGTTACAAAACAGAGATCAGGTTTACCAGATAGGGCAATTTATGCTTGTGCATTCTAAAATTTTTATTTTAAAAATGATAACTTTTAAATATTTGTTACTCTCTTTTTTGGTAAGTAGGCTCCACACCCAGCATGGAACCCATCACAGGGCTCACACTCATGACCCTGAGACCAAGACCTGAGCTGAATCAAGAGTCAGACACCTAACCAACTGAGCCACCCAGACACCCCAAATATTTGTTACTTTTAAATATTTTTGTTAACATTTTGTCAATTTTTAAATCAATTCTATTTTATATTTTTTAGTGTTAATTTTCTTTTAATTTTTTTCTATTATCAGATAAAGATCAATTTTTGACATGTTGAAATATATACTGTAACATGCATTTATTATTTTGTCCTTATTTTTACAGAAAACCTCTAAAACTTTTAGTACAACCCTCCCATTGAAACATGATACACTGCTTATTATTATGGTCACCTATCATTATTAAAAACACTTAAGTACGATAAAAAATACATAATAATTTATGATTTGAAAATTCCTGGGAATTCTTATTTTTTTCCTGAATCATGAAGATATCTATTAGGAATTTGGAAGCACTATAAAAATGTGATGCTCTTGACTGATTGCCTTATTAACAAAGACCTTTTTTTCCTTGTTCAATGATAAAGACTTAATCAAAATATTTTCTATTTCCAACTCATGTGTCCAAACCTACTTGGTCATTCTAGGCATTCTGATACAGGGAAATGATGATATATGCTTAAACAACCTGAAAATGCTCAGCCTATAGCAGAAAAGGCTTAGGCGAGAATTTCTTAGCTATCTTCAAATACTTCAAGGGCTGTCCTGAACAAGAGAGACTGCATTTATTCTCTGTGACCCAAGAGGATGGAATTAGGATAAATGAGATGGGAAGAAAATTTTTATTCCATAATGTATCCATTTTCTAGCAACTAGAGAACTCTGAAAAGAGAACAGATTGCCTCAAGAAATAATGATTTCCTGTCAAGGAAAAAGGCTGGACAACCATTTATTGGGGATATTATCAAAGGGCCTCTTAAGAGTTTATGATTCTGGGGCGCCTGGGTGGCTCAGTCGTTGAGCGTCTGCCTTCGGCTCAGGTCATGGTCCCGGGGTCCTGGGATCGAGTCCCACATCGGGCTCCCTGCTCGGCGGGAAGTCTGCTTCTCCCTCTCCCACTCCCCCTGCTGTGTTCCCTCGCTCTCTCTCTGTCAAATAAATGAATAAAATCTTTAAAAAAAAAGAGTTTATGATTCTATCTGTCTCTATTATCTCATTTTATTCTCCTAGTGAGATACATAGGGCAAGTATTAAAATTGCCATTTATGGATGAGAATAATGAAATTCAGAGAGTGTATTGGTTAGGATTCTTGGTAAATTATAAAAGCAACTTGAGCTAGCCTAAGCAAAAATGAAAGACAAGATAAGATTGAGTGCTATTTCACAGAACTTAAGGCCAATATAATGCAGCAGGGCTCTGGAATGGGATGGAAGGCATCCGAACCCTGAATCTTGACTCTGCTTCTTTCTATAATTTGCTCTGTTCTCTTTCTCTACAGATGTATTTTCTGTGCTTCCCAGCCACATGATAGGTGGAAGATATTTACTCCAAGCTCCCTAGTTTACATCTATTATTTAAGAAACAAGCCCAGAATGACTGGCCATCTCAATTATTTTGGACTTTATGGTGCCAATTCATCACATAATTCTCCCTTCTGATTCCTAAGCCAATTGACCTATAACCACAGTAAGACTGGTTTGGAGGATGTGACTTGAACTTGGGGCAGAAATGGAGTTCTCTACAACTTTCCCTTGAATTGAACATACTCAGTCACGGGCAGATTACCAAGCAACTGCATTTCTTCCATCTCAGAAGCAGGCCTGACCTGGTGAGCTTATCTCATGGGGAAGGCATGCAGGAAGTGAGCACACTCCACTTACATACATACAAGAAGAGAGAAAAGAGCTAGGTCAGAACATGCACAATGACCCTTTTCCCAAATTCACCAATTAAGCAAAACACTCCACCAACTTCCACAGGGATGAGAGACTGAAAGATGGAGAGAAGGGAAGAAACTTTCTCCATATTTTCAAGAGATTGAGAATTTTATATGATGGACTAAGGCATGGAGATGGAAAGAGAATACCCTTCCCACAATTGCCAATTCCTATCTCTGGAAATAGGAAGACCAATTGGCCCACTCTGAAACAGGTATTCATCTAGGTCCAATTATAGCTCTAGCACAGTCACTCAAGGAAAACACATGGCTGGCAGTGGATCACCATTATGGATAGGACAGGCAATTCCTGGAAAAAGATGGCTAGGCAGATATCCCAATAAGTAACACTCAGGTCATTGCATGGGGAAGGCATCAAGATATAAGCACTCTCTCCTTGCACACAGACAAGAAGTGCACACACTTCTATCTCTACATTACAAAGCTGTTCCTGATATTAAGATCCAACTACTCCATGTTCAAGTACAAGCACACACAACAACTTACATATGCTTCCCAGCAGAAGCCTACTCAAAGTAACAGATAATCCATTACACCCTAAAATGATGTCTGAGGGCTGTTTCTCTTCTTCTACATGATTTACTTGTGATGTCCATTTACTCCTCTAGACCAGATCTATTTCTGTTATCTTCTTATAATGAGTGGATTGAATTACAAATGTAACCACCCCGACACAGCTAAGATATTATACTGGAGGGAAATGCCCATGTAGAGAAGTAGAAAACACATAGTTGTTACTGGTTCAGAACATGTGATTTATTCTGCTAGCCAGTGGTAGTATGAAAAGCAAAGGAACCAATGACTTATAAGGGCGTAGTTTTGACTCAAATCCTTTGGCAAATTCTTAGTGATGCAATGGTGAACTTCCAGTTGGTGTTACTATTCCTTTGGACTGGCTTGGAAGATTTCCTGAGAGTTGAGTCTCCACTTTCCTCTGGTTTGAGTCAACTATGGGCCCTTTTTAGCACACTTAGTTTTCTTACTGGCACTGTAACTCCTATAAAGT
This sequence comes from Callorhinus ursinus, assembly GCF_003265705.2. Lineage (NCBI taxonomy): Eukaryota > Metazoa > Chordata > Mammalia > Carnivora > Otariidae > Callorhinus > Callorhinus ursinus. The sequence goes on from NW_027397074.1 coordinate 54,083,412, forward strand.
TTTGTTGGCTGGCTGTCACATTCATCTTGGACTCCACTTGCTAAAATCAAACCTCACAAGTCTTGCTAGTTTATGCACTGAAAATTTTCCACCCTCTGAATTGGATAAGCAGGGCTTGGCTCCTCCGCTCAGGCCTCTATGTTTTGTTTGCTTGTTTGTTTTTGAAGCAACTCTAAAGGTTCTGTCATCCACACTGTGCTCCAGGGCGTGAGTTAGAACCCGGTCAGAGGTGTGGCAGTCAGAGTGCCAGAATTTCTTCTTTCTGATCAACAATGGTATATTGTCCCTGTTCTATTTTATCTAGCGAGAAGTACGTTGGAAAGATGAGGGTGAGGAGGTAGGGATAAGATCAGTGTTTCCCAACTTTTCTGATTCCTCCAGCATATCCCCATTTTTTCCAGAATCCCAGTTAGGACATTTTTCTTATCCACAAAAAGGAGAGTCAAATCAGGACTTGATTACTGCAGTTCACACCACCTTGGGCGCCTGGGTGGCTCAGTTGGTTGAGCGACTGCCTTCGGCTCAGGTCATGATCCTGGAGTCCCGCGATCGAGTCCCGCATCGGGCTCCCTGCTCGGCAGGGAGTCTGCTTCTCCCTCTGACCCTCTCTCCTCTTGTGCTCTCTATCTCATTCTCTCTCTCAAATAAATAAGTAAAATCTTTAAAAAAAAAAAAAAAAAGGAGAGTCAAATCGGGACTTGATTACTGCAGTTCACACCTCCTTGATTTATTTCTTCATCTGAACCTCAGCAATCTGTTTGGAAGCTCAGATTTTCTCTTTATACTTCTTGTCATGCAAAATCAACTTGATGTTTTTTTCTTCTACTGCATCTTTTACTGACAGCTAAAAAAATTCATGTAATGTTTTCTACTAAGGCCCTTGATAGTTTGATGGACAAAGGTCTCAGTTCTGTGACACAATAAATAAATTTAACTAGTTACTTTAATGCTGCATAGGATAGATAAATTTCTACACCAAGACCGGGGGGGGGGGGCGGTGGGAGTGAGGCTCCTCCCTGCCTCCCTGCTCCTCCTACCCCATACCCTGTCTTGACTTCACCATTTTTTTCTGATTAAGAATGTCTTATTCAAAACTCTGCCCCTGGTACCAATTTAAACAGAAGTCCTTGTTGCCCCCAACCATATGTCACAGGAACTATCTTGAGCCTGCCTAAGCAGGAAAATAATTTAACAATATAGAAGAGCAGTCAAGCCTAAGGAAGGAGCTGAAAATTTACCAGGTCTTTCTTCATCTCTCATCTCTTCTTCTGCATGTTTGCTTTATTTTTCTCCCTCTGGAGATAGGCTTTCTCTGCTTTCTCATATACCAGGTAGATTGCGGCCACTCCACAGCTCCCAAGTTTATATCTCTTTTACCTGACAGATGAAGTATGGTATGCTAAAATCAGAACTTTCCATTCAGCAGTGTCCAAGGAGAAAATCTGATTGGCCTAATTTATCCTTGATCAGTGGTATCTGTCCAACATCCAAACATCTTTCTAATTATAGAGACTCTCAAGTGAGGTGGGCAAAAATTCCAGCTCCGAGCTCTCTGGTTCCTAGAACAAAGACAGATGACTTAAGCTCAGCCAATCTGATGTACTTCCCTGGAACGTTGAATCTGGACCAAGTGATACAAACAATTTGTTTATTTATTTTTCTATAGCTGTGATACCAATGGCCTTGGCCTCTAGTTCTCATGGCAGTAATGTCAGTAGCAGCTTTTGATTTCTGGTGATGCAGTGCTAACTGCTTAGCTATGACAGTGGTCATGTCCTAGCTGGGGTCTTTCTGCAGCATGACTCTGGCTGTCTTGTCGTATGGCCTCCCTCAGTTTTTGCTCATTGTTTTCCAAGCCCATTTCTTCAGGTCTTCTCATGGATTCCATGAGCATTCCTAAGTTCTTGCAATAATTATTTTCTCTTTTTAAAAATGAAAGAGTCATTTTGTGTTATTTACCACTAAGAACTTGCCTATCTTGCAATCAGCTGTTACAGTTGGTCAGGCTCTTGTAGAGGAAACCTGATTGTCATTTCCTATCCACCCCTGTGAATAGGAAAAGCAATTCCCATGGAAAAGAGGATGGGTAAATACTCCAAAATTGGTGTCTTTTTGCATAGATATCGAGTGAGTTACACCAGACCATAGAGATTAGTATCAGGATTTCAAGAAGAATCTGTATGTCTTAGCAATCAACATCGTGTTTATTCTTTTGTCCTTTGGGTTTTAACTTGTGAATTAATAGTTAATGGGGAAACATAAGGTCGGGAATAGAAAGGCCAACATAAGCATTTCATAATATCAATAATTTGCTATTCCACCAAACTTAGAAAACAATTTAGAAGAAGAAAACTCTAAATTCAATTTCACAACTTGGTTCTTTCAAAATAACCGGCTACTTAATTAAACTGTACTATTTCTCTATACTTTATAAGCCTAAATACTGTTGTGCTAACATGAGTCAGAAGAATGAATTACTGAAAAAATTCATAGTTACTTGAATATTCTGTTAAAAATATTTTAGTACTTTCCACCATGTAATATAAAATAAAACTATGTGATTTGAGTTTATCTCCTTGTATTGATCTGTTTAATTTCTGTTAGGGGAGATAATTTTTGAAATTAAGCAAAGGAAAAAAGAAAGGGAAATAATGATTGAAATAATCAGTCCCAATAAAAGTTGCTATTTGTATTTGTACACAAAAAAGATTAGATTAAATTTTTTTAAGTAAATCCAATCTGATGCAGAGATATTATCCTTGAGCTTGAGTAACTAAAATTAACTTGAGTTTTAAATAAACTGAGGAGTTGCAGACTCCTGAAGACATGAATGAAGCTGTTAGAAGTCCATAAAGTTATCTCCTACTCTTCCATTAGCAATGGTAGGAACAAATCATAAGGGATTAATATTTAAATGCTTAAGGATATATGTTTCAATATTTTTTTGAAACACCAAGAAGTTATTTTTGTATTAATTGACAAGTTATTGTGTATTTACAATGCAAACTTTGGCTTTTTTGTAGTAATAAGCCAGACAATATCTATTCTTCTGAGAGATAGGCTGTGAGAAGCTTAGAGAAGAAATGGGAAATAGGACTGGTAATCAAGTATGGATTCTTGAGACAGCAATTCTATAGCAAATGGAAACTTAGATTAAGTGTCAGTGATGAGAACATATGCATTTTACTCTTCACTCCATGGTTGGTAAATGTCTATAATTCAGCTTCCAAATAACAGAGGTAAACACGTACAATACACTCCCATGGAATTACAGAATATTAGAACTGAAAGGGATCTTGATGTATTAGTCAGCTATTGTTGTGTAACAAACCATCTCAAAACTCACTGGCTTAAAACAATAAGCATTTACTTTTGCTCATATCTATGGATTATCTGGGGGTTGCTGATCGAGTCTGGGCTCAGCTGAGCTGATTCTGTTACATGTGTTTCTTATTCTCCTTGGACCACAAACAAAAAAATATATTACTAGTACTTTTTTTAAAAGCTGACACTTGCCAAAGGCTTACTGTGTGTCAGACTCTGTACTAAAAACACTAAAACTATTATCTCCTTTACTCCTCATAGAAACACTATGAATTAAGTACTGTTGTTATTGTAATTTTATAGATTAGGAAGCTAAGAAGAAGCTTTCTCAAGTTAGTATATGATGGACCTAGAACACATAAACACGGGTCTCCCTGACATCAAGCTTAATGTTCTTAACCACCCTGCTGTATTCCGCCTCGTAAAATATACTGTTCCATTTTCAGAGAGCTCTAACTACTAAAAAGTTGCTCTTTTATATTCTGTGAAATTATTTTTCCTATAACTTTCAGTCACTGATCTTAATTTGACCTTGAAACACATAAGATAAATATAATATTTCATAAATTAGATGATACAGTAAAAGTGCCCCCAAAATAGCATGTGTTCAACAAAGATACTAAGTCCATCCCCACAATGGGCATAACAGTCATTGGTATAATTTCAATAAGACTGGACCAGCACAAATTATATCTCATCCAGTTTGTACTTCTCCATTTTATACAGAAAACTATCAGAGAAGGATAAATTCAATGTTTAAGTCCAGATATGCAGATAAACCATTTCTTTCTTTATTTTTTAAAACATTTTATTTATTTATTTGACAGAGAGAGATCACAAGTAGGAAGAGAGGCAGGCAGAGAGAGAGGGGGAAGCAGGGTCCCTGCTGAGCAGAGAGCCCAATGCAGGGTTCGATCCCAGGACCCTGAGATCATGACCTGAGCCGAAGGCAGACGCTTGACTGACTGAATCACCCAGGTGCCCCAGAAAAACAATTTCTTTAATCTACAAGCTGTGTTTCCTTGTCAAAACAGGAAATGACTCCTAGATTGGTAAGCAACAATGAGAACCTGGGGAGAGGTAGGGACAGATGAGAGAACGGTAATATTTTTTAAAATTAATAAGCACATATTTTATTAACAGGTAAGTAGGCGAAACCTAATAAATGTTGACTTTATAAACAGAAAAAAAATTTTTAAATAAATGGAAAAAAATGAATTTGTTCAAAGGTAAAGTGTTGCTTATGCTGAAGATTCAATTACAGTGACAAAAGAACTAAGTAAATAATCACTACTGAGGATAATAAGGTTGTTAAAAGATGATTTTCAAAATGGTAAAATACAATCATTATACGAACATATGTAAAAGATTTTATTTAGTTCATTCATTAATGAAGGAACCAGTACGATATTACAACCTATTCAAAAAAGAATCAGAACAGGGGCACCTGGCTTGCTCAGTCAGAAGAGCTAGATCTTGGGGTTGTGAGTTTGAGCCCAAGTTGGGTGTAGAGATTACTAAAAAAAAAAACTTAAAAAAAAGAATCAGAACAGAGATATGTAAGGCAGTCAGGAGTCTTGAAGTAAATTTGCTAATAAATGCAAAAAGTAGATCCTATAAGCACCAAATTATAACACTAATTATAATGTTTGTACAAATTACAATGTTTGGAATCTTTTCTATAGAGAGGAAATCAACTGTATCTCTACAATGAAGTTCATGTATATGTCTATGGACAAGAATAATTTGTATTTTACTATTAGTCAGTTTTCTACAATTTCCTGAGTTATAAAATAGCTCAGTCAAGGACAGTTCAAAGAACAAGCCCCAAGAGAATTAGCTAACCCAAAGATTAAGCCAGACAATGTCAGAAATTCCATTGAAAGGACACCCAGCAATTGTGCCCATTTCAAAATCTTTCCCAATTCTTCCCAATGCAGTTTCCTGATAGGACACCCAAGGAAAAAACTAGGAAGGCCTTGTTGGTTAAATGGAAATTATGACACTTGAAATATCTTATAATTTTTTTAAAAAGACATTTTATGGGAATCTTTAAGAAATGGAATAATCCAGAAAAGTCATGAAATTATTTTCTTAGGTTCTTCTTTGTCACATTCTTCAAGTAAGCTTGTTACACGCTACATACAAAATCAGATGGGAACTAGAAAAAAGAGAAAGATGGGAAAAATTAATAAATTCTGTTCATTCATCTGCCAAAAATTGTATTTAAAAGTAGTTTTATATAATTTATGACATTTTCTACATCCAGATAATCACTGACAAGCTGAAGATATTCCTGATCTTGTATTAAAAAAAAAAATCACTGGTTGGAATTCAAAAATGGACCAAGAAAATATTAAAAAGGCCAAGAAGCATATGAAAAGATGTTCAACATGCCTAGTTATTAGGGAAATGCAGTTCAAAATCATAATGAGATACCATTTCACTTCCCTTAGAATGGCTATTATCAAAAAACAAAATAACAAGGGTTGGTGAGGATTTAGAGAAATCGGACCCCTGTGCTTTGCTGATAAGAATGGCAAGCCACTGCAGATAATGGAATAGTGATTCTTTATAAAGTTAAACATCTGATCTAGCCATTCTACTCCTAAGTATGTGCCCAAAATAACTGGAATCAGGAACTCAAACAAATACTTGTACACCAATGTCCATAGTAACATTATTCACAATAGCCAAAAGGTAGAAACAACCCAAGTGTCCATCAATAGATGAAGGGATAAACAGAATGTGGTATTAAAAGGGGGCAGAAAACTTCCTTCTAACTTCTTAGGCTTTGTGGCTCAGCCTAAGAATTAAACTAACATAAGACAGATCAACAGGAGAAAACCAAAATTTATTTAATATTTTTTTACATACACAAGAATCTTCAAAAAGAAAATGAAGACCCAAAGAAATTTTGGGCCCAAAAGCTCTAGTACCTTTTTAAACAAAGAATGATAGAAATGGAGATGTGACAAGTCAAAAGGCTTTAAGTTAGAGGCAGTAAATTGTGAGACAGTGACTAGGAAATATATGGAGGAAACTGATGGTAGTTATTTTAATAGGTTTGTACTAAAATAACTAAAGGGTTAATGATGTTAGTAGGTTCGTTTGCACAGATCCATTTCAGTGTAGGCTCCCAGTCTCCAGTGATAAAAATGCTCTTCTCTTCCTGTTGCAGAGAGGGAACGTCTCTCATGAGAAATTTTATGATCTGCTTTTAAGTAGAAAGAAGGAGGTCAGAGATCCCTTTTTGTATCTGTTGTTTCTCAAGTGCCTTTACCTCAAAATAATCAATACACCAAAGTGGCATATTTGGGGGTGACATGTTCTGAACCCTTCCAGCATATAGATTCAATAGAATATTATTCAGCCTTAAAAAGGAATGAAATTCTGATACACGCTACAATATGGATGAACCTTGAAAACATTATGCTAAGTAAATAAGTCAGACACAAAAGAACAAATGTATGATTCGTGATTCCTTATAAAGTTAAACGTCTAATGGATAGATCTAATCTAGATCATAATCTATCCATTCTACTTTTAAGTATTTGTCCAAAAGAATTGGAATCAGGAGCTCAAACAGATACTTGTACACCAACGTTCATAGTGACAAAATCGAACACAGAGCAAATATTGTATGAGGTACCTAGAATTGGCAAATGCGTAGAGATAGAAAGAATAGAGGTTTTTAGTGGCTGAGGGAGTGGAGAATGGGGTTATTGTTTAACAGTGATGGGGTTGAGGAAACACTACTCTGAAATATGGCAGCTTGGCATATTGAATGTTTCAAACTGAAGGAATTGAGAAATGGCATGTGCAGGGAGGACCTTCTGACCTTCCCTTGAAGCAGGTCATAAAACTTCCCTATACCTGGAGAAAAAGAGCATCCTTATCTCTAAGAAGGAGAGACACCACAGAGAATCTGATGAACAAGCCTTGCCAGGTTTTCTCCAGTTTACTACACTTAGGTTATCTTTGTTCTATCACATCTTCCCAGGACTGTCCACTCTTCATCAAACCTAGCATAAAAACACTCAGGTTGGGGTGCCTGGGTGGCTCAGTTGCTTAAGCGTCTGCCTTTGGCTTAGGTCATGATCCTGGAGTCCCAGGATTGAGCCCCGTGTCTGGCTCCCTGCTCAGCGGAGAGCCTACTTTTCCCTCTGCCCCTCACCCTGCTCATGCTCTCTGTCTCTCTCTGTCTCAGTCTCTCTCTCTCTCTATCTCAAATAAATAAATAAAATCTTTAAAAAAAGAAACCACTCAGGTTTAACCATTTCTTTGGGTCTTCATTTCCTTATGAAGGCCCCCACGTCAAGTAAAACTTACATTAAATAGACTTGTATACTTTTCTGTTAATTTGTCTTTGTCATTTTTTTTTAAGATTTTATTTATTTATTTGACAGAGAGAGAGAGACAACGAGATCAGGAACACAAGCAGGGGAGAGGGTCAGAGGGAGAAGCAGGCTTCCCGCCGAGCAGGGAGCCCGATGTGGGACTCGATCCCAGGACCCCAGGATCATGACCTGAGCCAAAGGCAGACGCTTAATTTTCAGACCCAGCCAGTTACCCTAAGGAAGTCAAGGAAAACATTTTTCCTCCCCTACAATAGGTACAGAGTTTCTGTTTGGGATGATAAAAAAGTTCTGGAAATAGATAGCAGTGGTGGTTGCACTACAATGAATGTTCTTAATGCCGCTAAAATTGTACACTTAAAAAAAGGTTAAAATGGTAAAATTTATGTTACGTGTAGTTACCACACATGCATGTGCGTGCACAAAGATTATTACTTGGAAGTCAAGTAGGTTTCAAAACTCTTTCAGAACACCAAACACTCCAAATTGTCTTTCATTTTTTTCTCTGATGAAGTTAATTAATTAATAAGCATTTGAGAGCTTTTATACTAAACTAAACACTGTGCTAGGCACAGTAGAAAATTCAAAATAAGACTTATTTCTTTTCCTGAAATCCATGGTTTAGTTCTTCTCAAACTGATATTAAAAGAAAGCTGCTTAGGGCGGCTGGGTGGCTCAGTTGGTTAAGCGACTGCCTTCGGCTCAGGTCATGATCCTGGAGTCCCGGGATCGAGTCCTACATCGGGCTCCCTGCTCAGCGGGGAGTCTGCTTCTCCCTCTGACCCTCTTCCCTCTCGTGCTATCTCTCATTCTCTCTCTCTCAAATAAATAAATAAAATCTTTAAAAAAAAAATAAAAGAAAGCTGCTTAGCTTTTGTTTCTTTTGCTGGGAAAGTGTTGTTAATAGGTGTGCTAAGGGAAAAAAAATCTTCCTCTTTACAAATAAATCATTAAACAAACTTAAATGGATTTTTTTAAAAACTGTGGGACTTCTTTAAAATGCTGATATATATTTTGAATCTCCAAAACAGGATTTAGGAACCAGCATGCCTAAATTTATCGGATCAGGAATTCTTTATTCTCTTGGGCACAATTAATTGATATCTGCCCCTTTTCCTGTGACTGCAAAAGTGGAGGATTCTCTTTACACAGAGCTCAAGGTACTATGCAATCTGCAATTACGGTATAAATGTGTGGTTTCTCTTACCCCTAAGTGTTCTAGAATGTATCTGTGATTATTTTTAACATTTTTAAAACATTAAAAATATAGATCCAACACTAAAAAAGACAATAAAAGTAATTTTCTAAAGTAATTTCTTACCTCAGTGTACAGTTCTTTATCTCTCTTAGATGGCATTTAATATTCTTTTTTAAAAAGTTATTTCCATTTTGGGCACCTGGGTGGCTCAGCTGGTTAAGCGACTGCCTTCGGCTCAGGTCATGATCCTGGAGTCCCGGGATTGAGTCCCACATCGGGCTTCCGGCTCAGCGGGGAGTCAGCTTCTCCCTCTGACCCTCTTCCCTCTCGTGCTTTCTACCTCTCATTCTCTCTCTCTCTCAAGTAAATAAATAAAATCTTAAAAAAAAAAGTTATTTCCATTTTGAGAAGGACTTACTAATGGGGATTTTGCAAAACAATTGTGATGATATACTTGTGGTATGTAATGTCTAAACATTTTTAATTAAAATAATAGAGCATTAATCCTCATTTTTTTCTTGATAAAAGAATTCCTACTAAGCTGTATTCCAATCGACAGCTTTCAGGACCTGTTATTTTCTTTCTGCTTTTGGATAATTGCAATGTATTTTGCAGCTGATTGCAATAACTGCAACATATTTTCCACCATTTAAAATATGTCTCCATTTCTCCCATTACTAGACCTGGACTTCAAGTCACAACCTTCAACAATGTACTGCTGTATTTTCTACATATACTCCAATTTTGTACCATTTCTTCACAATTAAACATGGTGGACCAATTTAAGTACAATTAAGTTGTACTTAATAGTATCTGATTAGATCTAAAGATACAGCAAATTTGAGCCCAGTCACAATTTTAATGTTCGTCTCAATTATATTTTCATTAGTAGTATCACTTTCATATTTATAAAACATTGAGTAAAATGCATTAGGATAATTAAATAATTGTACAAGCGTTACAAAGGGAGATAATGCAGTTGTCAAGATGACTGCCATTTGGCAGTCAGAAGCACCTTGTGGAAATGGGAAATGTTTATCAGTGAAGGATAAAAGTCTACATGCAGCATAGGAAAAGGAGTTAGATGTGTAGATGTGTACACTGGATTGAGGTGCAAGTTATCTGAAAGTCAAACATTCTAAAGCCTAGGACCACCTGAAATAGAATGTAGGGGCCAAAGGCAGGCTACCTCGAGATGGGTCACTCCCCTCGGGCTCCACACTCAGTTGGGAGTCTGCTTGGGGATTCTTTCCCTCTCCTTCTGCTCCTCTCCCTGCTCACATGTGTGTGCACACATGGGTGCTCCCCCTCTTCTAAACTAAATGGATAAATCTTAAAGAACAAAAAGACTGTATGGCCTCAAGAGAAATGTTTTCCCCTTCCTTAACTACATAGAAGACTCTAAATTGGGGGTCTTTCCCAGAATAAGGGTTATTAGCAGAGAGAAATCTCATCTTAGTGACCCACCTGTATGACAGAGCAAACAACTAATTACCAAATATCTGCTCTTACCCCTGTTGCCCTGTAAATTGCATTCCTTTCCTCTGAAGCCCTGGACCCCAACGCCTTTCTCCCTGGTTCAGGATGACATATATATTTCGTTGTGCCTGACTGTTTTTGGAATTTCCGTGTCTGTGTGGATTCTCCATACATATGTTATTAAATTTGATTTTCTCCTGTCAACTCTCTCATGTCAATTTGATTCTTAGTCCCACTAGAAGGACCCTTGAAGGGGACAGGAATTATTGTTTCCCAACAAAAAGAACAAACAACACGTTACGTGAGCTCAAGGATGAATTCCATTGGATGACTATGGAGGCCTTCATGAAAGAGGAAACATTTGGCTAGATTCTGAGGGATAAATAAGATTCCCACAATTATTCCCAACCGAGGAGAGAGGCTGAGATATGAATATACTTAGTGTGTCTAAGAAAGTAATTTGGTATGCAAACTGTAGAGGGCGTGAAGGATGTGGATATAAATGAGAAAACAATAGATTGAGGCCAGATCATTAGTGCTAACAAGTTTAGAGGTAATTCTCTTAGTAACTGGAGGCTGAGAAAAGTTTTTGAGCAGAGGGCATAATCTGTGTTTCAGAGCAATTACTCTTGGGCCCATAGGGAATAGAGGAGTCTGGAATGAGGCAGGGAAGCTAGGAGGCTAATTAGGATGTTATGATTGTCTAGTGAGAAATGAAGAAGACCTGACTGAATGGAAAGGAAGTGTCAGAGAGGGGAAATTTTCCTCTTACCCCTCTCAGTCCTTGTGGCCGGTCTAATAATTAAATTGACACAAGACAGATTAACAGGAGAGAAAAAAATTAATTTCATATATATAAGGAGGTCTCATAGATATAGGACCTAAAAAGGAACCAAAGTAGGCTTCTTATATACCTTTTAGACAAAACACAAAAAACAAAAACAATAAATTTGTGAACAGCTGACGAGACAATGAAACAGGCTAAGCAGAATTTGTTTATATAGTCTTCTCTATCTCTCTTCTCTCTTCTGACTTTTCTATCTCCTTGATAAGGATGTCTCTGTATCTCCTGGCTCACATGGGAGATTCATTTCCTGCTTCCGGGGGACAGAAAAGAGGGTCAGAGTATCTTTTTTGCCCCAGCTGTTTCTCAAGTAATCTTAATTCAACATAGGGGTGGCCTGCCCTGAGCCCCATCAGAAGCAATAAATAGGACAGACATTTCAAAAAGAAAATTAACTGAACTTGGTGAGTAAATCAATTAAGAATGCATTTGGATGCAAGATACAGAATTTCTGCTGAACAGAGCTTCACACGTAGGGGCTCATTTTACTTAAGTAGGTGCAGGTAGGCGGGTGCTGGTGTTGGTACAGAAGTTTGAAAATATTAGGGACATTTCTCAGCTCTCTTGTTTTTGCATCATGCTGTTGAACAACCCTTTCCTTCACAGCCGACTTGAGGTGTCATTAGCCAGAGCAGGGTCACATGGCAGCCTCTAGCTGCAGTGGAGGCTCGGAAAGTGGGGAACAGGACTGTCTTGATTTGCCTGAGACTGACCATGGTCCGTAACTAGGGACTGATGACATTATCTTTTTTGAAAAAATTATTAGCATGGAATAAATAGACATTGGCTATCAGGCGGACAATAGTTTGCCACACTGACTATAATCGGGTATATGGGGGGGTGGGTTGAATAGTGTCCCTCTAAAATTTCTGTCCACCCAGAACCTCAAAATAAGACTTCATTTAGAAATAAGATCTTTGCAGATGTAAATAAGGTAAAGATCATGATGTAAATCACACCAGATTAGGATGGGGACCCTACATCCAATTTGTCCTTATAAGTGTCAAAGACAAAGCCAGACACTAGTTAAAATGGTAAGGACAGGTGTTAATCAATGATAAACTATCACATTGGGGCGCCTGGGTGGCTTAGTCGTTAAGCGTCTGCCTTCGGCTCAGGTCATGGTCCCAGGGCCCTGGGATCGAGCCCCACATCGGGCTCCCTGCTCGGCGGGGAGCCTGCTTCTCCCTCTCCCACTCCCCCTGCTTGTGTTCCTGCTCTCTCTGTGTCTCTCTCTGTCAAATAAATAAATAAATAAAATTTAAAAAAAAACCACAATAAACAATCACAATAGGGAAGAGGATCCATCGTGATCTGATTTCAACCTCAATTTGTGCAGAGGTGACTGGGCAATTTAAAGGAAGAATGAATGAGTAGGGAGGGAGAAAGGTGGGGGTTTGAGCACTCCGGGAAGTGACCATTTACAAACAGTGGGAAGAGGAGGGAGGCTTGGTCCACTGTGAAACCCCTCTGGATTTGCTAACTGGCACTTCTTCAAGTTAGGCTCCTACTCTCACACAGAGACTGGGAGACAAGGTCCCTGTCTTCAGGTGTTGGCTGGAACAAACAGTAAATCCTTTGGCTGCCTTGAGCTCTCCCAGGCAGACACTTAAGAGGGGTAGCTAGACTCATCATCCAAGGGATTTGGCCTTGAGCCATTAGAAATGACACTAGTGTTTGTTCAAATCTTTTATTTTGATTTTTAAGATTTTATTTATTTATTTGAGAGAGAGCAAGAGAGCACAAGCAGAGGGAGTGGCAGAGAGAGAGGGAGAAGCAGACTCCCCACTGAGCAGGGAGCCCAACATGGGATGTGGGGCTCAACCCCAAGACCCTGGGATCATGACCTGAGCTAAAGATAGACGCTTAACTGACTGAGCCACCCAGGTGCCCCTGTTCAAATCCTTTAATGTGTTTATGGAGGGGGTGCAGAAGAGGGTAGAATGGACAAAATCATTTGTACTGAGACTCTACAGTTTTTATAGACCAAGTTAGAGGCCTAGTAGAGAAGACAGCTTAGAGGAGCCTGACTAGGGTTTGGTCAAGAAGAGAATCTTTGTCATAAGAGATAGATGCAAAGTGAAAAGGCCACAAGAAGACAGAGGCAGAGATTGGACTCATGCTGCCCAAACCCAAGGAGAACCAGGACACATCAAAAGCCGAAAGAGGCAAGGTAGGACCCTCCCCTAGAAACTTTGGAAGGGACATTGCTCTGCCAGTGCTTTGATTTCAAATTTCTGGCCTCCTGAACTGTGAGAAAATTAATTTCCACTGTTCTAAGCCACTCAGTTTGTCACAGTTTGCTCCAGCAGCCCTAGGAAAATAGTACACTGGGTGAAGGAGCATAGGAGCTTGGAAAGTTACCATTGCCACGGGTTAAACGTGCTCACCATGAGACATTTGAGAAATGTCCATATGGCAGGAATGGGATGATGGATTTAGGCTAATAGAGTGACATAGAGAGGGTGCCTGGGTGGCTCAGTCAGTTAAGCATCTGCCTTCTTCTCAAGTCATGATCTCAGGGTCCCGGGATGGAGTCCCGCATCAGGCTCCCTGCTCTGTGGGGAGCCTGCTTCTCCCTCTGCCTCTGCCTCTCTCTCTCTCTGTCACTCATGAATAAATAAATATTTTTTTTTTTTTAAGAGTGATGTAAAGAATAAAGAGACTGCTGGGGTAAGAAAATCAAACACCATCAGACAATAGTTTACAACTTAGAATATAATTGTGGTGCCCACTTCAACACAAGAGTTTCCCTCCTGCCCATTTCCAAATTATATCTCTGTGTGGGAGGGGAAGAAGAGAAAACTAGCATCATTGAGGGTTAACGAATTTGGTTTACAAGGACCAATGAATTTCCACAAAGTCTGGAAAAAGTCCTTAGCAGCGCTTTGATTTTCTGTTTGCCTTAGTAGCAAATTTAGCAGCACTTTCTAAACTTCACTGTGGGTCACTATCTCTATTTTTATTAAAAAAATACTGTCTGTATTTTTTTAATAAAAAAAAAACCCAATAAATTATATTCTCAGTGCTCCTAATGCACTTTGTTCAGATTTCTAGAATTGCAATTATACCATTATTTTAATTATCATTCCTTCTCCCCCTCTAGATTGTGATTTTCTTGATGGCAAGGCACCGTCTTTTTTTAATTAATTAATTTAGCTTTGCGCAGTGGCAGTATCGCAGCCAATGAGGTTTAATTAATTAATTTATTTTAGAGAGAGGGAAGGAGGAAGCTCTCACGTGGAGAGGGGCAGTGGGAGGGAAGAGAGAAACTTTAGCAGACTCCTCACCGAACTCAGAGCCCCAACACGGCTCCTAGCACGCCCTAGCCACCACCCTGCAGGACTCAGTCTCAAGACCCTGAGATCATGACCCCAGTGAAACCAAAAGTAGGATGCTTAACCTTCTCTGCTACCAAGGGGCCCCCAATGCACCCTTTTTATTTGCATTTGTATCTCAATTATCTAGCACAGTATTCAGCATTTTAAATAATTTATGTAATAACTGTTGGATACATTATAATAATAATTGTAGTTAATGGCACAGTCTCCAGAGCTGGACCATCTGGGATAAATCCTGGCTCTATTACATATTAGCTTTGTGACCTTGAACAAATTATCAAAAAAAAAAAAATCACTCTGTGCCTCAGTTTCCTCATTATAATATGGAATAATAATAAGATCCTCCTCATGAAACCACTGTGGTGATTAAATAAATTAATACATTTAAAGTACTTAGTACTGAGCATATAGTAAGTGTTCAATACATGATCAATAAGCACCAATATGCTATCAAATTATTAAATAAAATAAAACCTTCTGACATTCTGTACTACAAAGTAGGCCTTCTTTGTGCTTTTATTTTATGTCTTCCTGTTTATTTCCTTCATAATCTGTAGATTAATTTACTTGTCTACTAACAAGTCCCTTGCAGGCAAGAACCTTGTCTGTTTAGTTTTCCATCTGTTCTATGCTTAACACCTAATCTTCATCCAGTAGAAATTAATAATAGTTTGTCCAAGGAATAAATTGTTGAATGATCCATTTTATTCAATGACCATTGAATAATTATTGAATAATTTGTAAAGTCTAA
Organism: Callorhinus ursinus; assembly: GCF_003265705.2. Lineage (NCBI taxonomy): Eukaryota > Metazoa > Chordata > Mammalia > Carnivora > Otariidae > Callorhinus > Callorhinus ursinus. The sequence continues at coordinate 54,098,707 of NW_027397074.1, forward strand.
TTGAAATCTTTCTCATATAGCTAACATCGAAACTCCTAGTTCAAAGTCAAAAGTGAGGTAAGGTGTAGTAATAGTCGACTTTCAGGCAGATCCGGGAAAGAAGGACTTGCTATTATTTCTAGGACAAACTGTAAGCAGAAAGAGTTAGGGGTCCCCAGGAAAAGAACAAGAAGTCATTTCAGTCCCCCAGCTATTTCTGTGATCTTTGCCTGGCAGACTCCACTTGTCCTAGCACACTTCTTGCAGAACTTCCTAGGAGATGTCAAAATCACAGAAATGCAAAACATTCAGTAATTAAGAATTTTAAGGGAACAAAGGGAATGCAAAAATGAATGGTCTCTAGCCTAACCACATCAGACACAATCAATCAGTGGTAAAAATTCCCAATCCTGTTTCAAAAGTAAGCAAGGCCCAGTGTTCCTTACCCAGCTGGGGAGCCAAAGACCCCATCCAGTTTATAAGGCTCTTGGAGCACATCCAGAGCCCCTTCCCCTCACCCCCGTTTACCTCTGCTTCATTATAATGTTAAAGTCTCCGCCCTAGGAGGAGCATAAGCTTCATTAACATAACATAGGATGCTCCTATAGGCTTGTTTTCAACCTCAAGCCTGCCTTTACTGCGATGAGGAAGCTCCCCTTTCTGAATATTCATCCTAACCCTAAATAAAAGGAACCCAATCATCCCTGCTTGGGAAGTAAAGGCTTTGGAAGTTATCCCCAGCCATCTCCTATTTGTTGCAAATCAAGTCTCCTTTGTGTGACACCTCCACCTGATGGAGTCTCTGTAACTCACCAGAGCAAACTCACGTTAGTTCCCTTACATAACTACCTGAAAATAAGATAATACTTTGTATCACTACATTAACATACTCGAATTTATCCCATTTCTGCTCTTCAGGGCAGCTTTGACAATGGAATAACATAACAATGTTATCTTGCACGTAGAAAAAGACTGATCTACTCACTGGTGACAGGGTTCAGGACAGGTAACCCCAAAACAGGACAACTTGACATCTTAAATATTTTGAGCTGAAGGAATCTGAGAAAAGGCATGTACAGGAGAGACTTTCCAAACTTCCCCTGGAGCAAGCTATACACTCCTCCTGTGAGAGGTGACCTCCCTCTCGTGCAGGCGGGCCATGTGTGAGGACCCAGAGGGGTCCCGCAGGGCCAGTCAAGAGGGGCCCCGCAGGGCCAGTAAGAGGGGCCTTGGCCATGCATAGGATAGGAATCAAACACGAGCCAGGGGTGAGAGCAGAGTTTACTGAAGATATAGAGAGAGTGCAGGTACAGACCGAGTGTCTGGGAGACTCAGAAAGGAAAGGAAAGAGAGTCTCATCTTTGCTCAAGGTTGAGGTTTTTATTGAGGATTGTGGTCTGGTGTATGTGTCCTCTTGGGCATCCAGGAACTGGATGGTGAAACAAGAACAAGGATCCAGGTGTCCTCCATAGGTCACTTATTTCTTGGAGCCATTGGATCTTGGTACCGGGATGTCTAGCATTAGTTGTCTGGAATAAAGCAAGCACATGACAGCTTTATCCTGTCATTCTTGCTTGGTCCCTCCTTAGATGTTATCTACTGTGCTGAAAGACTCTAAAGAAATCATTAACTCCTTGCCCTTTACAAGAGGACATAACATTACAAGGCAAGTGTAAGGTGGGGGTGCAGGTCCTAGCAAGAAGAGAAGCAGGAAAAGGAGCAAAAAGCAGATTTTTATGGAGTCCCTTCAGCTTCCTTATCTCACCTATACCTGGGAGGAAAGGAGCATCCTTATCTCCAAAGATGAAGGGACACAGAAAGAAAGCTGAATGAATGGGCCTTGCTAGGTACCCCCTTCTTCCCCAAGGTACTACACTTAGCTCATCTTCTTTATCCTGTTTTATCTTTCCATGACTTCCCATTCTTCATCACACATAGCATAAAAACTCAGATTTAACCATTTCTTTGAGTCTTAATTTCTTTGTGAAGACTCCATGTTACATAAAACTTATATTAAAAAAAATGAGTATGCTTTTCTTTTCTTAGTATGTCTTTTGTTAAAGGGTTCCCAACAGAGAACTTAGAAAGGTAGAAGAAAAAGATATTTTTCCTCCCTACACTGCAGTAAAGTTGAAGTTTATTTCATGTAAGTTTTCATTTTCTAATATGATCTATATAGAGAATGTCAATGTGAGAAATCAGCTATTTTTCAAATTGATCCCTCTATCAGGATACTAAAAGGATTTGAGAAATGAAAACCTAAGAGAACCTTTGTGGTATTAAAAGTTTCCCAACCAAAATACAAAAGAGCCTTATTTAACATAAAGCCTTTCACGTGGCTTTCTTCTGCCATCCTTCCAGATATACATAGGCTCAGAGCGGACAGCAACAAAGGAGGAATATGTAAACATTTAAATCATCTCTCACTTGCCATCTGTGACAATTCACAGTGCTGGAATCAGAAAGGATGGGATCACTTTTCCATTTCTCTAAGGTCACCAAGGACAGACAAGCTCAGGACATACTGTATTTGTCAGAAGCAAAAGAGATGACTGGAGACCTGGCAGTGACAAATCTGTTCCAGGCTGAGCTCATTTTACTGAAGAATGTGTGTCCCCTTCTGACATTTATCAAAAGAAATTCAATTTTATAAAAAGAAGGATGTCAAATAATAGTACATAGCTAACACTCATTCTGCTGCTGTCAGAAGGCCAGATGGGGGCAAAAGCAAAATGGTAGATGGAAGAGAAAGTCATGCCTGCAAGAAACAAAAAAACAAAGGGGGTGGAAGGTCAGGGCTAATGTACTTAGAGGCTTGAATACATTTCTCATTAAATCACCTCTTCTTGAGATCCACATTAGTGCCTGGTTCACACTTTGGAACACCGTTTTTTCATCTTCTCTAGGTATAAGGAACGACACATAATGGGTGGTTGTTGGGATTTTGTTTGTTTGTTTTTTGGATTTTGTTATGCTTGTTTGTTTTGTTTGGGGTTTTGTTTTGTTTTTTTCTGCTGCATCACAGAAGAAAGCCAATGAAACCTGGTAAAAATCCCACCATATCGGGTACAATGAAGTGCCCCCTGAGGGCAAGCAATCAATATTTCTCATGGTGATGTTGATGATTTGCCTCTGGCAGAAAAGGGTCAAAAGAAAAACAAAAACAAAAACAAAAACAGAAGTTGTGACAGAGGTGGCGGAAAAATAAAAGTCAGATTAAGATCAAAGGAAGGAATTCTACTAGGAACGAATGATGAAGCTGACAAAATACTGTAGCAAGTAATAGTGTTTTACCATACTGCGTAAAAATATTGGATTAAGGTACAAATTAAATCTCTTTCTCGGTAAGGGGTTTCTGCAGGACATAAGCAATTAGACTGCTGTCTAGAGAAGGCAGAAAACTTGATTAACAGATCCAAAAAGGCAGTGTAGGGAAGATGCGTTTAACACCAGGAGGTGAAACACCAACTGTTATGCAAATTGACTTTTCCCAAAATGTTGGATAATTTCAATCAAGGACCGAAATATACTTCTTTTTTTTTAACATCACTGTCTTCTGGACTTCAACTCTACTCAGAGGAGTTTCTTATTAAATAAATGCTACCCATGCATGTGTCCCAGTCAGTCTCCTAAGGATACTACAGAAGATTTAACCATAACAGGTTTTTGCTCCTTTTTTTAAAATTTCCAAATATTCAAGGTGTACAAGCTGAGGATGGCTGAGCAGGCAGGTTGTGGGGCCTGGTGAAGGGTGCTGCAGGCCCTTGCTGTGAACTGTATGACCTCTCCCAGTCCCGTAGCCTCTGTAAGGTACCTATTTGATGCAATCCAAGGCAGTCTTATTTAGAATAGGGACTTGAAGAAGATGCTAAAATTAGACATGACAAAACACTTCTGTGTATTTCTCCCAGGAATAGGGTGTTAGATGCTAAGCCCAGAGATATTAAACCGGGAATCCAGGAAAAATCATAACTATTAATACTCAGAGCCCAAACTTGTACTTACTGTCTTTGAGATTGTCAAATTCAAAGTCCCAAAAGTTTTGCAGAATATTTTAAAAATGTATCTGTTATCAAGCATCTCTCCTTGAACGAAAATAAATCAAGCCCCAGTAGCATAGAAACCAGATCTTTCTGCTCCTTCTTAGAAGATTTCAGAAGAATTAATATCCTATAGATGATCTCCTACATGGCATTAATATTGTCATTTTGAGAAGTTTTATGACCAGCGCAGCTTTCAAGGTTTGAAAATTTGCACTGGGCTGGCCACAAACATTTGCATGAATCCTTTGGAATATAGGGAATAAATAATAGGTGATCAAATAAACGAAATAAGTTAACATACACATTTCAACTCTTCCTACCAGGGGTTGGCAAACTGGTGTTCTGTACAGCCTCTCAAAACTACTCAGGTCTGCTGTGGGACCCCAAAACAGCCTCACACAGTGCTGAAATGGGTGTGGCTATGCTTCGATAGTGTTCTTTACAATAACAGGCAGTGGACTTTGACCTGCAAGCCATAGTTGGCTGACCCCCGCTTCATTTCATCATTTTTCCCTTCATCTCTTTTCATTCATCCTCAATCACAAAGTCACAGTCTTACCCTCAAAATGCAGCAGAGCTGGGGCCATGGACCAAACATTGTAAGCAAAGACTGAGGGGAAGAACATGAGAATCTGTTAAAAGTCTGTGCTAAATCATTTATGAAATAGACACTGGGAAACATTAGAGTTAACAATCCATTTCCCACTCTGCCGCATGATTTATTTTTTTTAAATGCAAATTTGATCATGGAAATCCCTAACTTAAAATGCTTCACCTGCCAGGTAACAGCCCTGGATCTTTGGCTCTTCCCAGGTTGACCCTACTTTCCTCCCCTACCTCATAGGTTGCTGTCCTTCCTTCCCTCTCACATTCCTCTTCCTGCTTTGGCTACACAGGAGGAATTGTCATTTCCAGAATGCAGTCTGCTCTCTTGCTTTCCAACCCATGGCCTTGTTACTCACTCTCCCTGAAACATTCTTCTATCAACATCCTTGACCTTGCTTGCTCCTTGAGGATTGACCTTAGGTGTCCTAGGTGACTTTGACTCCCAGACTGTGCTCCTAAGACATCCTTTGCATACCTGTATTATAATAAATATTCCAGCGAGGCCCTATAGCTCAGGGGTTAGAGCACTGGTCTTGTATAATAAATATTCTCATCACTCTCCATAGATGCTTATTTCCTTGTCTACTGCCCCAGATAAATGTAAAATTATTGAATGCTGAAACTGCATTTTCTTTAAGCATGGTGCCTAGCACATGGAGAACAATCCATGAGTGATTATGGAATCAATCAATCCATTAATTAAATAGTCTTTGGGCCCCTTCAGCCTGTAACTTCACATGTTCCCAACTACAAGCAATTTATTTTCTTTCACATATTGTCTATAATGACGCCCAAACAACTAATAGAGAAATGGAAAAAAAATCGGTTAAATGGGTAGCTCAATATCACATAAAGGGGAAAAGTATTAATAAAACCACTTTGCATTTACCATGTAAGTAGAAATCTTTTCTCAACTGCTAGTTACATGAGAGCCAGGTTTTTTCTGAAGAGCAGTTAAACATTTATGGGGTCTACAGGAGACATGAACAGATGCTATATAAAGACGTCCAGAGGAACAGACTGTAGAAAAAAATAAATTTGTGTTTCAGTGGAAAACTGTGCATTATCTACGTACAGCATATATCCTTCTGGGTTATTAGAGTCTAGCCTTTCAAAATCTTTGAACTACTTTACAACTCTTTGTAAAAGTTGATAGACATGCACATTCTGTCTGCTCGGGTAGAGCTTCAATTGACTTACCATCCTCTTGTGTCAACAACAGTTTTGCTGCCATTGGCAATTCCATTTCTTTACTCCATAGAAATTTGTGCCTTCTGACTTCTCCTATAAGCCTATTATAATTTCTACCTGGTTCCTTCAGTGAATGAGTAACATAAAATCTTTAACACATGCTCATTTTTATATCCATAGGAGAGTCATGATTTTACCTTTCCCGGGAAATTATCTTTTAACAGTTTCTGAGGTTCCACTGAGGTGCCCAATGGATTTACCTACCAGAGCCAGGAAAACTTTATAAGCACACTTGTGGGCAGTGTGTGCCCAAGCTGATTTTTTTCTTGGTTCCCAAAAGTGAATCCAAAATGGCAATAGGATTTTGCTTACTGCTTTTCTAATTTTAAGTTTCCTCTCTGCCTATTTTATAGTTTGGGTTTGTGTTTTGGATTGTCTGTGGTGTAAAAAAGAAATCTAGAGGCCCAAAATGCTGTCACTTAGGTTAAGGCCCCGAGTCAGTTAACCTAAACTTAATACCTAACTTGACTGCAGTTTCAACCCCCCAGAAATGTAACCGTTAACCAGGTTATTTCCTGATCAGCACTAAGAAATTTACTGATAAACCCTTTTTGTTCACCGTGGTAGGGTGACCTGGCCTTTGCTAATGATTTCCTTTTTTCCACACCCTCTGTACCTTTAAAAACCTTTCCTGTAGCCCTTTGGAACTCCCCTCTACTTGCTATGCAGGATGTTGCCTGATTCATGAATTGATTAATAAAGCCAATTAGATCTTTAAAATTTACTCGGTTGAACTTTTGTTATTCAATGGTGGCCAATAAGTTATTTCCCAGTAATTAATGGGAATTTGGTTTTATGATCTGATTATTTGAAGATCTCTGTAAATGGATTAATAGTTTATAGAGATCTCTACTGGAAGAGAGGTGGCAGAGAATCTGGTGTTTTAGTCTTTTCTGTTTGTCTATTTTGAGATCAAATTAATTAAGAATTTTGTGTCCACTGGGAAGGTGATATCTAAACTGATGAGTTTTATATTTATTTTTTTAAAGATTTTATTTATTTATTTGATAGAGGGAGAGAGAGCACAAGCAGGGGAGGGGCAGAGGGAGAAGAAGGCTCCCCACTGAGCAGGGAGCCTGATGCGGGGCTCAATCCCAGGACCTTGGGGAACATAACCTGAGCCGAAGCCAGACACTTGACCGAATGAGCCACCCAGGCACCCTGAGTTTTATATTTCTGTGTTTACACTTGACCCATGGCTAAAGTTTCAGATTGGAAATTATAAGTTTTCTCCCTCCGTCTATGTGTGTATATATGTGACTATAATTCAGAAAAGCCTTTATCTCTCACTGTGTGAGTATGTAATATTTTCTTACTTTCAATAGTGTTGATAAATTAGATTATAAAATCTCTGAAATTAAAGACATTTTATGTTGATTGGCTTACAAAGTTAAATAAACACATATAGTTAAAGTAATCCCAAAACTCTCAGAAAATAAGGAAATTGAATTCCTTATATTTAATGTGTTAGATTTAAAAAGTATTCAGCCCAGGGTGCCTAGGTGGCTCAGTCGGTTAAGCATCTGCCTTTGGCTCACGTCATGATTCCAGGGTCCTGGGATCAAGTCCCGCATTGGGCTCCCTGCTCAGCGGGGAGCCTGCTTCTCCCTCTCCCTCTCTCTCTGCCTGCTCCTCTACCTACTTGTGCCTTCTCTCTCTGTCAAATAAATAAATAAAATCTTTTAAAAAAAAAGTATTCAGCCCAGAAATGTCTTAAGAATTTACTTTCACAAAATTTAGTAAATGAGACAAATTTAATATTACTGGTTTTATTTTAAAAAAAATAGCTATGTCTTCTCCACTTTGTTAGTGCTACATACATATACATTATATACATATACAAACATATACATATATATGTATATAGAAGTGTAGATTTTTACTTTACTTGGATATATTCTTTCTAATCTTAAAAGGATTTACTGATTAGGGCACCTGGGTGGCTCAGATGGTTAAGCGTCTGCCTTCGGCTCAGGTCATGATCCCAGGGTCCTGGGATCAAGTCCCGCATCGGGCTCCCTGCTCCTTGGGAGCCTGCTTCTCCCTCTGCTTCTCTCTCTCTCTCTCTCTCTCTCTCTCTCCCTCTGTCTCTCATGAATAAATAAATTTAAAAAATCTTTAAAAAAAAATAAAAAAAATAAAAAAAAATAAAAAAAAGGATTTACTGATTAAAGTTTATTATGTTACTTCTATTTAATGTTTAAGATTATGAAATATGTAAATTTGTATTTACCCAAATTAAATCATTATTCTGATCAACTCCATTTCAACAGTAATTACATTTTGTCATATGTCAGTTTGAAGACAATTTATAAGATCTATAGTTAACTTAAAACCTTAGGCTAATACTAACTTGAGTTAATTAAGGGACATTCATTTGATAATTAGTATGATAGCAAATATCTGAAGACAGTATGGTAGAATGCTGAAATACTGATTAGTAATCATAATTTTAAGTTTATATCCATTTGCTTCTCATTTTTATGAGGCTATCTCTTGGGTCTGTAATGAGTATGCTCATTTCTGCCACTTTGAGAAATATATATAAATGAAGGCAAGTGGCTGTAGAGAGAGCCGTGTTATGTGTATTCATGAACTCTTCTAGTGTGCTGCAAAATGCCAATGTGTGACAGGCAATTATCCACTCCCCAGTTTTCTCTGTGAATTAGAAGTTGTTACTTTTATTAAAAGTTAGAATTAACGTGGTTTAGATCATACTTGGGAGCCATAGTTTTAGAGAAATATGGTTACGTATGTATTTCTGTTTTTTTAAGGAAAAGAGTAGTGTTTTCCTGAGGGAGTAGGTTATCTTTGGTCTCCAAACTCTTTTGTGTTCTTCAAGCTAACTGAGGACCCCAAAGAACACAAACCATCTTTGAAATTTCTCAGAGGGCTCCTTTGAAATCAGAAAGATTTGTTCTTTCATGTCATAGAAAGGGAGGTGCTAGAAAAAAAAAAGCTTTATTTGATATGTTATTATTGCTCAGTTGTGTAGGAAGAGTTTTCAAGTCAGAAGAGACTTCAGAAGCAGCCTACCCTAGGTGAAACTTATATGAGTAAAATCTTGTTAATACAAACATTTCAGAAATTGAAGTCAGAATGTGAATTTGCTAGAGATTTGTTAATGCCCCTCACTGCCCAAAATGTGTTTCCATTTATCACAGTCCTGGCACTGCTTTGCCTGATATCAGACAACAACAGTATAATATTATCAGTCATACTTTCAATTACTATTTTTTACATAATAGCTTCATTGAGATATAATTCATGTACTGTCAAGTTCAACCATTTAAAGTGTACAATTCAATGATTCTTCATGTATTCTGCAACCATCACCACAGTCCATTTTAGAACATTTTTACCACCTCAACAAGAAATCCTGTACCCATCAGCAGTCACTCCCCATTGTTGCAAAAACTCACCAACTTGGCTTTGCCTATTTGGGATGTTTCATACAAATGGAATCATACAATATGTGATTTTTTTTGTGATTAGCTTCCTTCTCTTAGCATAATGTTTGAAGATTCATCCATGTTGTAGTATTACTAGTACTTTATTTCTTGCTAGTGTCAAATATTATTCCACCGTATGAATATAACAGATTTTATTTATCCACTTCTCAGTTGATGAGACTTGGAGTTGTCCACTTTTTGAAATGCTGCTATAATCACTCATGTACAGGTATTTGTGTGGACATATGTTTTCATTTCTGTTTGGTATGTATCTAGAAGTAGATTTGCTGAGTCATATGGCAATTCTATGTTAACTATTTTTATGGTAACTCTATGTTTAACTGCCAAGCTGTTTTCCAAATGGCTGCACCATGTTACATTCCCACCAGCAGTGTATGAGGGTTCCAATTTCCCCACCTCTTTGCCAACAATTGTTTTTTTTTAATATTTTATTTATTTATTCATGAGAGACAGAGAGAGAGAGAGGCAGAAGCAGACAGAGAAGCAGGCTCCCCACTGAGCAGGGAGCCCGATATGGGACTCGATCCCAGGACCCTGGGATCATGACCCTACCAAAGGCAGACGCTTAACCATCTGAGCCAGCCAGGCGCCCCCAACATTTGTTATTATCTGTCCTTTGATTATTGCCATCCTAAAAGGTATAAAGTGGTATCACCTTATGATTTTGGTTGACATTTCCCTGATAGGTAATGATGTTGAGCATCTTTTCATGGGTTTACTGGCTATTCATATGTCTTTTTTGGAGAAATATTAACTCAAATCTTTTGCTCATTTTTAAATTGTGTTGTTACTTTTTATTATTGAATTGTAAGATTCATTATATATTCTAGCTACAAGTCCTCCATAAGATACGTGATTTGCAAATATCTTCTCCCATTCTGTGTGTTGTCTTTTCGTTTTCTTAATGGTACCCTTTGAAGTACAAATTATGATAAAGTCTGATCAGATTCTTCTTTTGCCATTTGTGTTTTTATTGTCATACCTAAGATGGCTTTGCTTAACCCAAGGTCACAAAGATTTACCTCCAAAGAGTTTTATTATTTCAGCTCTTATATTTAGGTCTATAATCTATTTTGAGTTAATTTTGTGTATAATGTGAGAAAAGGGTCTAACTTTATTCTTTTGTATATGGACATCCAGTCATTATATCTGAGAATAATGCCCACTTAATCAAATATGACTGTGTACTTTTTTTTTTAAGATTTATTTATTTATTTATTGGGGCGGAGGGGCAGAGGGAGAGAGAGAGAATCCTGAAGCAGACTCTTCGCTGAGCATGGAGTCCGACCCAAGGCTCGATCCCAGGACCTTGAGATCATGACCTGAGCCAAAATCACGGGTTGATGGCTTAACCAACTGAGCCACCCAGGCGCCCCATGACCATGTACTTTTAACAAAGAAAGGTTTTAGACTTTATGAACAAGTGCTTACAAAGCCCTATTGAGTAAACCATCCTGGTACCTGGCTCACAGGGTTCCCAGCCTTCCAAGTGAGTATGTAAGGTCACTCCCTGGAAGGTCCAATCTTAGGGTATTTTGAGAAACTGGAAAAGAGAGGAATTTGCCCAGATTTATAGGTAGTGCAGGTGAAATCTAGTGGTGAGTTTTTTCCTCAGTCTCCTAACCTCAGAATAGCAAATAACAAAGAGGCTTTTAAAGGTCCATTCTGAGATTCCTCATAAAAGCTTCCAGCAAAGCAAACTTAAGAATACCTCTGTGGCCAAGCAGTGTTTTTGCTGCACCTATTTAAATAACCAGGCCAAATTTACTAGCACCAATCTTATTTTGTAATCAAGAATAATCTTTTGAGATTATTTTTGATCAAAAGGGGAGAAACTGTAGAAAAAAATTATGTTTCAGTGTAAAATTACACAGTATCTACATATAGCATATCCTTCTGTGTTATCAGACTCTAGCTTTTCATAGTCTTTGAACTATTTTACAACTCTTTAAAAATTGATAGACAGTCACATTCTGTCTTGTCTGATAGAGTTTCAACTGACTTCCTTCCTTCCTTAGGAAAAGATCACTATGTCTTCCATTTGCAATTCCATTGCTTTACTCCACAGAGATATGTGCCTTTGACTTTTCCTTGGAACTGGTATAACATCTGCTTGCTTCCCTGGTCAAATAAGTAAGTAAAATATTTAAAACATGTTCATTTTTACATTGGCATAAGAGCCATGATTTTCTTTCTTTTTTTTTTTTTTGAAATTATCTTTTTACAAGGCATTTCAAAATGAGATGGAGATGAAAATCAGGTAGGTGAGAAAGGGACAAAGGAAAAGCAAAGCTTTTGGATGTATCTCATTTGGACAATGTATAGATAATGAACAAAACCTCAGAGAGATTGACTTGTCCAAAGTGATGGAACCAGAAAATAGGGGTGAGATGAAGGTGAAGGGTAAATATTAATTAATGGAAAAATAAATGAAAATGACCAAAAGCATGTGAATGAGTCGTCAATCCCATAATGGTCTTAAGTCCCCAGATAAAAAACAAGAACTATCTTTTCTTATCTAAGAGAGTAGCAAACACATGAAAGAGTGCTGCTATCCAGTACAAGCAAGCAAGTGGCAGGAATAGGTCCTGCTTTATGAGTGAGCGTACATTATAAACTCTTTAGGAGACTAATCAGTAATATTTATTAAGATTTAAATGTGGGTACTCTTTAACAAGCAACTCTACTCTTGGGTATTTAACCAGTGAAAGACTTGCACAAGTAAGTGATGATATATATCCAAGGATGTTTTTTTCCAGTATTGTTATAATAGAAAAGCTTGGGAACAACCTAAATTCCCATAAGTAAGGAGTTGCTTCAGAACAGAGTATATAATGTATTTTTTGTTTAAAAGCCATATATATAAAGTATTTATCTTGGAGGGATGGAACTATGAAAGTCTTTCACTACACATTTTTTTTGCTTTATATGTTTGCATTATTTTTATGACATGCAAAAATAATATAGTGAAGATATAATTATAAGAGAATCAAAACTTGATGCAGCATCTTTTCCACTACTCCATGATGGACCATATCATACAAATTATCACATTTTTTTCAATATACCAATGGAAGCTTATCAGTGGGATTAGGGAGAGTTATAGAACAGCATTCTGGATTTGACCTACATGGGGTGGAGAGAGGTCATTCTTCTCTGAGAAGATTTTCTATGGATATGCTCAATATCTAGACAAAGATTTAATAAAGATCCATGCATCCTGCTCAAACCATTCATAGCCTTTACCTAACCAACTAACAAATGTCTCTGGGCAAATAATCAGGAGAATTTTACCCAAATGAACAACTTACAGACTGTGGAATATGTGTGAGTGTGTGTGTGTGTGTGTGTGTACATAAGTTTGTATATACACATACATTTTTTTTATTTATTTTTTATATTTTTAAAAACGATTGTATTTATTGGGGTGCCTGGGTGGCTCAGTCGTGTAAGCGTCTGCCTTTGGCTCAGGTCATGATCCCAGAGTTCTGGGATCGAGCCCCACATTGGGCTCCCTGCTCAGTGGGAAGCCTGCTTCTCCCTCTCCCCCACCCCCCGCCCCCACTTGTGTGCCCTCTCTCACTGTGTCTCTCTCTGTCAAATAAATAAAATCTTAAAAAAAGATTTTATTTATTTACTTGAGAAAGAGAGAGACAGAAATAACGACAGAGAGCATGAGTGGGGAGGAGAGGGAGAAGCAGGCTCCTCAATGAGCAGGGAGCCTGACATGGGGCTTGATCCCAGGACCCTGGGATCATGGCCGGAGCCGAAGGCAGCCACTTAATGACTGAGCCACCCAGGTGACCCAACATACATATTTTTTAATTGGAAATGTCTAGATGTCTTCTGACTATAGTGCCCATTGGAGAATTAAGTTGCTAGATGATGAATTAATGCTAAATGATCTGGATACACATCATGTAAATAATCACTTATGAATGAAAATAATTCAAATGGAATTAATATAAAGTATATTCATTTGTGGAGTTAACTGATTTCAAACTGTTTATACTTCCAATTTCAAAATAGGCTAATTTAAAGTAGAGCCTTTAGTAGGTGCATAGCATATTACCATTTTAAAAATTTAGATCATAAGTTACAATAAGAGCTATAGGAAATAGATTTGGTCAGGCAACCAAACCAATCTCATGGTTCACTCTCCATAAATACCATGGAAAATAATAGTAATTAACCTTTACCACAGACTTAGTGCATTGGAATTATTTCCATCAGTTGTACCTCCAAGCAATTCAGTCAGATAGATTATGATTATCTGGTTTAATAAGGGTAACTTAGGGCACAGAGTAAGAAAAGGATTGACTCCAGATAAGCCAGGGAGTCAAAGCCAGTACGCAGACCAAAATCCTGGAGGACAGCTTCATCATATTATTAGAACTTACAAAGCCATATTTTGGGGTCTTTCACTTATTGAAAATAATTTTGAAAAAATAAATCACACGTATGCACATGTGAGTCCCTGAACAAGGCTGTGTGTATAGACAAGGTAACATAATAGTGCTGGACAACTTCCATCCCAAATTCATTCATTGTCCAGTATACATAGTTTCCAACTGCTTTCTATTCAACCTACAGTAAAGCAAGAGGAAATAGGTATATTGTGGAATGGGAAGCACAGAGCGAGACTATTCAAACCTCTTGGCAGTGGTGTTTAGCTTGGTCATCTGCAGTCTAATTCTTCTCTCATTGCTCAGGATTGGGCTCCGAACATAGTAAATAACCAGTGGAGGCTGCTGATGGACTGAGAAGATTAGAATAGGTCACAAAGCGATATCGGGAACTGTATTTCCCAGGAGGTCCTCTACAAGTATTTACCTGTCTAGAGTGAATAATTGGTGTGGAGGCCATTGGGGCTAGATTACTAAGAGTTGACACTTTCAGGACTTTAATTCTTGAGAAAAAAAAAATTTTCCCCTTTATGCTTGGTTATCGAAATAGTTAAATAGAACGTCTTCTGAGATGGTACTTGTCTGCCACCCTCCCCTTTAGAGAAACTGATTTCTGAATAATTTCTCTTGTACATGCATTTTAAAGGTGTGTAATTAACTGGTAACAGGTTGTTAGGTAGCTGCTGAGGTGTGAACCAGCCACTAATTTGTTTTCTTTATTTACAACTTTCCTTGCACTTGAAGATGACAGCATGGTGTTTTTCATTCCCTGCTTGCTTCACCAGATTAAAAAGTGATTTGTGAAGCCATTTTTAATTCCTCAAATTCCATTAAAAAGGAATATCCAGGGGAGTCCTAATCAAGACATAATAGGCACTAAAATGTGATCACACAACACTACTAATATGGCCCTATTTCAGCTGTTAATGTCAAAGAATTGCCTCTAGTTAACTGAACTCAGCCCTAACGCTGACCTACAACTTCTGAAATAACCTCCATGCAGTTGGCACTGGCTTTATTGCAAATGTTTGCAGCTAACATACTTTACAGCTTTAGAATTTATCATATAACCCCCAGGGACAATTCGTTACAAAATTGTTATTATTGTATTATCACCAAAATAGCTTGCTTTCCCCTTCAAATTGCCTTGCCTCCTATTTAATAATGCATTTTTAAAAAGTTTGAGAAGAAATTGAAATAGAAACATAATGAAATGAGAATTGCTAAAAACACAAGACTGGAGTATTGAAAATGTAGCTGAAACAGAAATGGTTAAGGGTAGATACAGTGTGTAACCAAAGGGGGTCACTTGGAACCTGGGAGAATATTGAGTGATCAGGTGAGTTTGAAAAGACAAATAAGAATAAAAATTCTGTCCTTGCCTTAAAAAAAAAAAAATAACCAAAGGTTAAGCTATAGAATACCTGAAAAAGTATGTCCAGAACTTCCCATAAGCCTTGGATAGACGGGAAACTAACATGCAACAAAGTACAGACACGAGGCAAGCAGCAACATTTTCCTTTCTACCTGTGAAAGCTTACATCAGTACTTCCTTCTAAAACACAGTGGACTCTGGGATACTGTTTTTAAATGCAGATATGTCTCGGAGCATCAACTCCAGAAGCTGCTATGGTGATCAATTTTGTATGTGTTTATTGATTTCTTGATTTAGCGGATACATTGGTTTTTTTTTTCTTTTTAAAAATTTTATTTATTTATTTTTTAGAAGATTTTATTTATTTATTTGACAGAGAGAGATAGCAAGAGGGGGAACACAAGCAGGGGGAGTGGGAGAGGGAGAAGCAGGCTTCCCACAGAGCAGGGAGCCCCATGTGGGGCTCCATCCCAGGACCCTGGGATCATGACCTGAACTGAAGGCAGACGCTTAATGACTGAGCCACCCAGGTGCCCCTAAAGATTTTATTTTTCAGTAATCTCTACCCTCAAAGTGGGGCTTGAACTCACAACCCTGAGATCAAGAGTTGCATGGTCCACTGACTGAGGCTGCCAGGTGCTTCAAGGAGGCATTGTTTGTTTTGAAATTATAGTAACATTTTATTTAACTAAGTATGTCCAAAATATTATCAGTTTAGCATATGGTTAATATAAAAATTGTTGAGATATTTTAAGTTCCTTTTTTTCATCCGAAATCTCCAAAATCCAGTGTGTGCATTTCACTTCAAAATCTGGTGTGAGTAACATATCACAACTCAATTCGGAGTGGCCACATTGCAAGTGTATAACAGCCAGTGGCTCCCCACTTAGGGACTGTCCCCTAGCCAGCTACCTAAAGTGGCCCAGCCACTACCTTCTACCACATTACTATTTTGTCTTCTTTGCAGCCCTTACCAGTACCTCAAATTATCTTACTTGCTTGCATGCTTTTTTTGATTCTTTAAGGCAAGGGCTCTCTTTGAACAGTGACTAGCACAGAGGAGACATTCAATGTATACTGTTTCTGCTTGAATCTGTGTCCAGGGGTGGATGATAGGCCCCTGGGCCTCCTCCAAGCTTGGAGCCACTCCCCTGCCACCCTCAGCTTCCTTTCCCAGGACCCATCCTGGGATGTTAGTTGGAAACGGTGGATATGAGCGGGAGGATTCTGTTTTGCTTCCAAGTTCCTTGGGAGAGCCCACACTGCACTCCTTTCTCACCAAAGTGCTGCTCTAGGACCTGGCCCGCAACTGGAGATCCCTGTGGCTGAGCAGGGGACTTGTTGCAGAAGGCAGGCCAAGCACTTTGCAGCAGGATTGGTTTCAAGTTCTCTTTAGTATTGTAGGAGCCAAGGACAGGCTGCCCTAAGATGGGTCACTTTGGCACAAACATTATTTGGAGTTAAAAGTAATCAAAGCCCAGCAGATTCGGGAAAGATCTTTATCTCCCTCTTAACTGCCCACTTTACCAGGAAGAGAGGCATTAACAGAGATTCCTCTTTACCTAAGAAATGGATCTATATAACAGGGCAATCTTTGTTTTCCAAACATCTCCTTTCACCTTCCTCTAATGGTCTTTCTCTCCTTTGTATCCTTGACCCCCATTCCTCTTCTTAGCTCATATAAGCATCAAGTCGCTTCATTATTTGGAATTTCCACATCTGTGTGATTTCCCATACCTACACTATTAAATTTTATATTCTCCTATTAATCTGTCTCAGGTCAATTTGATTTTTGGTCCAGCTAGAAGGATCCTGAAGGGCTGAGGAAATTTTCCTCCCCAACAGTATTCTTTCCCTGAATCTCCACAGTAACCCCATGAATAGTACCATTAGGATTCTTATTTAATAGACAAGGGAACTGAGGCACTGTTTTAGAGTTGAAAATAATTTGCATAAGGTTACAGTGTTGGGGAAAGATAATGAAAAACAAAACCTGTCAACCCAGAAAAGTCTCTTCACAAAGGTTAGAAGAGAAAGTAAACAGTTTTAATATTGAATAAGCATCAAACCAGAATGTGATGTGCATCATAGGCAATCCACTAAGAGACTGCAAAGACAAAAGAAGTCTCACTTTTCTGTGTAGCCAAGCAGATACAACCCATTACATACATGTTCTTTACATAAATAATAACTTAGTCCTCAAGTAAGGAATGGATAGCACCTTTAATCATAAAGAATTCATCCTAACTTTACCTGGCAAATGGGATGGCCATCTGTGTTAGCTAATTGGTTTTATTCAGAGGAAACAGAAACTTCTCATTTTTTTACGACGAGAGAGTTTTGCAACTGAGAGCAAAGTGCTTACCTCAGTGAGGCTCCTAGTCTTCCCTGGAAACTGGGAGACAGGGGCACTCTTTCCCTTAATGTTTGCACTTCAAAGAGATGGCTTTCAGGTCTTTCAGAAGGGCATTCTTGGGTTGTAAAGCTGACAAAAGGCTTATCTAGTTTTCAAAAGGGTTATATGCATTTCAAAAAGAGGAGAAAGTACTTATGATTAAAAGTTTTCTAAAGTACAGGCTTTAAGGAAAAGGATGGGAGGCAAATCTCTACCCTTATTTTTAACTGGAAGAATTAAGCCTCTTATGTTTAATTTGCATCTGTCCTTACTGTAGCTAACAAATGGTGGAGATAGAATTCTAGCCCAGGCAGCATGACATTAAAATCCTCTTTAAAAAAATCTATGTTATTCTACCTCTGTCAGTTTCCTACTTGGAAGCCAATGGAGGGAGGAGATGCACTGAGGGACTAATACATTCACTCATTGGATACTTACTGAGCATCTACTATGTACTAGGCATTTTGCTAGGGATTAAAGATACACTTATGAATAAAGCAGACAAGTATTTTGCCCTCATGAAACCTAGGGGCAGGTGGAGAAAGCTAACGACACAAGTAGCTTTTCAAATCAAACAAAATTATGGAAATTGGGAAGAATAAAAAGTACAGGGTGTTCTGAGAGCTCATTACCGAAAGAACTTGAGCGAGTCTACTTGATCTGAAAAGTTGTTTAAGCTGAAAATGGAGTTTGTTGGAGAGGAAAGAAGATAATAGATTATTTGAAGTTTTGGAGTATTAAGTCCTTTGGGAAGAATAACATGGAAAAGTAAGTGTGCCACAACCTTTGAATGCTTATTGAGCCAGAGTAAAATAGTAACTTTTTGAAAAATTTTTTATTGTTATGTTAATCACCATACATAACATCATTAGTTTTTCTTGTAGTGTTCCATGATTCATTGTTTGTGCATAACACCCAGTGCTCCACGCGTAACGTGCCCTCTTTAATACCCATCACCAGGCTAACCCATCCCCCCACGCCCCTCCCCTCTAGAACCCTCAGTTTGTTTTTCAGAGTCCATCCTCTCTTATGGTTCGTCTCCCCCTCCGATTTACTCCCCTTCATTCTTCCCCTCCTGCTATCTTCTTCTTTTTCTTTTTTCTTGACATATATTGCATTATTTTTTCAGAGGTACAGATCTGTGATTCAACAGTCTTGCACAATTCACAGTGCTCACCATAGTACATACCCTCCCCAATGTCTATCACCCAGCCACCCCATCCCTCCTACACCCCCACCACTCCAGCAACACTCAGTTTGTTTCCTGAGATTAAGAATTCCTCATATCAGTGAGGTCATATGATACATGTCATTCTCTGATTGACTTATTTCATTCAGCATAACACCCTCCAGTTCCATCCATGTCATTGCAAATGGCAAGATCTCATTCCTTTTGATGGCTGCATAATATTCCATTGTGTATATATACCACCTCTTCTTTATCCATTCATCTATCGATGGACATCCTGGCTCTTTCCACAGTTTGGCTATTGTGGACATTGCTGCTATAAACATTGGGGTGCACGTACCCCTTCGGATCCCTACATTTGTATCTTTGGGGTAAATACCCAGTAGTGCAATTGCTGGATCATATGGTAGCTCTATTTTCAACTGTTTGAGGACCTCCATACTGTTTTCCAGAGTGGCTGCACCAGCTTGCATTCCCACCAACAGTGTAGGAGGGTTCCCACTTCTCCACATCCCCACCAACATCTGTCGTTTCCTGACTTGTTAATTTTAGCCATTCTGACGGGTGTGAGGTGGTATCTCATTGAGGTTTTGATTTGGATTTCCCCGATGCCGAGCGATGTTGAGCACATTTTCATGTGTCTGTTGGCCATTTGGATGTCTTCTCTGGAAAAATGTCTGTTCATGTCTTCTGCCCATTTCTTCATTGGATTATTTGTTCTTTAGGTGTTGAGTATGATAACTTCTTTATAGATTTTGGATACTAGCCCTTTATCTGATATGTCATTTGCAAATATTTTCTCCCATTCTGTCAGTTGTCTTTTGGTTTTGTGGACTGTTTCTTTTGCTGTGCAAAAGCTTTTTATCTTGATGAAATCCCAATAGTTCATTTTTGCCCTTGCTTCCCTTGCCTTTGGCAATGTTCCTAGGAATAAGTTGCTGCGGCTGAGGTGGAAGAGGTTGCTGCCTGTGTTCTCCTTTAGGATTTTGATGGACTCCTGTCTCACGTTTAGGTCTTTCAACCATTTGGAGTCTATTTTTGTGTGTGGTGTAAGGAAATGGTCCAGTTTCTATCTTCTGCATATGGCTGTCCAATTGTCCCAACACCATTTGTTGAAGAGACTGTCTTTTTTCCATTGGACATTCTTTCCTGCTTTGTCAAAGATTAGTTGACCATAGAGTTGAGGGTCCATTTCTGGGCTCTCTATTCTGTTCCATTGATCTATGTGTCTGTTTTTGTGCCAGTACCATACCGTCTTGATGATGACAGCTTTGTAATAGAGCTTGATGTCCGGAATTGTGATGCCGCCAGCTTTGCTTTACTTTTTCAACATTCCTCTGGCTATTCGGGGTCTCTTCTGGTTCCATACAAATTTTAGGATTATTTGTTCCATTTCTTTGAAAAAAGTGGATGGTATTTTGATGGGGATTGCATTGAATGTGTAGATTGCTCTAGGTAGCATTGACATCTTCACAATGTTTGTTCTTCCAATCCATGAGCATGGAAAGTTTTTCCATTTCTTTGTGTCTTCCTCAATTTCTCTCATGAGTATTTTAGAGTTTTCTGAGTACAGATCCTTTGCCTCTTTGGATAAATTTATTCCTAGGTATCTTATGGTTTTGGGTGCAATTGTAAATGGGATCGACTCCTTGATTTGTCTCTCTTCTGTCTTGTTGTTGGTGTATAGGAATGCCACTGATTTCTGTGCATTGATTTTATA
>NW_027397074.1:54119543-54256947 GCF_003265705.2 Callorhinus ursinus
TTCTATTTTTTGGAACAGTTTCAGGAGAATAGGTATTAATTCTTCTTGAAATGTTTGGTAGAATTCCCCTGGGAAGCCATCTGGCCCTGGGCTTTTGTTTGTTGGGAGATTTTTAATGACTGCTTCAATTTCCTTAGTGGTTATAGGTCTGTTCAGGTTTTCTATTTCTTCCTGGTTCAATTTTGGTAGTTGATACGTCTCTAGGAATGCATCCATTTCTTCCAGGTTATCTAATTTGCTGGCATAGAGTTCCTCATAATATGTTCTTATAATTGTTTGTATTTCTTTGGTGTTGGTTGTGATCTTTCCTCTTTCATTCATGATTTTGTTGATTTGGGTCATTTCTCTTTTCTTTTTGATAAGTCTGGCCAGGGGTTTATCAATCTTGTTACTTCATTCAAAGAACCAGCTCCTAGTTTCATTGATCTGTTCTACTGTTCTTTTGGTTTCTATTTCATTGGTTTCTGCTCTGATCTTTATTATTTCTCTTCTCCTACTGGGTTTAGGCTTTTTTTGCTGTCTTTTCTCTAGTTCCTTTAGGTGTAGGGTTAGGATGTGTATTTGAGACCTCTCTTGTTTCTTGGGAAAGGCTTGTGTTGCTATATACTTTCCTCTCAGGACTGCCTTTGCTGTATCCCAAAGATTTTGAATGGTTGTGTTTTCATTTTCATTGGTTTCCATGAATTGTTTTAATTCTTCGTTAATTTCCTGGTTGACCCATTCATTCTTTAGTAGGATGCTCTTTATCCTCCATGTATTTGAGTTCTTTCCGACTTTCCTCTTGTGATTGAGTTCTAGTTTCAAAGCATTGTGGTCTGAAAATATGCAGGGAATAATCCCAATCTTTTGGTACCAGTTGAGACCTGATTTGTGACCTAGGATGTGATCTATTCTGGAGAATGTTCCATGGGCACTAGAGAAGAATGTGTATTCCGTTGCTTTGGGATGGAATGTTCTGAATATGTCTGTGAAGTCCATTTGGTCCAGTGTGTCATTTAAAGTCTTTATTTCCTTGTTGATCTTTTCCTTAGATGATCTGTCCATTTCAGTCAGGGGGGTGTTAAAGTCCCCCACTATTATTGTATTGTTGTCCATGTGTTTCTTTGCTTTTGTTATTAATTGCCTTATATAATTGGTTGCTCCCATGTTAGGGGCATAGATATTTACAATTGTTAAATCTTGGTGGATAGACCCTTTAAGTAGGATATAGTGTCCTTCCTCATCTCTTATTACAGTCTTTGTTTTAAAATCTAATTTGTCTGATATAAGGATTGCCACCCCAGCTTTCTTTTGGTGCCCATTAGCATGGTAAATGGTTTTCCACCCCTTCACTTTCAATGTGGGGGTGTCTTTGGCTCTAAAATGAATATCTTGCAGTCAGCATATCGATGGGTCTTATTTTTTAATCCAATCTGATAGCCTGTGTCTTTTGATTGGGGCATTTGGCCCATTTACATTCAGGGTAACTATTGAAAATATGAATTTAGTGCCATTGTATTGCCTGTAAGGTGGCTGTTACTGTATATTGTCTGTGTTCCTTTCTGGTCTATGCTGCTCTTAGGCTCTCCCTTTGCTTAGAGGACTCCTTTCAATATTTCTTGTAGGGCTGGTTTCGTGTTTGCAAATTCCTTTAGTTTTTGTTTGTCCTGGAAGCTTTTTATCTCTCCTTCAATTTTCAATGAGAGCCTAACTGGATATAGTATTCTTATATCTGCATATTTTTCTCGTTTAGTGCTCTGAAGATATCATGCCCGTCCTTTCTGGCCTGCCAGGTCTCTGTGGATAGGTCTGTTGCCAATCTAATGTTTCTACCTTTATAGGTTACATATCTCTTCTCCCGAGCTGCTTTCAAGATTTTCTCTTTGTCTCTGAGACTTGTAAGTTTTACTATTAGATGTCAGGGTGTTGACCTATTTTTATTGATTTTGAGAGGGGTTCTCTGTGCCTCCTGGATTTTGATGCCTGTTTCTTTCCCCACATTAGGGAAGTTCTCTGCTATAATTTGCTCCAATATACCTTCTGCTCCTCTCTCTCTTTCTTCTTCTTCTGGGATCTCAATTATTCTAATGTTGTTTCATCTTAGGGTATCACTTATCTCTCGAATTCTGCCCTCGTGATCCTGTAGTTGTTTCTCTCTCTTTTTTTTTTCAGCTTCTTTATTTTCCATCATTTGGTCTTCTATATTGCTGATTCTCTCTTCTGCCTCATTTATCCTAGCAGTTAGTGCCCCCATTTTTGATTGCACCTCATTAATAGCCTTTTTGATTTCGATTTGGTTAGATTTTAGTCTTTTATTTCTCCAGGAAGGGTGTCTCTAATAACTTCCATGCTTTTTTCAAGCCCTAGTATCTTTAAAATCATGATTCTGAACTCTAGGTCTGACATCATACTAATGTCCGTATTGAGTAGGTCCCTGGCAGACGGTACTACCTCTTGTTCTTTTTGCTGAGGTGATTTCTTTTGTCTTGTCATTTTGTCCAGAGGAGAATAGATGAATGAGAGAACAAAATGCTAACAGGTTAACAACATCCCCAGAAAATATACTCTAAACAAATCAGAAAAGGCCTGAAACCAGGGGAAAAGAAAGGGAAAGAAAGAAAAAAGAAAGAGAGAAAAAAGAAAAAGAAAAAGATAAAAACAAACAAAAACAGAACAAAACAAAAAAAACAGAATATGATCAAATATGATCAGGCTAGTGCATAGATCAGTGCCACACACTAGATTTTGGGTGTATTTTGGTCTATTAGAAGATAGTGCCTCCTAAAATTGTAAAGAAAGAAAGACTTATATATGTACAAAATAGGGGTTGATACAATGAAGGGATGGAAGATGACTGTAAAGATGAAAATTATAAAAGATTTTATAAAAGGAATTGATACATTGTTTGAAAAAAGAAAGAAGATTTTTTAAAAAAAAGGGAGAGAATGTGATCAGGCAGGAGACTAGAACAAAGCCATACACTAGAGATTTAGGGTATATTTTGATCTGTTAGAAGAAACTGTATCTCAAAATTTTAAAGAGTGAACAACATATATATATGCCAAAAATAACGGTAACTACTATGAAGGGATAGAATATGACTCTAAAAATGAAAAATAAAAAAAAATTTTTTAAAAAAGGGATTGATAAGATGTTGGTTGAAAAAGGGAAAAAGAAAAATTCAAAAAAAAGTTAAAAAAATTAACTTTGAAAAACTAATGAATCATGGTAAAAAAGCCATGAATTCTATGTGCACTAGCACTGGAGTTCTCCCGTTCTCCTTGATCGGTAAACTTGGTCTTGGCTGGCTGTTCATGCTGATCTTCTGGGGAAGGGCCTGTTGCCGTGGTTCCCAAATGTCTTTGCTGGAGGCTGAATTGCCCCGCCCTTGTGAGTCCGGGCTAAGCAAGCTGCTCAGGTTTGCTCTCGGGAGCTTTTGTTCCCTGCAAGCTCTCGGTACAGCTTTGGAGGATGAGAGTGAAAATGGTGGCCTCCCAACCTCCGCCCGGAGGAGCCGAGAACTCAGGCCCCGCTCCTCAGTGCGCCCCCAGAGAAAAGCAGTCTATCACTCCCGTCTCCCCGGTCTCCGGCCGCACTGCGTGCTCACCCGGCCTGTGACCGAGAGTTTCTATCTCTGGCACCCGACCCCGTGTGGAGTCTCCAAACCCAGCAGGTCCCTGCGGTGCGCTCCTGCACCACTCCTCCCGGGGGATGAAGGGGATTCTCCCCGGATCTGCCGCTTGTTGGGTCCCTGCTGGAGGAGCAGTGGCCTGACTCGGCCGCGGATCACAGTTTATGGCAACCCCGAGCTGAGAGCCCGCGCCTCGGCTCCGTCTCTGCAGCCGGCTTCCCTGCTCCAATACTTGGGAGCTCTGCCACACTCAGGCACCCCTGGTCTTTCTGTGACCCCGAGGGTCCTAAGACCACTGTCCCGCGAGGTTTCCACCCCCCGCTTAGCCACTGGAGCGACGTCCCTCAGCGGAGCTGACTTCTAAAAGTTCCGATTTTGTGCTCCGCGGCTCTATCACTTGCCAGAAGCGGAGGCCCCCTCCCCCGCCACCTATCCTCCTGAATATTGCCTCGGATTCACTTCTCTGTGCGTCCTACCTTCCAGTAAGTCGTCGCTTCTCTGTTCAGAGAGTTGTTGCTACTCTCTTCTTCCATCTCCTGTTGAGTTCATAGGTGTTCAGAATGGTTTGATCCCCATTCAGCTGAATTCCTGAGACCAGACAAATCCAGGTCTCCTACTCCTCCGCCATCTTGCTCCGCCTCTGCTAGTTAAAATAGTAACTTCTGATATAAAATATTGTATCTTTGTCCTTCATTGGTTAGACCATCTTACAACCTATAGAGAAAGCAGTTACGTTATAGGAACTGGGTAACAGTGCAAATGTTTCTTATCCATAAGAATGCAAATGTTTCTTATCTGTAATAATGCAAATGTTCATTTTTTATAAAAATCCAAACAAATGTTGTCTGCCAGAGTTACAGTTGATTTCCACCTTTTAGAAAAGACGATCCCCAAATATTACATCTTATTGCTCTATAGAATATTAGCCAATTTCCATCTATTAATAAGCTCATGAAATCGTTCTGGTAGCCTATATAGGTGTTTGTTCTTCACATTTTTTTGAACTAGTTTTAACATCTTACCAGTTCCCTTATTCATAAATGAGTTAAAAAATATTTGACATGTGTTCATTTTATATTTGTGTAAGAGTCATAATTATACATTTTGAAAATTATAATTTAGCAAGTGTGGTGTAAGGTCTGACATCATATATTCAGGCAAGGGTTCTTCCTGGTTCGATAATAAAAACAGACCTGTGGCTGTATTTCCACGTAGAGAAGTGTAAATGTCACATGAAATGCTCATCTATCCTTTAAACTCTTCAAAAATTCTACACCAAGAACTTTTATTAGGCTTATTTTAATCCTTAAGGAACTCTAAAGTTAACATACTTCAAAACATACACAAAAAGAAAAAAAACTGTACAAAAAACAGGGAGCAGCCATAGAGAACTCTCGAAGTCCATAAATTGCAAATTTTAGCCAGCTCTGAGAAAAATTCCTGTTTGGCTCACATCCCTTTATTTCTTCTTACTCTCCAGGCAACCTCTCTTTTAAAACTGTAACACAAATCAGGGCATGCCTGCCCTCCCCAGGTCCACTTAGCTAATTCTTCCACCCTTACCCCTGACCCGTTGCTTTTCTCTGGTGCCGCTGAATTCCTGAGTTGCCACCACCCCCCCTAGCATTTAAACAAAACAAAACAAAACGGAGCACTGAGGCTCCAGCCCCACCTCTTCCAGTTTGAATTCACTGCTTATTGGGGGAGAAACCATCTCAGTTTGCAGGTTTGTACTGCTCCAGGAGCAGTGCACGTTTTCTGAATAACATTTGTATTTAAGATATAAACAAAGACATATGAATATTTTGAACATGTGGAATCACAGTGATGTTTCTGAAGAGTGTAGACAAAAAGTAAGAAAGAATATATCGCTAGGAATTACTTGTGTAAATAAGAAATGAAATGAAGTATTCAAGAATAAAATAGAAAAATAATACGAATGAGTAAGAATTTAAGAATTTAAGATTTTCATCAGCAGTGCCCAACTATAACAGGATTTTATGTGTGGTTAGTACTGGAATGTTAAATATCTTACTTTAAAGTGATTTTTCTCTAAAATTTGAATTTGATACCATCCCCATAGTTCGAAATCCTTCAAATAGCTTCCCATTGTATTTTAGAAAAATTATAAAAAAAAATTTTAATGGAGTCAGCCTATTTTTCTAGTTTCATCTTGCACCCATGATCTTTGTTCAGGATTTGAAGAGTGGAAGCAGGGGTCGGCAAGTAGGGTCAAGACACATCAGTAGCAAAAGGCATCACTTCATTGTCCCATCCCATCTAAAACAGGTGAATATCAATGTAATGGCTAGCATTCTCCAAATTCAACTTCTAGTTCCTTCTGAGAAGGGAGAACCTCAGCCCTATAATCCGGAGCTTACTGTGTGGGTTGTGGCAGGGTTTGTGTGTGTGTGTGTGTGTGTGTGTGTGTGTGTCTTTAGGGAAGCCTCACACCATTGTGTGAATCCATATTCAATGACTAGCTCCACACACCAGGTTTATGCAAGGGAGGAGGCATTTGCCTCTTATGAAATAGAAAGGGTGCCTCAAAATTTTGCCCTGTCCAACCTATTCTAATGTTCAATGTTGAAATCAGTTCTATTTTTAAAGGGTTACACTGTTTTAGATAAAATGGATTTCACTTTGGACATAGTTTAGTATAAATTCATTGATTAATTAACAAGCCCTAGTTGCTTTGTTAATGCCACAGGCTATGTTTCTGCCTCCACACCATTCCCACTCACAAGACAATTTTCTTAACTATTACTCCACATTATTTTCAGTGGGGACCAGCAGTGGAAGCCAAGAATACCTTTCCCCCACCATTCCCACAGTGATATATCTTGTGTGTGTGTGTGTGTGTGTGATAGAGAGGGAGAGAAAGAGGTAAGAGATTCAAAAACCTGCTGGCCCGCATCTGATATGCTTTGCTAGAAAATGAATCACACTCTTACGAATCTTTTTTTTAAAGATTTATTTATTTATTTATTTATTTATTTATTTATTTATTTGGGAGAGCCAGTGCAAGTGCGGAGAGGGGCAGAGGGAGAGGGAGAGGATCTCAAGCAGACTCCCCACTGAGCACAGAGCCTGATATGGGGCTCATTGCAGGGCTTGATCACATGGCCCTTGAGATCATGACCTGAGCTGAAATCAAGAGTCAAAATCTTAACCAACTAAGCCACCCAGGTGCCTCTTTAGAATTTCTCATCTATGAGAATAAAACCTGAGAGAGGGGCACATTGAATTGGGGGGGGGGTAGGGTTGGTGAGAACAGAGGAAAGGGTTTAAGTATGGATGGAGTGTTGCTCAGAGACAGGACACCAGCACTGGGGGCCTCCATGGGCACTTGACCCTGGGGCAGGGAGGCAGTTAGAGAAGGAGGTGCATGCAGAAGGAGAGGGCCAACAAGCTTGGCCCACTTCGTCCTTCCAACCAGAGCTAGTGAGAACCTCTCTCAGGGGATTCTCAGCTTGGGGAGAGCAGTTCTGTGAACTTAGATGGAAGAGAAAGCTATATCGGACCAGTGGCTCAAAAAATAGTTTAAGAACCCAAGTCTTAGCCATTTTCTCATTACTATGTTCTTCCAATGCCATTTAAAAAAAATTCAACTTCCACCCTAAAAGCTTTTCCAATTTACCCTTTTGAGAAAACTTTATATCCGTATGGATCTCTGATACTGTCCTTAGATGCACTTCTTAGAAAATCTGCCCTGGTTTGTAAGGACTTTGAAACAACGAGAAATAACGCACTACCTGGAGAAAAATATCCACAGGCTAAGGTACGACTAAGGACAAGAGCTTGACTTTGGAACACTGTGGTGGACTTGTTGAGAATATTTATGGTGCATCTAAAATCTGCAATAGTTTACCAACACACCCACTGGCTTTTTGCTCAAATGCCAAGGAAGAAAGGGAAAGAACAGACGACGGCATGATAAACATGATGGTGTGCGGCCCTGTTGCATTTGTCTGAGGCTGCTCAACACCAACCTCCATTCGTCATCTTCCAGGAAGGAGTGTTTGTAAATTGTATCAAAATGATTCTGGACTCTCAGGCAGGCTGGTTGGTCTGGACTCCTGGAAGCAGTTAGAGAAGCTCTCATTTGTAATGTCATGTTGGTTCCTTATTATTTAATATGTCAGCCAAGGGCAAAAATGCCCAGATATTTGTGCTCACAGCAGTGCATGATCTCTTCTTGTGTGAAGGATTTTAAGAGGGAGATGATTACTTTGAAGTGCTTGCTTAGAAAAAAGAGGTGTATATCTGTTATCGGTGGTTCATAACTATGTTTTTGGTTAACTTTCTGCTGATATTTTTAAGCATTCTAGTCCATATTATTCCAACTGTGTAGCTTCAGATTTTAATAGAAACAACACATTCGAAATATATTAGTGATTAGAGAGCAACTTTAAATTCTGCTTACCCATGCATTTTAGAAATGCTAGAAAAAAATACCATTTATTCTCGGCAATCCTTTTTCACACTGTCAAGACTGTGCAAGAAGAAAGAGTACAGTTTCTTTCCATTAGTTTCTAAATGATCAAATAATGACCATTCATTTATTTTGTTGTTTAATATAAAATATATATACTAAGCTAAAGAATGCCAGTGCTTTTAGGTCTACCTACCATTTTTCACATTTCCCTAAACATTTTCATATTTAGTTAACAATACATATCTTAAGACATAAATCTTACTTGAGAATGTAACAAATCTCCATTACACGGGTTCTTTTATTTTCTGCTATCCTTGTCTTATATATTGGCAGGTTACTAAAATTGGAAGAATGTTTAAGAATTTAAAACACCTATAGATGAGAGGCAATTACACTTCTCCTCTGTAGTATGGTATTCACTCTTTCAGACTAAGAGAACCCTATTTTCTAGATTATTTTTTCTAATAGGTTTCCCAGCACCCCAGAACCAAGGTTAGTGACATTTCAGTGAATGGGAACTCTGAAGAGCATTGTTAGAAGTCTAAAAATCAATCAAGAACTCACTCACTAACAAGTTGCCAGGTTCAAAAGACATTTGAGTTCAGCTCAAGTTTTCTGGTAAGAAGCCAGTAGATTGCTCTCTTTTGAGAGGGTATGATTATTTTCCAGGACAATTTAGTAGGATATATTAAATTACCTTATTAAAAAGAGTAGAACTCCTCAGCAAAATTTCCTTTGAGTCACTTTTTTTTGTTTATTATGTTATGTTAATCACCATACATTACATCATTAGTTTTTGATGAGTAACATTTTAACAGAATGCTTTGTATCAGATAGTATTCTTAGTAAAAAGAGTATATAAATATCATATCCCAAAGTTTCAAGGTTATTGGGATTGGGGTGAAGGGTAAGCCCAGGACATGCCAATAGTTGCCATTTACACTAACCAGGCTGGGCCTGGTGAGTCAGTTGAAGAACTGCCTTTTATATATTTTCAGGGGCCAGAGATTAGAAAGAGGAGAAGACAGAGAAATATCAGAGGACACATCCAGCCACCTAGCTCAACACACAGACTAATTAGAGTAGTGAAATGTTGCTAACCTCTTCAATTCATGTGCTCTTTGAAAATCATTAAAGACTTCCACCCACCCTGATGAAAATGATTTGTCATCAGAGGAGGCTTCCACCTCCCTCAATGAGAATCTCTTAAATGAAGAACATAAAGTTTTTTCTTTGAATACTTTCTGAGAGGAAAGGATTCCCTCTCAGAAAAAATCTATAAATCTATAAATATAAATCTATAGTTTACATTTTTTAAAAATGATGGACCATAGGACTTACAAACAAACACCCTTTTGGCCAGGATAGAGGAGGAAACATTTTTCCTCTACCTTTCTAGATTTTTTTGGCTGGTCTATTAACTAAATGGACCTCAGATAGATTTACAGGAGAAAAACAAATTTAATTACATATGTTCAGGAGCCCCATAAAAAATATGAGACCCAAGGATGAGTCAGGCATTTGAGGCTTATATGCCATCTTGAGCTAAGGAATAGGTTAGGACCTGGGACTTCAAAGGGGAGGAGGGTGATTCACAAGATGATAAGAAGAGCAGATGTTTGATAATTAGATGTTTGTCATGCCATGCAGAGACAATTGGATACTGAGAGGAATCTGAACAAACCTGCCCCAACAAACTCCACCCTCACCACCACCACCCCTAGCCCATATTCTTTTTAGTATCCCTGGTGATAGCTCTCTTCCTAGACCGGGCTCTCTATCTAAATTCTTTTAGCTAGTTAAGGAGGATATAAAAAGCTCTTCCTGAGTCTTTTGGGGCATGATTGTCTTTAGCTCAAAATAATTCATACGCCAATGGGGGGGGGGCTCGTTCTGAACCTCTTCACCAGAGAAATGGCAAATAGAGGATGAATCATAATGCATAGAATCAATTGCAGGTCTCCCCATATTTTCGTGTCTCTCAGTTTATAATAATAATACATTTTGAAAAGTTTGAAGACCACACTCTTGTAAATCAAATAATATTCTGCCACTGACCTTTTTTTGACGTTTTGTTTTTTAAGATATATATCTCCACACAAGATAAATCTTGACTCTGAAGCATCATGAAAATTCATATATGTGATGGAAAAATAAAACTTTACAATAAAATAATAGCATCAAATAGTTAAATATGATTTTGTATGTAACTGTCGTTCCAAATGAAAAAAGTGCCTATTTTCAGTGAAGAATAGGAAAGAACACTAAACATTTTTTAAAGATTCTCAAAGAACAATTTTTCTCAATGTAAAATTTCTTCTCTCAGTTTATTTAAATAATTGGTATCCTTTCAGGAACCTTTAAACTAAAAGTAGAAATGGCCAACATCAACAACAAAAACACCAAACCAAACCAAACAACAGAGAGCCCCCACTCTCCCAGTAGCATTTGCTCCACACAAAGCACTGTGCTAAGTGATCTACATGGGTTATCTAATTTTATTCTCACAACTTACTATTATTATTATTGCTGGTGAAGGTGTCCTAAACATACAGAGGTATGAATAGAAGTATCAGTTAGTTGCTCTGCAGTGTTTCTCAAGGCATATTGCTCATATCACCTGTGCCAGAATGACCTGAGATCCTTGTTAAATTCATCTTCTTAGGCCCCTAACACAGAGATTCTAATACAGAGGTTTGAGGTAGGAATCTGGAATTTGCTTTTTAAAAAGCACTTCAGGTACTTCTGGCACACAATAAAGTTTGAGAATCACTTGTGAATATTTATTTTTAATATAAACTTTATATATATTTTTAAAACAGGAAAGTATAAGAAAGTTAAATGATCTGTAACTCTACTCTTGTCATAAAAATAAAAATGTGTACTCAAGTAAAACAGAAAGTTAGAGGTAAAACCTCCCTCACCATACTCATCACCAACACATACACACACATGCACACAAACTTCCTCTCCCCTAAATAACCACTATAAATTTCTTGTTATCCCCCAGAAAAATGCTAGCATGTATAAGCATATACTTTGTATTATGCACAGAAAGTGAATTATACTATGTTTACTGTTCTTCATCTTTTTAACTTAATTTAACCCAACATCTCTATAGAACTTATAGAGCTCTACCTCTTCTTTTAAACTGCTGCAGAGTACTTCATTAAGTATATTTAATTAATTCATTTCTTCTCTATCCAGTTGTTTACTATGATAAACAATATTGCCATGAATGTTATATATGCACTATATATATTATATATTGACTGTGCTGTCTTTTTCAAATTGTAAATCTGGTATTAAAATTACCCAGGTAGAGATTTCTATTTTCTAATAGCCTAAGACCCTCTTTTAAACTTATTTCTGCTAAAATGGAAGGAAAGATTTGTAGCATGGGTGGTTCATATAAAAGCAGGTTTTAGTGTTTTACATGAGTTAAACTTTTTTTTTATTAACATATAATGTATTATTTGTTTCAGGGGTACAGGTCTGTGATTCATCAGTCTTACACAATTCACAGCGCTCACCAGAGCACATACCCTCCCCAATGTCCATCAACTTAACTGTAGAAACATAAAACCCAGTCATTTATTAACTTAACAAGACCACACATGCAAAAGGAAAAATAACATAAATGGGAAGATGGCAAAATGGAAGAAAACAGGACAAACTTAGTGAAACTGTAAGAAGAGCAGGATTAGAAAAAACCCAGAAAGTAAGATCTAACTGGGAAGCAGGGTTACTAAAATAAAGATTATTCAGATAACAGTGATTATTTCAAACATACATAATAAGATATTCCAGTGAAAGTAAAAATGTGTTCATTTGCTCATGTGTTCAATAAACATTTATGGTTAGGCACTGTGCTAAGTTTGAGGTCACATGGAGGGCAAGATACTCCTACCCTTAATGAGCTTCCTGTCTATGGAAGTACAGGTACAAAAAAGTCTATTGTATTTTTAAAAACCCAAAGATATAAAGAAGAGTGTTCCTTAAGAAGTCAGGGATGTTTTTAGAGGAGAGTTTTCCAGGTGACATCTAAAATAGAGGAAGTAGCATGTGCAAAGTCATTGAGGGTTATAAGAGCAAGGTAGGTTAGAAATTAAAGTATAGTTTATGTTGCTGGAGTGGAAAGTGCAAGGTGAGAACTGTTAAGAGTGAGAGGACGTTAGACTAGACAGGAGGTGATGCTAGATAGGGATGTGGGGCCAGATCATAAAAGGTCTTATTTGTCATGTTAAGAGGCTATTTATTCTGAATGCAACAGGGAGTAGACAACAATTTTGAATGCAAATAATAGCATAACCAGATTTACATGTTTTCTACCCAGAAAACTGGGTAGAGTTGAAGTAATCTGGATCATAGATTATAAGACTCTGATGAGCCATAGCAGTTGTGGTTGTAGGCCTGGAAATGACAGGACTCTTCGTAGGTAGAACCAACAAGTCTTAGTAATTATTAGATGAGGGAGGAGGTGGAAGGAAGAATTTATGATGTTGCTAAAATTTCTGGCTTTGGCAAATGGTTCTTTGGTAGGATCCTTCTCTGAAATAGAAATTAATGAAAGGGGAACAGATCTTTCCATAATCTCTTTCAGATATTCTCAACCCTATCAAATATAACATGTTCTTTTTACATAAAAAATTTGTAACATCCTCTGACTATACTGAAAATTCATGGACAATTTAACCTACATATATACATATTTTTTAAACTTTAACACAATGGCCCAACAGTAAGATAAAGAATAAAGAAAAGAAAAGTAACTGAAGAGAAAATATCTACATCAATTTGTCATTGTTCAGACATGATTACATAAAAGCATAATGAAGTAGTCAGATTTTTGGATCTATATGTGAAGTCCCTGTCAGTGACTCAGCCACACAAGTAGTCCAACGTACCAATGTACCACATACTGTCATGTCCCAGAATGTCGGAAGAGAGTTCATCTTGGTTGCAGTATTGGAGAAGTCTTCACAGTGCTGGTGGTGTTTCAGTTTGGCTTTTAAAGGAGGAATTGGGTTTTGAGAGCTAGAACTAGAGGAAGAAGACAAGGGCATTCCCAAGAGAGGACAGTGCATGTAGGGCATAAAAAAGGGAAAACACAGGGTGATCTTCACCTTTGGCTATGGCAGTAGCTACAGGGAGTTGGGGCATGAAGCTGGAGAATTATGTTCTGGCTAGTTCAGAGAGGGCCTTAAGAGCCTACTGATGAGTATAGACTTTAATAATCTCAGTTGAACTTCTGGCTTGCTTTGGTAGGTTATTTGCTTTAATCATCAGCATGAATAATTTTATTTTCCCATAAATATTGAACAGATCATCTTCAGGCTAGCCCTGCCCAAATTATCTCAAATTCCAAAGTGATGGAGTACAAATTAATGAGATTTTATTGTCCAAATTGATAAAGCTGCATTAAAAGAGAGTTTTGAGGGTAATGAGTGGATATCAAAATAGATTTCTTGTCTTTTCACATAATGGCGGGCTTGAAAGGATCAAATGAAGTATTTTGTGCTTTTTCTTCTGGATAATAATCTGAGAAGAGGACATTTATGATCTCTGCTGGAAGCAGTGGCAGGAGAAGAATAAAATGCATATAGATGAGAGAAGAGAATGAGTTCCATTAAACAACTCACTAAGAGAGGGCCCATGTTAACATCCTATCATTTAAATCATAGAAGTTTTCTTTTTAAAATATAAAGGTATATTATGTAATAATATTTGACAGGTCTAAGAGGTTTGTTAACTATCCTTGTTAAAAGACAAAAAGAGACATTTCATTCAAACAATACTCTTCTGAGAAAAATTAGTCTCTCTCATTTTATTTTTACCTTTATTTATTTATTTGTTTTTTAAAGATCTTATTTATTTGACAGAAAGAGAGTAGAGAAGGAAGAGGGAGAAGCAGACTCCCTGCTGAGCAGGGAGCCCAATGAGGAACTCAATCCCAGGACCCCGGGATTATGACCTGAGCTGAAGGCAGATGTTTAACCAACTGAGCTACCCAGGCACTCATATTTTATTTTATTTTTTTGCCTAAAATGCCCCTTTAGGTTTTCAAAGCTCTACCTATCTACCTTCACTTCAGTGGTCCATTTGGCTAAAGAGCCCACAAGAATCAGGAATAGGATAGTTTAATCTACTCCTGTGCATTTTAAATCTCATAAATAATTGAGTTACAATTTGTGGTCGCTAGGCTGCTGTTGAATTCCATTTCACCTTATCCCATTAAAATGGAATTTAGATTTGTTTGGTTGTTGTTTTGCTTCCTTTTAATCCAATGGGGTAGGGGGGAACTTTTGGTGATCAAAGTGCTATACATAATAGTACCTATTCTAAGGCAATAATGGAGGTATTTCATGTCAATTTTTTTTGCATGTTTTGAAAATGAATGTATAGAATTTCCATGCTAGCCCAACCACTGACAAAGTCAAAGAGAATGAAAATGGGTGTGGTTGAAACTTGTTTTCCTTGGTCCCAGAGTGACTTTTCCCTTCAAGACACCCAGAGCAGAGGGTCCAAAACTCGGTTACATCAGTTCCTTGGGTGGAACTCACCAGGTTAAAAGAGTTAACACTGAAGCCTTGTAGCATCTTGTGTTTCAGCCCAAGAAGGTTCCAACTTCGGATGGCAACTTTGGTTGGTGGTAGAGCAAAGACCTGCAAACTATAGCTGACAAACTGTAGACAACAGTCCATGGGCTAAAGCAAGCCAGCCCCCTCTTTTGGTGAATAACATTTTGTTGAAACACAGCCATGCTCATTCATTCTGAAGCAGGAGAGCTAGGTTCTTATCTCATGGAATCAAAGAATCAATCTCATGGACAAAGGAGAGTGAGTAAAGCCATAGAAGTTTATTAAGCAAGGATAAAGAAAAAGCTCTCGGGAGTGAAAGGGGTCCCAACAGGGTTGCCACTGAGGACTTTGAAGGTTGGTCTTTTATAGAAAGCTAACCAGGGAACTTAATCTTTTTTTACTTTTCTACTGGCAGCACCATTGATAACATCTTTAATCGCTTACTTCTTTTTAGGGTCTGGTTATTTTCTGTTGACCACAGGAGACTGTCATAGATAAGACTCTCTCCTCAGACACCTAGTGCAGGGTGGTCTGGAGTGTTCCCTTATCTCTAGTTTCCTTACACCTCCACATTTTTTGGGATTTCTGGGAGCCTGATCACAGAGCGCCCTATCTCTCTCTCCCTACCTAGCCCCGCCTATCCCTTTCTCAATTCCATATTATCTGTGTCTGTTTTCACCCTACAATGGCAGAGTTGAGTGGCTGCAACAAAGACTGTATGGTCCACAAAACCTAAACTATTTGTTGTCTGGTCTTTTTCAGAAATGTTTGCTGATCCCTGGTCTAGGGTATTATGTTGGGAAGACTCCTGAGCTAGTCTCAGGAAGAAAGAATGACGTGACTGATTTTTTTTTTTAATGTCTGCTATATTCATGGAGGAGGAGCACAATATATTTATCAGCCATGCTCTATCCCCTTCCCAGAAGTAAGAACATCATGATGAGAAATATGAGCTATGAAAGGATAGGTTCAGTATCAAACCCAGAGCCTAATCATCTCCACCAGGAATGGGAGAACATTGATTAGTACACGTCTGATTAGTACATCAAAAGAGTTGGTGGCAAGGACATGGAAAGTGATGTCAGGGAAAAGAGGTGACTTGTCACTGGGAATGACAGGAAACTATAAAACCAAATCTATCATTCAAAATTTAAGTGCATTAAGTTTAGTTTTCTATTCTATGAATTGAATTGCACTCATTAGCAATGTAGAAAATTTGGAGGAAAATTCTCTATGAGTTTATTTAAGGGAAGGAAAGAAGGCAGAGTAGTAGGAAAGAATTCACTTTTCCTTGAAAGAGCCTGGCTCCTTCTCCCTCTGCATCATCCTTCACACACATTCACATACACTTGCACCGCCCTCCTCCCCATCTCACAGAGTTGGCTGATTGTCAACAAAAAATAACACCTCTTTATTGCAGTCAGAACTGGAATATAAAGACAACCCTATCCAGTGGCTAGTAGTTATTTGTTTGAAGTGGGCTTAAATAGAGCACCTGTGAATGGACAAAGGGAATATTTTCACCACTCCCTGGATCCTAAAAAGCTTATTCCTATGCCTTACAGAGTCAGAATAGAATCTAAGGAAAGACAGTCTAAAAGTATCTGAAGGTTTTTAGAATGTGGTGTTAAGAATGCTTGTTGGTTGAAATGCAAAAACCTCAACTTGGGCAAGACATAAAGAAACCATTGATAGGCAAATTTGCAAAATAAGAGTGGTCAGGTAGTCACCAACATATCTTTAGAAAGAAACCAGCAAGTAAGTTTAATTTCTTTGACACACCGACAAAGGAGAAGCGATAGATGATATACATCTAGACTTCAGTCAGGCTTGTGATACCATTTCACATGACATTTTTTTTCAACAATTTGGTAATATATAGCTTGGATCACAGTGCTGTCAAGTGGCTGAAGAGTCGCAATCAAAGAATAGCTATCAATGCCTTCTTCTCATCCTGAGGACATTTGTCAAGTGGTGTCCATCCGTAAGGGCTAGTTTGTGAGCCAGAGTTATCCACAGAGTGATGGAAGTGAGCCTAAGTTCAATAAGTTTGCTGATAACATCAATCTGGAGCAGCTTCTTACACTGGCAAGACAGGAACAGTTTTCAATGACCTTGATTAAGTCGGGCTAGTAAGAGGGGGACTGTCTCAAAGCCAGGATGCCAGGCCAAGACACAGTGGGCAGATTTTCTATGCAAGAGAGCTTATGGTGTATTGCAGCAAAATTCAGCAGTATTTGTATTTGTATTTCCAAAATTTTCTGAGGCACTGTAATTAAGTAACAACTCTCTACGATGCCAAGTGGTTTAGAGTTACTTTTATTATACTCGTTTCCTAATTTGCAAAATGGAGACTCAGAGATCTGCTTTGTGATATTCTTTTAAAATTTAAATAACCCCTGGAAAGTACAGGGCAGATAGTGAATGCTAAGTGTTAGTTTTCTTCTTCCTCTCTCTTTTCTCACTCTTGTTGTAGTAGGGCTAGCACTGGGAAGGAAAAGCCCTGAATTCAATACAGAAATTCAAAAGGAAAAAAGAATCTTCTAAGAAACAAAAATAGTAGCCTTGAACCTTAAAGCACCCTCTGTCAGATCAAAACATTATCCCTTAATAATATTTTAATCATTGGGGCGCCTGGGTGGCTCAGTTGGTTGAGCGACTGCCTTCGGCTCGGGTCATGAACCTGGAGTCCCGGGATCGAGTTCCACATCGGGCTCCCTGCTCGGCAGGGAGTCTGCTTCTCCCTCTGACCCTCTTCCCGCTCGTGCTCTCTATCTCTCATTCTCTCTCTCTCAAATAAATAAATAAAATCTTTAAAAAAAATAATAATAATATTTTAATCATCAAGTGGAATATTTTTGCAAGGATGTTTTAAAATTAATTAGCTAATGGAAGGTTATAAAAATTTTAAGAAAATGACCTTCAGCCATTGTGAGAGTCAGAGAATTACTGCTTCTTTTACTTCATGAATCTTAGAAAAGATTAGTCCCATGCTGAACCCTCAAGCACTGTTGGTGGGAATGTAAACTGGCACAAGCACTGTATGTTGGAAAACAGTATGGAAGATACCTCAAAATATTAAAAATAGAAATACCATATGATCCATTAAATCCACTACTGGGAATTTATCCAAAGAAAACAAAAGCCCTAATTCAAAAAGATATTTGATGCACCCCCATGTTTATCACAGCATTGTGTACATTAGCCAAGATATGGAAACAACACAAGAGTCCACCCAGAGATAAGTGGATAAAAATGTGGTATATATACATAATGGAATATTACTCCATCATAAAAAAGAATGAGATCTTGCCATTTTCGACAGCATGGATGGACCCCGAAGGTATTATGCCAAGCAAAATAAGTGAGAAAGACAAATACCATATGATTTCACTTATGTGTGGAATCTAAAAAACAA
The DNA here is from genome assembly GCF_003265705.2 of Callorhinus ursinus. Classification (NCBI taxonomy): domain Eukaryota; kingdom Metazoa; phylum Chordata; class Mammalia; order Carnivora; family Otariidae; genus Callorhinus; species Callorhinus ursinus. Next base: position 54,137,591 of record NW_027397074.1, read on the forward strand.
AACAAATGAATAAACAAAGAAACAGAAGCAGACTCAAATACAAAGAACAAACTGGTGGTTGCCAGAGGACAGGGAGTGGGAGGGGGATGGACGAAATACGTGAAAGGGATTAAGATATACAAAATTGCAGTTATAAAATAAATAAATCACAGAGATGACAAGTACAGTATATTGTCAATATTATTGTCAATAATACTGTAATAACATTGTATGGTGACAGATGGTGACTATACTTATTGTGGTGAGCACTGCATAATGTATACAATAGCTGAATCACTATGTTGTACATCTGAAACTAATGTAACATTGTACATCAACTATAATTTAAAAAAAAAGGATTAGTCCCAGGCACATGGTGGGTACTTAGTAGAAGCTTGTTGTATTTGCCTTGTAAGTTGTCAGAAGAAATGAATTTTTTATTGTAGTATAATTGATATCCAATGTTCTATTATTTTCATATGTACAACATAGTGATTCGACATTTGTATCCATTGCAAACTGATCACCACAGTAAGTCCAGTTACCATCTGCCACAATACAAAATTAATACAATCTGATTGACTGCATTTCCCCTTCTGTACATTACAGCCCCCATGACTTAATTTATTTTATAACTGGAAGTTTGTATCTCTTCCTCCCCTTTCCGCATTTCACCCACCCCCATTCCCAGGAATTAGTGTTTTTTTTTTTTTAAGATTTTTTTTTTTTATCTGACAGAGAAAGACACAGTGAGAGAGGGAACACAAGCAGGGGGAATGGGAGAGGGAGAAGCAGGCCTCCCGCTGAGCAGGGAGCCCAATGTGGGGCTCAATCCCAGGACCCCGGGATCATGACCTGAGCGGAAGGCAGTCGCCTAATGACTGAGTCACCCAGGCGCCCCCCACGAATGAGTTTTTAATAATGATTCTGAAGCAGGTGTTCTTAACTCCCTTGGGATTAGATCCTCCTCTGAGAACAAGGAAGGAGTAATAAGAGCCAGTACAATATCTAAAATGCAGTTTCATTTATAAGTTCTTATCTAAGCCTATGTAGAAGAAGTCAAGATGAGTCTTAAGTGTTATTCCCGTTAGTAGCATCACTGAACGGTCCCTGGCACCTGGAGCAGTGGAGTTGCAGGTTGAGCAATGAGGTACCTGGCAGGTGTTCTTGGTCAATCGCTTTCAAAAACGCAAAGATGTCCTCAGTTGTAAATATCTTCTGCTTGCAGAGGATAAGATCGAAAGTCTCCCACTTGTAATTCCTTAAACTCAACTGAGGAAAACAGAGAACCAGTGTCAGGAAAGAAAGTTTCTGGCATTTAACATCTCTTTCCCTATCTTCACTCCTGGCTTTTATTTCATTGTAACAAATTGGCCAGTCAGAAGAGAGCTTCTCCACGTTCCCATCACTAAATCTACAAACCTATTTGCATCTATATCCCAAACTTTGCCCTTTTTCCTATGGCATCTAACTCTGTGCACTGATTCTGTTCCCTTCCACCCTGCCTTATCAATTGACACCTCTCCTCCCCCTTCCTTGGGTCATTCCTATTAGGGTACGTGCATGTCAGGAAATCTCTAACCTAATGCAAATTAAAAACCCCCAAAATATTTTTAAAACCCCTCCCTATGTCCCTTTCTAGCTAACACTGCCAGAACGTCATTCTTTGTCCCCTCTTGCCTCAAACTGTGAAAAGAATTGCCAATATTTTTGTCTACACTTCCTCTCCTATAAGTCATTCTTGAACAGACTCTAATTAGGCTTTCATTTCCTCTATTGTACTCAAATTCCTATTAGCAAGATCGTAATAAACCTCCACATTGGATAGATCCAATGATTAATGCCCAGTCATTTTACTTGACCTGTCTTGACCGCTCCTCCTTATCTAAAACATTTCCTTTAAGACCCCACTTTCTCTGGGTTTTTCTTCTACCTTTCTGGCTCCTCCTCCTCAGTCTCCTCGACTCCATGCAACTCCTTTCCTGACCTCTAAATACTGGAGTGTCCCAAGACGATGTCCTCAGACTTCTTTTCAATTTTTGTTGGGGGTCTATACAGTCAAGTCTTGGAAACTTCTCTGGCTCCATCTCCTACTCTTCTCTAGACATACTGCCCTCCCGTGTTTCTCTAGTACCCTGAACTCATTTCTGCCCCACAGCTTTTGCCTTTGCTGTTCTCAGTGCTTGGGACCCTTCCTACTCAAAAATCTGCATGACTCTCTCTTTCATTACATTTCGGTCTTTGCTGAAATGTCACTTACTCCAAACACCCTATATGAAATCACAGGAACACAATGACCTCATCACTCTCCACCCTAAAGCAGGGTGACTATTTTAGTTTCTTTGCACTCATCGCCATCTGACTAATATAAATTTATTTGTTTTCTATCCCCTTCCACTAGGATACAAACGCTATGAAAACAGGGATGTTTGTCTCTATAATTCACTGCTTTATCTTCAGCACTTAGAATAGCGTTTTGCATAAAATAGCTACTCCCCCCCCCAATACTTGTTGCATAAGTACTGCCTGGTGCAATTGCTCAAAGCTGTAACCTTTGCTTCAGAAGATTGAGTTGAAACTAGGATTACCAGGAATACTGCAAAAATCAATCTACAACATCCACATTTTTCTCTAGGTTAATCCTGAAAGTGTGAATACTTGGCCAAGACTTTTTGTTATGGATGTTACTTCTACTAAATTATAAAAAATGGCTTTGGTCGTATATTAGTTAGGGTTCTCTGAAGAAACAGAACCAACAGGATATATATATATAGAGAGAGAGAGAGAGACAGACAGAGAGAGAGACAGAGAGAGAATTTATTTTAAAGAATTGGCTCATGTGATTGTAAGGGCTTGGCAAGACCAAAATCTGCTCGGTAAAGTACGTAGGCTGAAGAATCAGGGAAAAGTTGTAGTTTGAGTCCAAAGGCAGAATTCCTTCTTGCTAGGGTGAGAGGTCAGTCTTTGCTCTATTAAGGTTTTCATCTGATTGCATGAGGCTCTCCCACAGCATGAAGGGTAATGTGCTTTACTCAAAGTCTACCAGTTTAAATATTAGTCTCATCCAAAAGACACCTTCACAGAAACATGCAGAATAATGTTTAACCAAAATGTAGGCACTGTGGCCTAGTAAAGCTGACACATAAAATTAGACATCACTAGTAGATTATTCCAAATATATATTTTTTGAATTTGCTTGCTTTTTCTCTGTACTTGTCTATAAACTCCCGGGGCATGCTGGTTTCCAGGAAAGTAGGTGATTGATGAATATTTTGTTGTTGTTGTTGTGTTGTTATTTGTTTGTTTGTTTGTTTTTAAGTAGGCTCCATGCCCAGTGTGGAGCCCAATGCAGGGCCTGAGCTCACAACCCTGAGATCAAGACCCGAGCCAAGATCGAGAGTCAGATGCTTAACCGACTGAGCCATCCAGGTGCCATGTGACCGATCAATATGAGGTGACTTTCATATAATGAAGCAAAGGGAACATAGTGAATGAAAATCAAGAATTTACTTTCACCATTAAAGGTTTCCATTATTTGGAGGATTGTCCTATTAAATTGCTCAGTCCCTTACTTTTCCGAAAAAGGTCATATTTGTTTTTTTATGTCCTTTACACAAGCTAAGAGATAAATATGGAAAGTCTTCCAAACAGCCACTTCCACTGGAGGTGGCCCAACAGAATCTGGGTTCTTTGATGGACAATGACCTAGAATATCAATGTTACATAATGCTTTTCTTGGCTTGGAGAAACGTGTGAAGCCACAAGCCCTGGGCATAAGTCTTAAGCCCCACGAGAAGTCTACAAAGAGGTTATAATCATTACAAATTGTAAAAGTTTAGCAACCGCTGTGGTCAGTGCAAACTACGTGGGTTTAGAGATCATTATGAAACCTGTAGATTCCCAAAATAAGAAGGTATGTGTGGGTCTGTGCGTGTGTATGGTGGGCACACACCTTTCTATTTTTTTGAAAACAGTGCTCTTGAGTAGTGATATCTCTAGTATTTTGTAGTTAACCCCTAAATGGTGAGATAGCACTGGATAAGAATGGTCTGTAGTCATTTAATGTGCCAACATAGATTTGGAACTCAGTAAATGCTTGACCATAAATGACTAACCAAATAAGACATTTTAAAGTCTTTGTGTGGTTAAGTCCAAGGCCATGAACCGCATTTTCTCAGCAGCTGATACAGTGTTTTACCAATGACTGTCTTTTATCAAGGAAAAAAATTTGACTAACCTTTTAATGGACTTGAAGCTCTTATTCTGTTTTTTGTACAGATTCAGCAAGAACTATTGAAATATGGGGTCAAGAAAATACTAGCAGTAAAAATATAGCTATCCTAACAGATTGACACCAGTAGCTGTAATTTCATATTTCTATTTTTTTCACTTGGATCCCTGACAAATTGTAATTCAGATATCGGCTGAGGTCATCCTGCCCTTTCAGATTTAAATAAAGTGGGTTTAAATTCTTCATTCTCTGTCCTATGGTAAGTCTAATGCTCTTCCTGGTACTTTCACAAAGGTCTTAGTGCTCACGTTTCTATAGATAATACATGCTGTGAGTTCCCACTTCTGCTCACATTGAAGTGTCCTTTGTCTGACCTCCCCACCCCCATTCCTATTTTCTCTGACATGTACTGACCCAGATATGGACTAGAGCCCCATTTCCTTCTTGAGAAAATCACAAAGATGAAGCATTTGTGTGTGTAGCGGGCTTCACCAAAGACACTGGGAAACAGAGTAGTTAAATCACAGCAAGGCAAACAACTTAAATTTTATATAGCTCTAGCCCCCCATTGTGGATTTTCCTCTTGTATCTCCCACGCACACTTTTGCTCCCTTCTATTTTCTTGCTTTCTCTCACCACCAAATTTCTGTTACTTTCTATTCAGAGCAGTTCATATAGATCATAGCCTCAGGGCCTCATTTTCCCTCTGCAAGTGATCTTTCTGAAGATCTAGTCTGAAACCAACAACAGCAACATTGCCTAAAGAGTCCAATGCCAGGGGCGCCTGGGGGGCTCAGTCAGTGAAGCATCCGCCTTCAGCTCAGGTCATGATCCTGGAGTCTGCTTCTCCCTCTCGTGCTCTCTTTCTCTCACTGTCTCTCAAATAAATAAATAAAATCTTGAAAAGAATAAAAGAGTCTGATGCTAGCTGTTAAAAGTTTTTTCATCCATACCTGGAAAGGTGACATGGGAAGTTCCAATTCTAGATCTCTCTGTCTCTGTCTCTTTCAACTTGGATCTGCATGTACCAAAATACCGAAGGGCTTCTTGTAGTTTTTTGCTGTTTCATCCTTTTCCTGATTCCATGCTAAGCATCACCTTTTAAAAGTTGAAAGTCCTCTTAAAAATTCTATATTTATATTCTTATAACTCTAAGTAGATTGTGGTGTAAACTTTTTGTAAGCCAAGAAGCAGTTAGTGAGTCTGAACTGATTTATAGACAGACTTCTATTTCCTAAATATTATCTATTCTACTATAACAGTTCTCTGCTTACATTATTTAAATTGTTCCATATCCAGAAAACTAGAAAGCAGAGACTTGGTGTCTGGAAAATTCCAGAAACATCAAATTATAAAATAAATATACTTGAATTTGTACATCCCTCAGTACGTGAGGACTGTTTGAGTGATACCTTGAGCAGCATCATTAACAGTTAGTTATTGGTAAACCCAAAGACCTTAGTTTAATAGTTGCTCAAAATAATACTTTTTCATTGGAACCAAAAGTACATTTTAAGAAATGATGTGGTGGAACATTTGGATCCAGATGGAGCTTTCAGTTCCTCAGAGAATTCATTTCCTTTATTTTGACAAAAATACACTTAAATGTTCACTGTGTGCCAAACACTGTGTTAAGTTAAGCTGCACATGAATTAAATAATTTAGTTGTCGCCACCATCACAGGGGTAGCTATTTTTATCTCCATCTTACATAGGAGAATACTGAGGTTAGAGAAGGTTGAGTAACTTGGCCAAGATCACAAGATGCTGACACATCCAGGTGTATCAGACAGGGCACTGGCAAGAGATGGTTGGCACATAAACAAGATAATCGAGGAGAGTTTAATAAAGGGAGTGTTTGTCACGGTGTGGGGAAGAATAAGTAGGATCAGCAAGGAATGGTGAAGCATACACAGGCTAGCGACAGTGGGTCCATTACAACCTCTGGACCTTCAGGACCAAGGGGAAGGAGTGCTCCCAGAAACCCAGAAAGACCTGTAGCCAAGGGAGAGGTGAGAGCCAACAGAAGCTCTGATCTCAGGTACAGGAAAACAGGTACTGCCAAACTGGGGCCCAAAGGGTTGGGGATTGACAACAAATTCCACAAGTTCTCACCATACCCCTCTGATCAGCTGGGGCAGAACTTGACCAAAGTCAACTTTTAGGCAGAGGGCAAAGGCACCTGTGTAATACCGTTCATAAAGATGCGTCTTCTTGAAGAGTAGAAACTTAATAAATGTCAGCTCTTGTTCCCCTCAGATGGTACGTCATGAGCTTCTCATCACATGATCTAAAAATTCCCAGGTTGTAATGAGAGAATGGCCACAGCCTTGTCATCAAAGCAACAGGGCTGTGCTTGATTTGAAATGTAAATCTCTGGAGTAACAGCTGATGAGAGTCAACTTCAGTAACCTCCTAAGCTCTCCATTATCTGTGTTTTGGTAAAACAGGAGCACCAGGAGATGGTACTATGGTGATATGGACTGGATGTTTGTGTCCCCCAAAATTCATACATTGAAATCTTAACCCCCAGTGTGATGGTGTTAAGAGGTGGGCCTTTGGGAGGTAATTAGGTCATGAGAGTGGAGGCTTCAGGAACGGGTTTGGTGCCCTTATTAAAAAAACACGAGAGCACTTGCTTCCTTTCATTCTGCTCTTCATCAGGTGAGGATTCAGTAAGAAATTGACAGTTTGAACAAAAAAAAGAAAGAAAAAGAAAGAAATTGACAGCCTACAACTTGGAAGAAGGCTTTCACTAGAACCCGATCAGGCTGCCAACATTCTCTTAGACTTCCAGCTTCCAGAACTGTGAGAAATCAATTTCTGCTATTTGTAAGCCACTCAGTCTCTGGTACTTCGTTACAGTAGCCCAAACTGACTGAGACATACGGTGTACACCATGAGCCTGGCATACTTCTGTGTAGAGGCCTGTGGTGGCAAAATAACAGCCCATATTCTAATCCCCAGAACTTGTGAATGTATATTGCATGGCAATAGGGACTTTGCAGATGTGATTAAAAGTCACCTTGAGATGGGGAGATTGGTCTGTATCATCTAGGTGAATCCAATCTATTCACAGGAGTGCTTAAAAGCAGAAAAGCATCCTCAGCTGCAGAAAAGCAGTGACATGGCAGCATTAAAGGAACTAGAATTCCTCTCGCTGGCTTTGAAAATGGAGGAAGGAGGCCATGAGCTGGGGGACATGAACAATCTCTAAGAGCCAGAAAAGGTAAGGAAACAGATTCTACCCTGGAGCCTCTAAAAAGAAATGCAGCCCTGCCAACACCTTGACTCTAGCCCAGTAACTCTATCGGATTTCTGACCAGCAAAACTGTAAGAGAGTAAGTTTGGATTGTTTTAAGTTGCTGACATTACTTGTTAGATCAGAAAGGCCATGATCTTTTTAGATCAGGATTTAAAGAGTGCCTCTCAGTATATGCATTTTTGGATGTTTGATGACTGATATCAAGTGTTCAAAGGCTGCAAACATCCCTCTGTAAGCACCACATCTCTTCCAGTTCTGGGCTCAAAGCCGTTTTCAGTTGCATGGTAGTGTTACTTGAGAAGAGGCTGATGCTTCACACTGTTGTTGTTTTCTCACACTGTTATTTTATTTTTTAGGGGGGGAAGGGGTAAAGGGAGAAGGGGAGAGAGAATCTTAAGCAGGCTCTGGGCATGGGGCTCGATCCCACAACTCCGAGATCATGACCTGAGCTGAAATCGAGTCAGACACAACCGAACTGAACTACACGGGCGCCCCTTCACACTGTTGTTTTAAAGGCTCTCTCTGCCTCATCATTAGAAAAAGCTTTGTTTTGGATAGTTGTGAAACAGGGCAGTGTAGCCTTTGAAAAATGGTCCTAGAGCTAGTAGCCTAATCTCGGCCATGTGTACGTGGAAGAAGGAAAACTTTTTAAAAATCCACCAAGTCCACCACCCCAGGGCCTTCAGTACACCATACACCATTTCTGCACCGAAGTCCTTTCTTTTGTTGCATGCACACATGTTTGTGAAGTTCGTGATTTGTATTCACCAGGGAAGTAATAAACCTCTCATGCTCCTCGAGTACCAGATGACTCGAATGACTTTATGTAGCCTTCCCTGAGCGCAAACTGAGTTGTGTGAATCCAAGCCACGTGTCCCTGACGGGTCACAATAACAAGGATGAGAGGCGGTTTAGGGAAGACCTGAGCTGTCCAGGTATTCCCCTGCTTCTCCTCTGTGAATGTAGCCCTCGGGCCCTCAAGTGTGCTGAGAAGTAACAGCCACAAGAAAGACATTCTGGTGCTTTGGCAACTGCAGAACCTTCAAAGCCTGATTCACTTCACAGAACAAAGCTGCTTTTCCAGATCCTTCCACGGTTTTGTAAGTGGCACCACCTAAGGAGCATGAGAATCTGCCTTTATATGAAGTTTCCTTTGTTATTTTTGCTTCAGACATGATTTCTGAGTTTGAAGTCCCAGGATTTTTAGATGAAAAGAATTTTAGAGTTAGTTAAGAGAGGTCACTATGTGAGAACGTCTGTTTGGAATCTCACCGAGGGCCCACATGCCGAGTGGCTGATTAAGGCCACGGAAAGAAAACAAGAAAATGAGCTGCACCGGGATGGGGGGATTTGAGTTTCACCGCCATTGACACCTATTTATTTTTTATTTGTGACGAGTTTCCCGAGAGAGAGGCAATGTGTCTCTCCCATCGCCCCCAGCACTGTAGCACAGCCACTAGGCCAGAGTGGGGGAGTGGCCCACAGAGGAGCCTAGCAGGGAAACCTAGCAGCTACTGCTGATTTTCTCTGTGAACGAGGCTATGTTGAGATTTCATCTCTTCATCCTTTCAAAAAGTTTTGGCCGTAAGTATCGTGTTTACAACTTGGGCAGGTAAACTGGAGACCAGCTAGTGCTTATGGCAAATATTTCTGTTCTAGCTCTAAAGAATGGATTTTGTTAACATCTCTGAGAAAGTTTGTTTACACAGGTTCACACCTGTGTAAATCACATATGTCATGTCTCTGGTCTTAAAAATAATCAGTGTTTCTGGAAGTGTGCTTTAAAAAAAAACAAACTACTTACTTTGAAATGGTTTCAGAAGACTCGAAGTTATAAAAGTGGTAGAATCTTGTATATCCTTTCACCAGTGATGACTTCTCAGCTGTACTGTAATAGCAAAACTGGGAAGGGACATTGGTGGCATACTGTTAAGTAGACTATAGATGGTACTCAGTTTCGTCCTGCGAACTAAGAAAAAAATGTGTTGGTCTCTGTCCGCAGGGCCTGACCCAGATCTCCTAAAACCCTTGTCATTTCCTGACAACAAGAAGGTAAAAGAGGTGCTAGCAACATCCTTTGTTCCAATATTTGGTGTTTGATCCTATTTCCTGGCACAGAGCTCCTAAATCCTTGGCATAGCCTGGGTAATAGGAGCATCTTTTGTTTTAATGAGGTGACTCCCAGTGGGCTCCTGGATGAGGGCTGGCCAACAGAAAGACCAAGCCATGATTTGAAGTTTGGAACTTTGAACCCCACTCCTCATCCTCTGGGGAAAGGAGGGGAACCAGAGATTGAGATGATAAACAGGACTACATTATGAAGTCTCCATATACTTGGGAGTAGGAGAGTTTCTGGGTTGGTGAACATAACCACGAGCTGGAAAGGTAACACAGAATACCCTGGGCATGGAAGCTTCTGAGCCCCAGACCCTTCCTTGTTCTACTCTGTGTACCTCTTCATCTGGCTCTTCAGCTGGGTCTGTTGTCATATCTTTTGGAATAAACCAGTGAATGTGTTTCCTGGAGTTCTGTGAGTCATTACACCAAATTATTGAACCCGAGGAGGGGGTCATGGGAACCACCAATGTGTAGCCAAGTTGGACAGACGTATAGGAATCTGGGGACTGACTACTGGCTTTTGGCACCTGAAGTGGGAGGCAGTTTTGGGGAACTGAGCCTTTAATCTGCGGGTTCTGTGCTAACTGCGGGTAGTTAGTGTCAGAATTGAATTGTAGGACACCTACTTGGTATCCAGAGAGTTGGAATCGGTTGGGATGGGGAAAACCCCCATATATGTTGTTGCAAATGACAGAATTTCCCTCTTTTTACAGCTGAATAATAGATATTATTAATACATGTACATCAGAATATATATGCCACACTCTCTTTAACCATTTGTTCATGGACACCTAGATGGTTTTCATACCTTGGCGATAGTGGATGATAATGCTGCTATGCACATGGGGCTACAGATAGCTGTCCAAGATAATGATTTAATTTCCTTCGGATATATAACCAGAAGTGGAACTGCTGGATCATATGGTAGTTCTATATATAAGTTCTTGAGGAAACGCCATACTGGTTTCCAGAGTGGCTGTACCAGTTTACATTCCCACCCACAGCGAACAGGTTCCCTTTTCTCCACATCTTTGCCTTATTACTTCTTGTCATTTTTGATAATTGACAGCCTAACAGTGTGAGGCAATATCTTGTGGTTTTCATGTGCATTTCCCTGATGATGAGTGATGTTAAGCACCTTCTCATGTACCTGTTGGCCATTTGTATGTCTTTTTTGGACAAACGTCTATTTAGATTTTCTGCCCATTTTAAAATTGAGTTGGCTTTTATTTTGCTACTGAGTTACATAAATTCTTTATTTTGAAGGTTAATCCCTTATCAGATACATGGTTTGCAAATATTTTCTCCCATTCCTTGGTTGCCTTTTCATTTTGTTGATGATTTCCTTTGCTGTATAGAAGCTTTTTAGTTTGATGTGGTCCCACTTGGTTATTTTACTTTTGTTTTCTTTGCTTTTGATGTCAGTCCCCCAAAAAATCATTGCCAAGGCCAATGTCAAGGAGTTTACTCTTTTTTTTTTTTTTCTAGGAGTTTTAGGGTTTCAAGCCTTATCTTCAAGTCTTTAATCCATTTGAGTTGATTTTTTTTTTTAAGATTTTAGTTATTTGAGAGAGAAAGAGAGCACAAGAGGAGGGAGGGTCAGAGGGAGAAGCCGACTCCCCGCTGAGCAGGGAGACTGATGCAGGACTTGATCCCGGGACTCCAGGATCATGACCTGAGCTGAAGGCAGTCGCTTAACCAACAGAGCCACCCAGATGCCCTGAGTTGATTTTTTTTTTTTTTGGTATTGTCCGTTTTTATTCTTTGGCATATGACTGTCCAGTTTTCCCAACTCAATTTATATGTATATTGTATGTATACTTTTGCCTCCTTTATTGTAAATTAATTGACCATATATGTGTGGGTTTATCTCTGGGCTTTCTATTCTGTTCCACTTGTTTATGTGTCTGTTTTTATGGCAGTACCATACTGTTTTGATTACTATAACTTTGTAATGTAGTTTGAAATCAGGAAGTGTGTTTCCTCAGCTTTGTTTTCCTTCTCAGTATTGCTTTGGCTATTCAGGGTCTTTTGTGGTTCCATAGAAATTTTAGGATTGTTTTATTTCTGTGACAAATGACAAATGACATTGGAATTTTGATAGGGGTTATATCGACTCTGTAGATGGCTTTGAGTAGTATGGATATTTTAGCAATATTCTTCTAATCCATCAACACAAAATATCTTTATTTGTGTCTTTAATTTCTTTCATCAATATTTTAGTTTTCAGTGCACAGATAATTTACCTCGTTGGTTAAATTTATTCCTATGTTTTTTCTTGTTATTGATGCTATTGTAAATGGTATTATTTTAATTTCTCTTTCTGCTGGTTGTTGGCAAATAGAAATGCAAATGATTGTTTATATTAATTTTGTATCCTGCATCTTTACTGAATTCATTAATTCTAGCAGTTTTTTGTTCTTGTCTCCAGGGTTTCCTGTATTAAATATCATGTCATCTACATTAAGAGACAACTTTACTTCTTCCTTTCTGATTTGGGTAACTTTCATTTCCTTGCCTAATTGCTCTGGCTAGGCTGTCCAGTAAGGACTATGCTGAATAAAAGTAGTGAGAGTGGTCACCCTTGTCTTGTTACTGATCTTAGAGGAAAAGCTTTCAGTGTTTCACAGTTGAGTATATTAGCTGGGGGTTTGTCATATAGAGCCTTTACTGTGTTGTGGTATATTTCCTCTATACCCAGTGTGTTGAGTTTTTTATCATGAGCATGAATGGGTGTTGAATTTTGTCAAAGGTTTTCTGCATCTACTGAGAAGATCAAAAAACTTTTATCCTTAATTTTGTTAATGAGGTACATCTCATTTATTTGTGGATGTTGAATCATTCTTGTATTGCTGGAATAAATACTTCTTGATCATGGTGTATGAACCTTTTAATATATTGTTGAATTTGGTTTGCCAACATTCTGGTGAGGATTTTTACATCTGTGTTCATCATTGAACTGAATAGCTGTTTACCTTTAGAAAAGATATTTTGAGGCTTTCAAAAGCAGTTCCAGTGTGGGTACTAAAAAAAGTTGAAATTATGGATAATAACCCAAGTGGTTAAATATGACACTATTAAGTGCTTCCCCTTGAAAACTAAGTTAGGGATAGTTGTGCATGATCTATCGGAGGTACATTTAAATTTAAAGTATTAATTACTTCATTTAAAAAAAAATGAGGCATTGCTTTGTCTTAAGATCAAGCTGGCAATGAGATTGGTTTTAAAAACACGTTCACCTCCAAAAAGGGGTGGTAGAATAATTTTCAAGTAAACTAATGGATCCCCTTCACAATTTTTGCTATATATGTGTACCACCTGGTTATTATCTCTTTAAATCAACTCCTATTTCTTTAACTGTGATTTATAAAGAAGCCCTAAATCACTATCCCAAACTGAAAAACATTATTGCTTGTCATGAATAAAAGATAACCCATAAATACAAATGTAAACAGTTCTAAATTCCAGCTGGTTACCATTTTTCCCTAAATTCTTTGTGGAAAAGATATTATCAGTACCAGAAAGGTGTTAAAAATTTACTAAGGCCAAACCGAGACTACTACCTTGGTATAATCAGAAGGTAGAATTTAAAAATAATTTTAAATGTTTGTTAAAACTTGAATAGAACAAAAATCATTTTCTCACTGTGATGCAACATATACATACCTGATGAAGTTTCTGAGGTGTCACCTGAAACCATGAGAAGTATCAAACACTGCTGTGATGCATAACTTCCCCCTCTTTCCCAAATAATTAATACTGCAGAACTTCCTCCATTAAGATCCACGTAGAAAATGTCTTACCACAGATTTAACTAGATGATAATGTCTGACTTAACTAAATGATAACCTAGGTAACGTCTTTGGTATCATTCCAGCTGATCTGTTTTGCAATACTTCCTCTGCAAACTTTCTAGCATGTATTCCTTGATGCTTTGGCCTATATGTTGCCATGGTACCTGCCGTCTGTTCTTTAAAGCTATCCCCCTCTGTAATACTTTGGCACCCAAGCCTAGAATTGTCATCATGGGAGTAGCCAGGAAAGCCCGAGATGGACAGTAAGCAATATACCAAGGATAACACCCCAGCAGACACCGACTGACCTTGTTAACCTTAAGCATAAAACTGTCAGTTATGGGGCGCCTGGGTGGCTCAGTCGTTAAGCGTCTGCCTTCGGCTCAGGTCATGATCCCAGCGTTCTGGGATCGAGCCCCACATCGGGCTCCCTGCTCTGCGGGAAGCCTGCTTCTCCCTCTCCCACTCCCACTGCTGTGTTCCCTCTCTCACTGTCTCTCTCTCTCTGTCAAATAAATAAATAAATCTTAAAAAAAAAAAAAACTGTCAGTTATTGGGGTACCTGGGTGGCTCAGATGGTTAAGCATCTGCCTTTGGCTTGGGTCGTGATTCCCGGGTTCTAGGATCAAGCCCCATATCCGGCTCCTGGCTCAATGGGGTGCCTGCTTCTCCCTCTGTCTCTCCCCCTACTTGTGCTCTCTCTCTCTCTGTATCTCTGTCTTGAATGAATAAATAAAATCTTTAAAAAAAAAAGTTATTTAAAAAAAAAAAGGTGCCTGGGTGGCTCAGATGATTAAGTGTCTGCCTTCGGCTCAGGTCATGATCCCAGGGTCATGGGATCAAGCCCCACATCGGGTTCCTGGCTCAGCGAGGAGCCTGCTTCTCCCTCTGCCTCTCTCCCTGCTCATGCTTTCTCTCTCTGTATCTCTAATGAATAAATAAAATCTTTAAAAATAAATAAAATAAAAATAAAAGTTATTTTACCAGCAAAAATGGGTTTATTTGGGAATAGCAGAGAATTGCAATTCGGTACACACAAGCTATTGCAAAACCACAGGCAAGTGCAGAGAACAAAGTGGAGGAATGCTCTTTTACAGAGGAAGGGGCAGGGGAAGGGTAATTGGGAGGGGTTCTTACAAACAAAAAGTCCATTGGAATAAACTGGGAGTTCAAAGGGCAGTGGTTTTGCATTGGTGGAATTGTGAAGCTCTCTCGTTGGCTGGGCTTTTTCCAGGCAAAGAGAAAAGTTTTCTTCCTCCTGTTGGGGTAAAAGTAGTACCAATTTACAAAGTACCACTCCTCTCGTTGGTTTTACAATTGACTAAAGTGATAGGGAATGAGAGCTTCCATTTGTGACCTCTGGACTATATTAGTAAGGTTTCCCTTTATTAATTTTCACAGCCTCACCGGTGAGAACAGATTCAGCACAGGCAGTCCCTCTCTATTGCTGGACGATGTTTCAAGCCAGCAACCAGGTACTTAGGAGAAAACTGGAAATCATAAAAAGCCATGTGACAAGTTCAAAAAACTTAGAACGTTTTTGTAAAGGACATTTCTTAGAACTGGAGGTCACACAGCCTGCAGGAAAGGCTTAGGCGCTTCACCTGACTCCCCAAAGCTCTGCAGCTGCTCGTCAAGAGGTATTAACCAGGGCTGCTGGTGTAGCAATAACCCAGGGAAATGCCTGGGTTATTGCTACACCAGAAATGCCTAGAAAATGCCTCACAAGCCTCTTCCCCAGAGACTGTTTTAATTGCTGTGAGGTAGCTTCAGAAGTATTTTTAAATAGCTCCCCATGTGGTTAGGAGGTGCAGTCAGGACTGAGAGCCAAGGAGGCATCAGACTCTGCAGACCGTGTCTCCCACCACAGCACTAAGGGCAGTCGAGGAGCTGGGGTCCCATATGCATGTTTAGCAGGTGGGATGAGATCCATGTGTGTCTAGAAATGGACACTTCTCCAGCTAGGTTCTGTATGCTCGTTTCCCACCTTCCAGTGGTTTGCTATATCAAGTTTAAAGCTATGCTAGTAAATCGAGGGTTATAAATAGAACAGGATAGCTAGAACATTGACTTTAAGCCGATTTCAAAACATTAAAAAATTGGATCAGTTATTCAGAAGGATGGATAAAAATAAGTATCTTTACATACTGGATGAGTGCAGTTACTTGATAGGAGAAGTCACCCCATCTTCCTTTGTTAGAGCAAACAGAGCATCATGGTGTCACTTGTGATTCTGGCAGAATCAGCACATCTCCTCCCACAGGTTAGAACTCCACATGCTGATTGTGAGTGATAGGAACAAATGTCATTCCGACCACTGTCTCAGCATGGGGAGGACTCCCGGGTAGAACGCTGGTCTTGGCCCTTGCTGTGGTATCACAAAGCTTAATTAATGTTGGTAAAAACACTTGGAGGACCTTAGATAGAATTTGGTGTGCACCTGCAGAAGGTGACTGCGAGGGGGAAATGCTAGTAGCATTTACTGGGAGAGAAGGATTTAATTGGTAAACCTTATGCTGTACTTTGAAAATTGTATCAGAAGCAAATGGACTTGATAAGTACACAAGAATAAAGGGAGCTATCTTAAGAATAATGATCTATAGGGGCGCCTGGGTGGCTTAGTTGGTTAAGCATCTGCCTTTGGCTAAGGTCATGATCCCAGGGTCCTGGGATCGAGCCCTACACTGGGCTCCCTGCTCAGTGGGGAACCTGCTTCTCCTGCTCCCCCTGCTTATGCACTCTCTCTCTCAAATAAACAAAACCTTTAAAAAAATTAAAAAGAACAGTGATCTATATATCAAAGGTATTAAGTTCCATGGCTCAATTTAATTTTGCTTAAATTCATAATAGCACAAACTTAACCACTTATATTAAAACCATTTGTTAGAGAAATAAAAATCTGTTTATATGATAGCTGTCTTCAAAAAAAAAAGAAGAAACCTTAAGCATTAAGCATAAGCATTCTTTTCTCTGAAGTTCAACCAGGAAATATATTCCAGCCACCAAGATGGTAATTGGGTTTACTTAGAGGTCTTTACATCTCTAGAAAGCTTTTGGGATGCCTGTCAAAGCTGTGTATTATATTTGTTCAATTACATCTTGTGAGACTTGAGTAAACATCAATAATGTCTTGCAGTTTATTGTCATTTTTTGTTTTTCCTGAAGCAGAACATCGGAGCTGGACTTATCTGATGACACAATGTTACAACCATGTGACTTGTAGTGTTCTTCCCCAACCCCCCACCCCTGCACTTTTCCCCAGTCCATCTTGTGATACATTGTTAATCTTACCTGTGGCGTTCACTTATGGGCTAACAGATAAAGTAGAATCATTATTCTAGGGAATTCATAGGAGCCCAGGTTTGCAAACCAATTATTGCTTGGCTCAGGGCGTGAATGGCTGGGAGTTGAGCAGCTCACCTCAGGACTGAGCTTTCTCATGCATCCAAAGCCGCAGCTGCCTACACCCCCAAGCTGTAGGAAATGGAGTCTAGATTACCAGGGCCAGCCCTTGTCCAGCTTGTGGGACAATAGCCTGACTGTAGGGAGAATAGCTAGGTTGGTGCAGCAATCCAGGATTTGCCAATAATTTTCTTTACCCAGGAAGTGCTATTTAACCAAGATATTCCCAGGATGGTTTAGGAATTGTGGGCTGGTGTGATCAAAGGAGTCAGTTGGAGGGGAGGAAAGAGATAATGTTCTCTAAGAAAATGGGTTAAAATCTGGTGTAAGCCTTGTGAGGAATTGTGATCGTGGGTATGTGCAAGCCTCAGGGCAAGAGGTAGGAACTAGAGACCCCTGGTCATCAAACTAAAACATGATGTTTGAACTGAGATGGGGGGGGGGCTGGGGTTGGTGTCAAAGACAAAAGTAAGGAACAGGACAGGGGCATATGAGAGGCAGGCCAGAGGCATGTGAAAGGAGAAATGAAAATGGGGTTACTTAGGTCAAGGAGTTTTTAAATGGAGCTGGGAGGCCATTAAGGAGATGGGTCTTACGCATGTCCTCACTGGTAGAACCATGAAATTTTGAACTGGACCAAACCAAAAATAATCCAAGGACTCAGCCCAAAAACCTACAACTTGCTACATACAACAACAGACTTTTCTAGACACAGCCTTAGCAGCCAATTATATTCAGTCTAGATTAGATTTCCTACTGCCAACACCAGTAAAAAAAATTCTTTGTAAATAACATGTACAAGCCTTCCCTTTTTGCTTAAAAAAAAAAAAAAAAAACCCTGACTTTTGCTCCTTCATGGGGCACTATTTGGGTTGCTACCAAGTCTTGTACCCTGAATTGCAATTTTTGGATTCCCAATTTTAGATTGGCAGGCAAGTTCTTCCAAGGGGGAGGAGAGGCAAGTGGTGGCTGCTGGGGGTGGGGGTGGGGTGCTGTTGCTCTAGAGCACTCATCGGATCAGGTGTCACTCCTGCTTCCAAACCTTGAGTGCCTTGACTATCCTCTTTGGGATGACCAGGACAAAGTCTGATAACTTTGAACTGAATCTGGGTCTTGTACTATAGGAGGCAGAAGTGGTGGAGAAACCACCCCACCCTCCTTGTGATCCCTCTGTGTTCTGAGAAAATGAGCGCAGAGAAGGATCGGCCTGCCCTTGCATGTTCCAGATAAAACCCACAGATACCTTTTCTCAGTGACTTGCTTGTTTTATAAAATCTCCAATTTCCTCCCTCTCTGCAACTCTCCTCACTGACAAATCTCTCCCTATTACAATAGCCCGAATAAAATTATCTCCTTAATTGTCTGATGCATTTTGTCTTTCACAAATCCAGACTCATTAGCATTTCACAGAAGGCCCTTCATGGTCTGACTCCTTCATGGTCTAACTCCAGACTCCCTCCCCTCTTGCCACTCAAACAAATCTCGCACTCCAGCCTCACAGGCTACTTGAATTTTGCCATTAGCACCACATTTCCCTGGGTCTCTCTGTCTCTGCACATGCTGACTGAACAGAACTTCTTGCCCACTTTCTCTTCCCAGCTAGTCCAGACTCATCCTTTAAGATGAAACTGAGCTTTTCCCTTTCTGTGGAAGCCGTTCTCGACCCCCTCCACAACGCATGGTATTTTATTGACCTGTGTCAGAGTGTTCACCATGCTAGTTTGGGCATACTGTATCCTAAGTGTCCCATTTACTTACCCTAAACAGGTAAAACACTATTAGACTCTGAGCTACACAGGGCCTGGGGAGAAGTCACTTAAATGCTGGAAAAAAATTTGTTTGATGAATGCTCATTGGTTCAGAGTGGACCGTCTATGATGATAACCACCTCTGTGCTGTTAATGTGCAAACAAGCGTGACTGCTCTTCTGATTTGATTGATAGCACTCATCCTTGCAGATTGGAAACCCTAATTAAATGTCAAAAGGGACTAAATTGCCAAGCATGAATTGTTTCTTAATTAAAGAGAGAGAGCAATTGAATTAAATGATCTGGTAATTTTTTTAAATGACCATGCTAAATCCTTAGAATTATCCTCAGTTTCTTATCTAGGTTACAAATGAGAGCTGAGGGGTGGGCATTATACTGTCAAAAGCAGAGCCTGGAGAAGGAAACATTGGCACTGCCTAAATGAGCGAATCCCTCCCTGCATTTCTGGCCCTTACGACTTTTCTCTTTCACACTTCAGTTTACTCTTTCCAACTTTGAGTTATTACTACACAAGATATTCTTTTTAATAATTCCTGCCATATCGATGTCCCATAATATCTTCATGTGGTTCATGTTTTGTTAATGCACACTAATGACAAAGCGGATAGGACTTCCTTAACCAGTAATCAGTCTAAATTGTCATGAGCCAAGGATCACCTTGAAAATATATAACAAATTCTAGGGACACCTGGCAGGCTGAGTTGGAGGGGCATGATATTCTTGATTGTGGGGTCATGAGCCCGAGCCCCACATTGGGTGTAGAGATTACTTAAACAGAAACTTAAAATATTCTGGCCTGCCGAGAAACCAGGTCCACACTGAAGGAGAACTCAGAAAGGGCCCTTCTCTTGGATGCAATAAATGGTCTTCCCCCTTGATTATCTGCTTTGTCTGAGCTGAAAAGCTTTATTTAAAATGACAGTTCAGGTCCTATCTAAAGCCAAGAAACTAGTCAGTTGCCAGTGGTGAACAGCGGGCCCCACCGCGGTACTGGTACCGGACTTCGGTGACACTGCCGGAGTTTCCAGTCTCAAGAGATGAAGAGCTTGTAACTATCCTGATCATTTCTGTGTTGAGTAGGAATTCCTGATTTTTTCCCCCATATGTGCCTTAAACACTTCTGATTACTTGAACATCTTCCCTATTTTACTTTCCAACCATGTTACCCACTTCAGATGCACTGCTCTTGGGTCCTCCTTACGTCCCTTTACAAATAATGCAGCTAGAATTTGGAACTGACATTTAGCAAGCACCTATTTTAAGGTAATTTATATGGCCTATCTCCATTAATCTTCATATCAACCTTGAGAGATAGGTATCATGATCTCTATTTCACAAACGTGAAAACTTTGCTGAATGTTATAGAGCTAGAGATTTCAACAGCCTGTTTGTTCACCCCTGCCCCTGGGGTCTCCTTGAATGTGCTGGAGTTTTTTTTAGCAGTCCCATCATGGCTGAGTATCATGACAGCTTTGTCTCGAGATTCCTATTGCTATATTCCTAGGGATAAAATCAGCTCAGCTATGCCCATGACTTCTTTTCAGTTTGGAGTCACTATGACCATTGCATCCAGAGATGGCAAATAGGGTTCGTCTGAATGTCAATGCCAGACACAAGGCAGAAGCTGCCTGGAGCTCTGCATTGGGAGACAGTTGGAGGGCTTGGCAGGAAAGGATGATTAATTAGAAACGTCTCCCATGGGCTCTGGAGCAGGGAGTAGCCTGATGAGTGCCATGAGTTTGCCATGCTTGTTGTAATCTTTTCTGGAAGTACTTAGGTGCTCATCATTTCCCGCTGAGCATTTACATGCTCTATATTTTTTCCTTTTATTCATAACATAGCAGCATTGGGTTTCATAATACTACTTTGGTGACCCAAGTTTTAAGTCCAATGTTGTGAAGGTGCTGGGGAAACTTTGTTATTTCTCTTCTTTACATAATCCAATCTTATCTACCTACTTAAGGTGATAGCAGATAAACCGATACAGGTACTTCACAGAAACAGCCCCTGGAACTAGTGCCTCCCTGACATTTTATAATCTGTTAAAAAAAAATAAAATTCACAAAATATACAATAAGGCCTTGCCAATTTTTATACTTGTGATTGCTAAATCCAAAATTGTCTCTATCTCAACAAGTCTGATGTTAAATGGATCACATAATCCATTTGCAGTTTTAGAGATAAAATTTTTCTGAGTTTGAAGACCAGCTTAAGGGTTTAAAACAACCTGGTTTGTCTTAAGAATTTCACTGTTTAAACTTGTTGTCTAGATCTCAATAAAAGTGATTTAAAAAATTTACCTATGTTTTTTAAAGCACCAAATAATCCTTTTTCTTCCTTCTCAAACTTATGTAGGTCCCAGATACCAGTTTGCAGATAGACTTCTAACCAATATTTGGGGTCATATTTTCTAATATCCATAAAAAGAAAATGAAATCCTTTGTCCTGAAACGATTGTGTGTGTGTGAGTATAGAATATGTTTGGCAAGAAGGAAGTGAAAACATGTATAAAGGTACAATTAAAATTCTTGTGTTTCTAGAGTATGAAAAGCAAAGTAATTTCATTCCTACAAGAACTCTTACACTTAGAGGATGAACTTCTATTTCATTTTCAGTGGTCATTCATAATTGCAGTATGCTCTGCTTAGTATTTGCATAGCTGATTCTTGGTTAAAAAAAAAAAAAAAGTTGGGTGCCTGGGTGGCTCAGTTGGTTAAGCGACTGCCTTCGGCTCAGGTCATGATCCCAGGGTCCTGGGATTGAGTCCCACATCGGGCTCCCTGCCCAGCGGGGAGTCTGCTTCTCCCTCTGACCCTCTCCCCTCTCATGCTCTTTCTCTCTCTCTCTCTCTCTCTCAAATAAATAAATAAATAAATCTTTAAAAAAAAAGTTCTAAGAACTAAAATTATCTGCTCCAAATTATGGTCCTTTCTTTGAAAGTTTTGTCTTTTCTCAAGTACCCCAAGCAAAGGCAAATGAAATGAGAGCACAAGTCCTATGGCAGCCTCAAGAGAAAATTCATTTTAATTGCACTAATCTTCCTTCATAAGGTTAAATACAATTGTTCCCCAAGTTATATATCATTTTTATTGAGGTTAATGTTGAGTCAAGATCTAATTTCAGCTTCTTAAAGTTATTTGAACTGTTTCTGCCAGCTACATGATGATACTTATTGTTCATTTGAAATTTCAATTCACAATGTCTTATTCTACTCATAAATAGTTCAATGTGCTTTTAATAAATTATGGTTCAAAATAGGAGTATGTGCTAGTTATGTAAAGAAACATCAAAAGACTTCCATTTCTGAACTTGGCAAAATTGGTAGCATTACAACAAAACAAAACAGAAACTTGTAGCTCTGTAAGTTTTGAAAACATGGCTTCACATTCTTTAACCCATTGAGAGGTGAAGTCAGTACCCCACCCATTGGATTTGGGCAGGTTTGGAAAGCTGCAACCAGAGAGCTCAGCAGAAGTGACATGAGATGATCTATGATGTTGGAACACAAAAGACCATGAAGATTTTTCCCAGGAAAACTTGACCTGGGTGCCCTAAGCCACACGTAAGGAGCTCAGCTACCTGGAGGGCACCATGCTGGAGAGGCCCCACGTTAAGTTTTCTAGCTGATAGCTCCAGTTGAGTCCAGCCTTGCTGCCCTCCTCATAGAGGTGTCAGATCTGAGTAAAGAAGCCTCCAGATGATTTTGGCTCCCAGTCCTTTAAGTTACCTCCAGCTATTCAAGCCTCCTCAACTGAGGCCCCTGACCTCCTGGAACAGAGACGATCCATCCTCCCCATGTCCTGACTTCCTCACTAACAGAATCCATCAGCACAATAAAACTGTGGCTGTTTTATGGCCCTAAGTTTTGGAGTGGTTATTCAGCAATAGGTAAGTGAAGCATAACTTGGTACCTGAAAAAGGGATGCGATCATAATAAAATAAAAAACGTTGTATTTCTGGGGCCAGGTAGCGGATGGAAGCCTCATGAACTTGGAGGACATGAGGTGAAATATGGAGGGAGATTGAGATGCTTTAGGGGAAGTTGGAGGAAAAGAGAGTCCTTGTTAGTGGGAAGTTTGGTAACATTGTCACCTGTGATAACAGGGAAAATGGAAGATACACCTAATGAACTCAGTGATCTAGCTGAAGGGGTTTCTGTGCAGAATATCAAAGGTCTCTCCTGGCTTCATTTCTGCCCATAATGAAATGTGAGAGAAGAAACATGCATTAAAGAGTTTGGAAAAAGTGAAAAAGGCACAAGTGAGTTTTCCCAGCTAGTAAGGTGTTCTCAAACTAAGAAAAAAAATCTCAGAGAAAGGGCCACATGCTAGTTGGTGTCAGGATAATGTCTCAGGGAAAAGCTGAAGCTTGGGGGTAAGACTTTTAAACTTGTGTTTAGGCCTCACAGACCTTTTTCAAACAAACAATCTTCTAGGGTTCTTAAGTGTGTGCCTGACAGATGCTCCCGTTAAATGGAGACTTTGTGAGAGAGACAGATGAACGTAACTTGATGTAACAGACAAAGAACTTCAAGGTCATTGTTCCTTAGCAACCTCAGAGTAGGCCCATGATAGAGAAGGCAAGAAGCAAACTGAGAATACTTATCAGATGCAGAAATGAGTTACTTATTTTAGGAAAGGCAGGATGATGCATAGGGTAAATCCAAGAACCCAGAGTGCAGAGTCTAGAGTCATGGTTCCTTCCTTTCCAGGAAGTCCCTGATCCAGAACTCAAAACCTCGGGCTGACTCATTTCAGAATTCCTAAGGACTGGTGACTGCTGTGTGCCTTCATGTTACCCCATCCCCTTTTAAAAAGATTTTTATTTATTTAGAGTGCACATGTGTGCTTGGGGGGAAAGAGGGGTAGGGATGGGGGAGGGACAAGCCGGCTCCAGGTTGAGCGCAGAGCCTGACACAGGGCAGCTCATCTCACGACCCTGAGATCATGACCTGAGCAGAAATCAAGAGTTGGCCGACTGAGCCACCCAGGCGCCCTATTCTCTTTTTGATCTTGAGTATCTGTTACAGTAATTCTATGCCTGTCCTGGCCCTGAATGTTGATATAGAGGGGTAGATTACTGGTCTCTTTTAGTTCACTGGTCTTTCAATCAATTGAAATCCTATCTGAGCAAATTTACCCTGGAGTCTCATCTACTTCTGGGCCTGATTTGGTTAACAAGATCCTGGTCCTCAAACCTGAACTTGATATTGTAGAAGGATGGGACTTTTGTGATTTTTTTTTTTTTTTCCACAAAGTGAGTATATTTTGTGT
The DNA here is from genome assembly GCF_003265705.2 of Callorhinus ursinus. Taxonomy (NCBI): domain Eukaryota; kingdom Metazoa; phylum Chordata; class Mammalia; order Carnivora; family Otariidae; genus Callorhinus; species Callorhinus ursinus. Next base: position 54,161,421 of record NW_027397074.1, read on the forward strand.
GTGGGAGAAATGTAAATACTTGGGACCATTGAACCAATTGTGGTAGTTTTAAAACTTGACCATAAATTCTTTGACACTCCTAATCAAGAGGTGAGGTTCTATAGATTTCCATTCCATGAACATAGATACTAACCACTTATTTGTGTCTTCTTCAGTTTCTTTCATCTATGTTCTCTAGTTTCCAGTGCACAGATCTTTACCTTATTGGTTAAAAAATTTATTCTAAGTATTTTATTGTTTTTGATGCTATTATAAATGAGATGGTTTTCTTTTTTCTTTTTCTGTTAATCTGTCAAGGTATAAGAAAACTGATTTTTGTATATTGATTTTGTATCATGTAACTTTTAAAAAACATTTATTTTAATTTAAATTCTATTAACATAATGTATTATTAGTTTCAGAAGTAGAGTTCAATGATTCATCAGTCTTATATAATACCCAGTGCTTATTTACAACACATACCCTCCCCAGTGTCCATCACCCAGTTACCCCATCCCCCTACCCCACCCCCTCCAGCAACCTTCAGTCTATTTCCTATGATTAAGAGTCTCTTATGGTTTGTCTCCCTCTCTGGTTTCATCTTGTTTGATTTTTTTCCTCTCTTCCCCTGTGATCCTCTGCCTTGTTTCTTAAGTTCCACATATCAGTGAGATCAAATGATAATTGTCTTTCTCTGACTGACATTTCACTCAGCATAATACCCTCTAGTTCCAACCACATCACTGCAAATGGCAAGATTGCATTTTTTGATGGTTGTCTAATATTCCATTGTGTATTTATACCACGTCGTCTTTGTCCATATTTATTGTGAGAGCGTGTGCATGCAAGCATAAGCATGTGCACAGGAAGGAGGGGCAGAGGGAGAGGGAGATAGAGAATCTTAAGAAGACCCCATGCTGAGCAAGCACACCCGGTGCTGAGTGAGAAGCCCAAAATGGGGCTTGATCTCACAACCCTGAGATCACAAACTGAGCCAAAATCAAGAATTGGATGCTTTCACTGACTGGGCAACCAGGTGCTCCATGGATCATGTAACTCTACTGAATTTGTTTATTCTAAGAGTTTTTTTTGGTGGTCTTTAGGATTTTTTATTTATAAAATTATGTCGTATGCAAATACAGATAATTTTAGTTCTTCCTTTCTGATTTGGATGTCTGTTATTTTTTCTTGCTTGATTGGTCTAGCTAGGGCTTCCACTACTATGTTGAATGGGAGTGGTAGGAGCGAGCATCCTTTGTCTTTTTCTGATCTTAGAGAAAAAGCTTTTAACCTTCCACTGTTGCTATGTATGCTAGTATGATGCTAGCTGTGAACTGGTCATGTAGATCCTTTATAATGTTGAGGTTCATTCCTTGCATACCCAATTTGTTGAGAATTTTTATCATGAGTGGATATTCAATATTGTCAAATGACTTTTCTGTATCTCTTGAGATGATTATGTGATTTCTATCTTTAATTTTATTAATGTGATGTACCACATTTATTGATTTGTGCATGTTGAACCATCTTTGTATCCCAGGGATTAATCCCATCTGATCATGGTGTATGATCCTTTTAACGTGCTATTAAATTTCATTTGCTAGTCTTCAGTTGAGGCTTTTTACAGCTATATTTATCAGACATACCTGTAATGTTTTCTTCTTGTAGTGTCCTTATCTGGTTTTGGCAGGAAAATGCAGGCCTCATATGAGTGGTCCCTTTCTTTGATTTATTGGGAAGACTTTGGGAAATATTGGAGTTAATTCCATAAATATTCGGTAGAATTCACCAGTGAAACAATCTGCTCCTGGGTATCCTTCAATGATTGGCTTATTTCACTTAACGTCCTCAAGGACATCTATATCATATGACAGGATTTCCTTCTTTCTTATAGCTGAGTAATATCCCATTGTGTGTATATACCACATGATTCCACTTAGGAGTTTTCTAAGATAGTCAAACTCAGAGAAACAAAGTAGAGTGGTGGTTGCAAGGGGCCAGGAGGAGGAAGAAATGGGGATTTGCTATTCAATGGGTATGGAGTTGGAGCCATATAAGATTAAAAGTTCTAGAGCTCTGCTATACAACATTAGGTTTATATATTGTCCTGTACACTTAAAAATTTGTTGAGGGTAGATCTCCTGTTATGTATATTTTACCACAATAAAAATAAACACGTAACTAAATAAAATCACTACCTTAAAAAAAAAAAAAATACAGGGCACCTGGATGGCGCAGTCAGTTAAGCGTCTGACTCTTGGTTTCGGCTCAGGTCCTGATCTCAGGGTCGGTGATCTCAGGGTCTTGAGATTGATCCCCACGTTGGGCTCTGTGCTCAGTGCCCAGTCTGCTTAAGAGGGTCTCTCCCTCTGCCCCTCCACACTGTGTGTGCTCTCTCACTAATAAATAAATCTTTAAAACAAAGCATGGTTAAGGCACTCTAAGCTGCATATACTTCTGGAATTGAGATCATTGTAAGTAGTAGTATCTCCTTTAAAATGTGCTCAATTGTCGAGGATACTCTGATCCGCTCAGAGCGCCCTGGAATCTCGCTTAGGTTCTGAGCACACCGCAGAGGAGAATGCTATGGCTAGCCTCGGAGTGGTAAGGGATCCTGAAGGCATGAGTCACAGAAGACTGGGGGGAATGTGTAGTCTGGTACAGATCAGATTAAGCTGTATTCAAACACATGAAACATTGTCCTTGAGCGGGGAGACTTGTTTTCCAAAGACTTAGGCTTCGGAGGGCTAATGTTGCAGTAAGAAAGTATTTGGCTTTGCCAAGGGGCCCCACAGCTCCTCAGCAAGACCATACAGTGTCTCCTAAGGGGTGAGGCAAGTCAGGTAGCTGCTGGGCGGCCATCTGCTTGGGGAAGTCAGAGGATAGCCCCTTCCAGCTCTGAAACTCATTGACTCCATGACAATACTTATCAGTTCAATTAACAAATGCTTCTGTTAGGCACTGAAGTTTCAACAAGGACTCCATTTATTTTCTGCTACATGATAAATATTAGCTATGACTCAGAACTTGGGAAAAATGTTTAAACCTTCTTCAGAGACCTCTGTGTGAGCACTGACATGGTGTCCTAACACTCTGGCTTTCTGGCCTCGGCGGCAGTGTCCATGTCACCGCCTGCTTGGAGAACCAGGTCCTTGCGTCTGTGCATCACAGAAATCCTCTTCAAACCAGCATAAGAAAACTGTGCAATTTATCTTAAGTTTCAACAGAGCTATTCCATAACATCCAAGGGCAAGAAGTATAGTCGAGTGTGAAGGAATTCATCCTGGGAAAGCCATCAGGCAGCCACTGTCTCTCCCTATGTCTTTGTCTCTCTCAATCTCCGTGGCCACGTGGTCTTTTTACACTCTTAGTCCATTAGCTTCATTTTCCTCTCTGTAGATGAGCGTTCTCAGCTTTTCCCCATGCAAAGCTGTCTCACAGGTCTACCTGCAGGCTTAGAGACCTTTTCAAATTCCTGGCACAGTCTTGGTCTTGATTGGCTGGTTTGGATCAGGTGTCCACACCTGCCCTGGGTGGTTGTTGGTCAGTGACAGGTGCTAGAAATGGGAGGTTTCTCTCTCTTTATAGAGGACAAATCTCAGAGAGAGGGAGCAGTTACCTCAAGGCATTACTGAGGTGACCAAGTGATAGAAAGTTTTATCACAGTACTTGGTACAGAGGAATTTATAAATAAATATTGGATTTAGCTGAACTACAAATACAGAGAACAAAAAAGTTGAGATAGAATTTTGCATGGGAGTGAATTATAGGATCATATACTTGCTCACAGAGTTCACATTTGTGTCTCAACAGAGTTGCAATTCATATCACAAACCTCCAAGATCACTATTAATAAGCCAAGACAGTTATTTCCAAACTCAGTAGTGTCAGAGATCTATTATAATTATGTCTCTTTGAAACAGCCGACTACTAAAAATTACAAAGAAAAACAAAAAGGCCAAGAGTTCAGTATTTAATTCCTAAGATATAATATTGATTGTGGCCAAATAAGACAGACTTATGCCACTTGGACATTTCAGGTTTGTTTCCACATAATGACCAAACTAATAATTTAAAAGTGGCAGGAAGAATTGTTGAATACATTACATCTTTGAAGTGCTTTTTGGAAAGTATTAGGTAAACTTTGATATTTTACTTAAAAATCATCCATCACTTCTAGTGAAACTTTCATTGGGAATATTAGAACTATCCCGATGGGGTTAATATAGGCTCAAAGACTGAGAAAATTGCTTTACGAGAAAATATAATCTATGGAGCTATAAGCTCTGAGTTGGTGTGATTTTCTATGACAAAGCCAATTATAGGCATATCCACTCTCTACTTACTGAGAGCTAGCTAATTTAAGCTAACATTATTTCATATAATATTCCTTGGGAATTAAATCCTTTGCCTCTTAGATACATAAAACTCTTTCTGACTTCAAAGGTAGTTTTGCCTACCTTAGAAACTAGATCATGTTTCTAGACATATTACCCTTATATGATCTCCCTTTTGTCTTGACGTCTTTTTAGTTCTTTGATGCCTGGAAATTTTGATGGACTGTATCTTCATGGATGGGTGCAGCTCCCATGTTAGTCTGCATTAATGTCTCTCCCATTTGCCTCAATGGCCTAAATAGCATTTAAGAAAAGTTCTGTTGGCACACTCCTGAGAAATGGCACATTTTTAATAGACATAATTTAAAAAATATATCCACATGTATTTAAAACATTAAAGGATGTGCTGTAGGAGAAAATAAATAGTCCACAGCAGTGGCAGGATGAACAGAGACATGTGTTCTGTTTTCGCTCTATTGTACCAGTAAAGCGCTTTGAAATGCATGTATGGGTCAGGTGAGAGGGCAGAGATACTATAGCAAGGGGTTGAATCTCACCAATTATTTGATACTTTAAAAAAATGAATGAAATACAGCCCATTGGCTCTTGAAATTCTTTTCAAATGGAAATGTATCATTAGTCTTCTTTACTTCTGTGAAGTAAAAAAAAAAAAAATGGCTTTGGCAAGTCAAGGCTAATTTTATTGAACAGATATATGCAAATTGATATTTTAGATGAAGATGTCTCAACTAAAGGTCAAGAGAATGCCCCAAACTAAATTTGGTTTCAAAGGGCAAAGAGGAACTCCAGACTCATTTGTTTTTATCAATATTTTGCTGCCCCCGCAGTGCACACGAACTAATCGGATTCAGTCCAAGCAGAGAAGCCTGACAACAGCTCCCTGATGTGTAATGGTCCCCAGCTCTAGAGTTGAGATAGATTCATGTGACAAACATGGTCTGTTTCCCTCCTCGCTGTCAGTCATCATTTTATTCCAGTTTGGGAAAGTAATGCCAAGCTAAGTTACTTGAGTTGTTTCCTTAATTGAGATTATGTGATCATAACTAAGATTTTGGCAGCAGTGGCTAGAACAGACTTATTAATGATGATCAATTATGACCAGGTGGACTTTTTGACAGCTGATTTTTACCTGACAATATGTGTAAAGCCTTTAATTAGATAAATATAGCTAACAAGCTGACCTCACCATCTGCTGTCATTTCTCTTCCTGGGTGGAACATTTCATTCATTGCATATGAAATATTCACCCTGTTTTGTGCAGGCTCCCACAGCCTGCCCTGCACAGAACCTACAGTCCATCCATCAGTATAGCCCGTGGCTGAGTGCCTCTCAACCTATTTGTAGCCTCATGACCAGGAAACAATTTTCCAAAGCTGGTTGGTGAGGATGTAAACGATTCTATTCTTGCTCCAAACCAAAGTGGGTAAGTTAGGCCCCTTTCCCTTTTGTGCAGTTAATAGACGGCTTCACATCCAAGCGTTCTCAGGCTGGAAGGCTGGCTTTGCTGGGATGGCTGGTGGCAGGCAGCAGTGGTGACCTGGTCTAATAATGGCAGAAGTATGAGGGCACACGGTGCAGCTGCCATGCCCGACTCTGGTCCTCTTCTGGCCTGAGGTGTTCCTTTCCCCAGCAGCTGGGCGTATGCATGGGAATGGCTCACAGGTGAGTTCTTCTCCCCTCTGCCTGGGAGTCGCCTACTCTCCTGTATGCGAGCTTGCTCAGAGCTCCTGCAGGATCAGCGGAGGCTCTTTGGCAAGACATGGAAGTTCCCCTTCTCCCTCTGCCTCCTCTTGCTTCCTTCCCTCCTCAGGGTGTTTTTCCTGTGCACCCCAAGAAAAGCCCTGCACCCAGATCTTTTTCCCACAGTGTGCTCCCGGACACCAGGCTATACCACCCAGTTATGTCACAAGAGCTTGCTTTCAGACAAATACCGGACTTGGTCCAGGCTGAAGTTTTGCCTTAAAACTTCACAGATCGTTGTGTCTTGCCCAGGGGTAAGAGAGATGGTGGCTTTATCATGCGCTTTACTATGGAAGACCGTATACTGCTGGCTGGACCTTATCTGGGTTATTCACCTATATTCGCTCAATGCATATGGTTATATCAGATACAATTAAAACACTCATGCATTCAGTCAAGGATTTTATAAGCCTAAATTGACCTTGGAATGCCTTCTGTCCACATCTTTTCCATTCCTATGGAGTATCCCTCTGTTTTCCCTCTCCTATGATCACCTACTCTAACTCCTAGAAATGCCCCCAAGCTACAGTTTTGTTCCTAATATAGTTTGTACAAATAGTGCGCTTTAAGAGTTTGGTTTTGGACAAGCTAAATCTGAGATATTTAATAAATAATCAGAGATAATAAGTAGTCTATTTGACAAAGCAATCTTGGGATGCCTGGGTGGCTCAGTTGGTTAAGTGTTCTACTCTCGATTTCAGCTCAAGTCATGATCTCAGGGTTGTGAGATTGAGCCCTGCGTCGGGCTCTGTACTGGGTGTGGAGCTGCCTTAAGATTTTCTCTCTCCTCCTCTCTCTGTCCCTTGCCCCCCCAACCCCCACCACTGCTCATGCTCGCTCGCTCTCTCTCTCCCCCCCTTAAAAAAAATGATAGAACAGTCTTGAACTCAGAAGAAACGTGGGGGTTAGCGTAGAACTCCCATATAAAACCATGGGAACGGAGTGAGGTTATGAGGAGTGAGGGAGAATGGGAAGAGAAGAGGGTTTCAGATGAGCTTGGAAACTCATTCTAGAGGCCTGGCCTCTAGAGGATGCAAGGTCTGCAAAGGAGACTAAGAAAGAGCAGCCAGCATGAGAACAAACACGGAGAGTGTTATGTTCTGGGTGCCAAAGTGCATCAAGAGGGACAGAGTGGTCATTTATGGCTTTTTTAAAAATAATAGCTTTTTTGAGATATAATTTACATACCATAAACTTTGCCCTTTTAAAATAAACAGTTCAGAGACTTGAGCATCCATCACTACTATCTCATTCCAGAATATTTTTATCTTCCCAAAATGGAAACCCCATGTCCACTATCAGTCACTCTTTATTTTTCCTTCCCCCAGCCTCTGACAACCACTGATTTCATTTTATCTCTATGAATTTGTGTATTCTGGATATTTCACATAAATAAAATCCTATAATATGTGATCCTTTGTGAATGACTTCTTTCATTTATGCTTTCAAAATTCATCATATTGTAGCATTATAATTACTTTATTCCTGTTTATTGCTAAATATCACATAGGTATACTACATTGTTTCTGTTATTCATCAGTTGATGAACACTTGGGCTGCTTTGCTTTTTGGATATTATGAATAATGCCGCTATGAACGTTGATATATAAGTTTCTGTGTGGATGTATGCTTTCATTTCTCTTGGGTATATACCTGGGAGTAGAATTGTTGGGTCATCATGTAATTGTATTTAACTGAGGAGCTATCAGACTATTTTCAAGGTGGTTTCACTATTTCACATTCCCACTAGCAGCAATGAGTGAGGGTTCCGTTTTCTCCACATCTTCACCAACATTTGATATTATCCATCTTTTTTGATTATGGTTACGCTAGGTGGTATCCAGTGGTATTCCATTGTGGTTTGATTTGCATTTTTCTGAAAACTAATGATATTGGGTATCTTTTCCTGTGCTTATTGGCCATTTTTAAATTTTCTTTGGAGAACTGTCTGTTGAAATCCTTTGCCAGTTCAACTGGATTATTTGTCTTTTATTATTGAGTCATAGGAGTTCTTTATATGTTCTGGTTATAAGTCTCTTACCAGATGACTTGCAAATATTTTCTCTCATTCTGTGTCTTTCTGCTTTCTTAGTTGTGCCCTTGGAAGCACAAAAGTGTTAAATTTTAGTGAAGGCCATGTTACCTATGTTTAGTTTTGTTGCTTGTTCTTTTGTTAACACGGTCAACTGTGCTTTGAGTGCTGGGAGAGATGCGGTAAAGTAAAGACAGAGAAATACCCACAGACTTGGCAGCAAGGAAGTCATGTGTGACCTTGGAAGAAGGTTTATAAAACGTTGGGGTTGGACTCCTGCTGCTGGAGTAAATTGTGAGGGACTAAGGAGACCACCTAAGCCACCTCCTGGTCCTGAGGCACATGGGGTATATAAGAAAAAAAACAACCTCTAGTTGAGAGGGCAGCAACTTGTAGGGGAGGGGTCCTCAGAGGTGTCAGATTTTAGTTAAGGGAGTCAAAGGGCTGTTCAGGAAAGGGGTTAAAGTCATAGAATTGTTGTTGATCAGTATTTGAAAATTAGAGAAGGCACAGAGGAGGGTTAGGAGGCTGACGTATGATTCGTATATTGGGCCACTCTGTGGGGAATTCCGGAGTGAATTCTAATTGATCCTTTGTCTTCACACCACTAGAACAAGACTCAAAATCCTGAGGTGGTATATCCAGCTAGAGACCTCTGGCTGCCAGGCAGCAGAGAAAGATGCCGGCGCTCTTGGCCTCTACAGTGGGAGACTGAGTCCTGCCTCCCACCAAAACTACCCACAGTGGAGGCTTCCCCTAACTGAAAATGGGGATTAAATTCTGGGTTTTTATTCCTCTCAAAAAAACAAAAGTCTGCTACATAGACTATTTGTTAAATTTTTGTGTCTTTTTTAAAAGAATGTTTTAGATAAAATCCTCTGGGCTAGGTGACAGAGATTCAATATCAAGTCAAATTCACATATAAATATCTGATTTGCTGTCACTTTTAACTGTATGTTTGGTCTAGATGGTTTGAGGTATGAATTCTATCAGCCTAGATTTTTTTTTTTTTAAGTATAATCTTCAGAACTATTTTTAAGGCATCCTATATTCCTAGAGCTAAAGTATTCTCAACACATGCACATCCACACACACAAAGAAGACTCATTGAAAATAATCTTTCCTGTATATGTAAAAATATGCTAAGTGTCTGCTTTGATTTATCCTATTCACTTATGGCTGCTTACTGCAGTACAAATATCCAACAAGAAGCCCCTGGCAAACATGGCTTAATTTTACTTGCATCAATCTCTAAATTCCACATGTGTTGGTTGGGGTTCAGTTTAAGTTGCTTAAGTGCCATGGATGAAATTTGATAGAAGTTTTATTTTTTCTCCCCACATAATAAATCCACGTTCCAGGAATGGGTCAATTGTTCGGATCCATGACCAGTAATCTTTGCTCTGAATGTGTGGATTCCACTCCTAGACCCAAGGCCACTGCTACGGTGCTTCCCATTTCCAAATGGCAGTGAAGGGAAAAGGCTGTGGTCCAGGGTAAGCAGCTTGTCTTTTTATTAGAGCTGCCCCAGATTTTGCATACATCACTTAGGATCACATCCCATTGGCCTGACTATAGTCACATGGCCACTCTTAGCTACAAGGGAGGTCGAGGAAATGTCTTCGCTATGAGCCCAGCTAAAATAAATGAGTTCTAGTACTAAAGGAAGGAGATAATGGACCCTAGGGGTGAAGCACTGTCCACCAAATCAGGGGATAGCTAATGTGTAAAAGTCTTAAGAGTTTTTCCACGATGACTTCTGTTCTTGTTGCAATGCAGTTTGAAGAGGGATGTCCTATTTAACAAGGGCTCCCTTGCCGTTACACAGCACATGGGAGGAAAGAGTGTGGAAACTATGTGAACTGCTAACTCAAGCCTTGCCATGCCCTGGTCTGTGACTTTGAGTAAATGACTTGACTTTTCTGCACTTTCATTTCTCCATAAAGATGAGAGGGATGAAAAGTGTCTGTGTTACAGCAAGTGCTCACTTATGTTAGTTTGTATTCTAGCAGTCATGGAGGGTCATTAACGGCTTTTGGCCAGTATTTTTTTTCTAAGATTTTATTTATTCACCTGTCAGATGGAATGCACAAGCAGGGGGAGCGGCAGGCAGAGGGAGAAGCGGGCTCCCTGCTGAGCAAGGAGCCTGATGTGGGACTCGATCCCAGGACCCTGGGATCATGACACGAGCCGAAGGCAGAAGCTCAATTGACTGAGCCACCCAGGTGTCCCTTGACCAATATTTTTAATAATGAAAATATCCTGAAATTATTTGTATTGTTTTAATATGGATTATACTTCTGTTTTTCAAAGAGCAACCATGGCCCAGCTTGAGTGGCTTCATCTTCTGTCATGTTTCCAACGTCCCCTTACCCCTCCCCAAAGTTCTCTTCCGTTCCCAACTCTTTGTTGTTTCCTGTTTTGGCTCATTCTGCTTCTTCCTTCCAAAGCCCTTCCACACAATTCATGTTCAGAATTTCCTTAAACATTTATCCCAAATCTGCACCCCGCCCCCCCCCCGCCGACCACAGACAACTCTTGTCCACTGCTTCTGCTCCCATGCTTTGAGCCTCCTGTATTTCTGGATGCTCGTTCTGTCAGCCAGTTGAGGGGACACTCTAGTCTCTCTGCAGACACTTAACTGCCTCTTGACCAACCATTGCCCTTTTTTGTTTGCTGTTAGAAATCCAGTTGTATTCAAGGCAGCAACATGCTCAGCCCCAGGTAAATATGTTTCCTTTTCTTGCCTACATTGCAGCTAGGAAGAGCCATGCGATATGGCTCTGGCCAGTAGAGATGTACTGGTGTCTCTGTAGGACTTCAGGAAAGCTTTTACTTGTACTAATAAAAGAGGAAGAAATGTTAGTGCCCCTTTTTCTTCCCTTTTTTTTTTTTTTTTCCTTTTTTACCATCTGTGCATGTGATGTCTGAAGCTATAGCGGTCATCTTGTGCCCATGAGACAACACTCAGGAAGAAGAAACCAATTCCACTAAGGAAGATGGTGTAATAGAAATATAGAAAGAGCCCAAGTCCCTATTAGTATCATCAGAAAGCTGAACCCTTATCTCCAACCACCTTACTCTACTTTTCTTATTTTTGCCTTCTCCCTACATTTGATAAATCCATCAACGCTACATATATTTCCCACGCTCCCTTCCTATCTCAGGTAAAATTGTGTCCTCTTCACTTCCACAGTTAATAATATTGGAAGCAGGAAATAATTATTAAAATTTCCATCTGCTCTACCTCTCCCCTCCAGACATCAGACTTTACCAATTAACCTGGCCTGGTCTGGGGCAGCCCGGAGCTCTGCATGGGGCTCTGGAATTGGGTCCTCAATATACCAGCTTCTGGCTCACCTGAGATGTGGTATCCCATAGATGGCATGGCCTTCGGAATTGCTCTCTGATACAGATCACTTCCCCTTCTACCTGTTCTATTCTATTAAAGGGCTCCTGAGTCTTTGGTTAAGCCCAAGTCCTCCATGTAAATGTCAGTTGACAGAATTAAGCTTCTCTCTGCCCTCTACCTTGACTCAAGGGTAGGATTCTTGTGGGCATTTGCTGCCCCTGACCTTAGTCTAGAGGCTGGCATTCTGCTCTTCTTGAGAAGACTTTGGAGACACCAGCAGAACTGCCTGCTAGGCTCCTGAGCCTTCCTTACCCTCTGGTTGCCCCTTAGACTTCCCTTGCCTTCCTGTGATGACCCTTTTCTGCTCACCCTGAGCTTGCTGCATGGATATATCATGCCTAAGCCATGATTGGAGATCCCTAGAAGATAGTGTTCTTCTTGGTCCAGATTATGCTCAGCTGTTAGCCCCTACTGGCAATCAGCAACTCCAGCGGCAGATCTGACCTGGTAGGTGGGTCCAGCGCCATGCCAGTCCCGCTTGCCTGGTCTCCTTACCAGAAAGCTGTCGCATCTCAGCCATAAACCCTTCGGTAACTTGATAACCATTCTAGTTTCTTGGGGTTTGGGATTTGTCCTTTTCACAATACAATTGAAGGCCTGAGGGTTAGTGAGTTCTCCTTTTAAAATTAAAAAAAAAAAAAAAAAGAATTCTGAAAGGGTATTTATGAACATATAATAGGTGCATAATAATGGTGAATGAATGGATAATGAGTCACTGAGGCCAGGGAAACCCATATGTCAGAATAACAATAGTGCTTTCTTTTCATAGTCTGTCTTCTGAGCAGTTTCAGGGAGTTTGGCCTGGTTGTAATTGATAAGGAAAATAGGAGTCTTTAATTCTTTCCAGTGCTGTCTTGTCTAATTAACACTACAATTTATAGCCAGTGGTTACATGGAAAAAAAAATGTTATCTTGGCATTTATGCTAGTAATTCGAAATGTGACACAAATGACCCAGACACTGCTCATGGTAGAAAGTACGAAAAAGGCTTAATGTAAAACCCAACCTTTCAGGCCTTTGGTGACTACCTCTGCCACTCAGAATCCACTCACACCTGACCAGCACCACAACCTACTTTAAATCCATGGGTCTGGTTCACCAGCTGTTGCTTGGATCATTATAGTTGATGGGGTTCCCAAGGCCACAGAACTAAACTTCTCTGGACTTTTTTTTTTTTTTTAAACTAGGGAGAGGCAACAAACATTTTCATCTTCTCATTGATGTTTTTAATGGGATGCCAACATTTTGGGGGGTCATATTTGAAGTGATGACTAGTCAATGAAAAAAAGCTAGAGCATGAAGAAAAGCATGAGAAAAGGTAGAAAAAGTGACAAACGGCCATCTTTATAGTGCAGGTCAGTGAGTGAGCCATAGTAATTACATATATGTTAGTCTACAAATAATGTAACAGCTTAAATAATAAAATGTATATATGTGTGTGTATATGTACATGTGTATCTTTCTCTCTCTCTCTCTCTCTCACACACACACACACACACACATTCCAGTGAAGACTGCATCAAGGGCCAGTATAGCTATTTACATTACAGTGAACATATGATTATATACAGCCCTCTGTTTTGATTTCTGACTTTCACTTCCCCTCGACACAAACCACCCACTTCCACTGCACCCTCTAAACTGCTCATCCCTTAAAACTGCTCAGAAATGATGATCACTAATACCCAACTCTTGGCCCACCTTCCTCTCTTTCCAGTTCTCATGCTTCCCACATCCCCTGCTTGGCCTTGTCCAAACCTCCAGTCACCTTCCAAGTCTATCAGAAACCCACAGATTTTGACTTGCCTTCCTGCCTGACCTAGCTCAGTGGCCTGTCACTCTCCCTGTGTCTTTGGGCCCTGGGCCTTCATGCCCTGCTAGTCCTCAACTCGAACAAACCAGGATGAAGGCAACTTTCCCCTACCTTCCTGGGAGCTCACCCGTGGCCACTGAGTGCTCTTGGAGAAAGTCATAAAGCTGCACCAATTGATGTCATCACAAATTTGTGATCTCCTGTCACAGCTAGCCCCTCCACACTGCCCACTAATACTTAAATGTGTTGAGACCTCACCAACTCCAACAAATTTGGCCAAAACTTGAGAACTATCCTCAGGCCTACTTTACCAGCTCACCGTCCTTACTCTCAGAAAATAATGCTTCTTCCACTACATGAGTAAAACAGGGCGCTGGGAGTGAACTCCTTAAAATCCCACTACCTCCCTAAAAATGCTGGTTTATATTCAACACCAGGAGCCCTGGAGGCATAGGCATCCTTCTTCCTGTTCAAGGAAAAATCCCTTTTCTGTCCACTGGATCCCATTCCCATGCTCAGGAACATCTTCCCCTACCCCATAGACCAACTCTTTTTCTCACAGATGCATTCTATTATTTCTAGTGCAGATAGATCTCTCATATTTGTCCTTCCTGCTTCTCTGCATCTCTGCCATTCTTCAGGTTGCCTTTAGTGCAAACCCATAGGAGCCCCCAGCTGATTCTTCTAGTCCATCCTCCTCACCACTGTCAGTAATCTTATAGCAATCTTTCTAAAATGTAAGTCTTGAGCATGACTTCCTTCCACTTTAAATCCTTTAGAGGCTTTTTACCACCACTAGGAAAAAAGTCCCAACTCCCTGGCGTGGTAAACTGTGCACTTCATAACCTGCCTGCCTCCTTAGCAACATGTCTCTACTCTCTGCCACCTAATGCTCCTGCAGTCAGAGCCCTCTTCCCAACCCCTAAACATCACTGGCTCCTGGGTCCTGCTTGTGCAGGTCTCTCTGCCTGGAATGTCTTGTCCTTGTCATTCTTGGTTCTTCCTCAAGTCTTTGATCAAGGGCTACCACTTCTGTGGACCTTCTCTACCCACTTCACCCCATTACCCCCCATCCGAGGTTAAATGCCTTAGCACCACCATAGTATGCTCCTCATGATTCTTTTATGCTCCTTATCATGCATTATTTATTTATCTATTTGGTTATTTATCTCTATTTGTAGAAATAAATTAATCATAAGAAAAATGGAAAATACACATAAGCAACCCCCCCAAACCAAACCTATAATCCCCCAGATTTAATCAATACTAACCTTCTGGCATATATTCTAGAATATCTTTCTAAGTATATATATATATATAGAGAGAGAGAGAGAGTATATAATTATTTGATAATGAGTTTATACTATACATGCTATTTTATATCATAAAGTTTTTTAGCAGTGTTGTGAATATCTTTCCATGTCAATAAATAGGCATACACATCAAACCTTGTAAAAGCCATTGAGAGTTACAATGTATGGATATTTTATTCCATTCCCTGCTCGTGGCCACTCAGAATATTTTAAACTTTGCATTATTAGAAACAGTGTTGAAATGATTATGCATAAATGTGCACATTTCTATTAGGGATAGTTTTTGGAATAAGTTTTTATTTTTCTTAAGACTTTATTATTTGAGAGTGCATGAGTTGGGGAAGGGGCAGAGGGAGAAGCAGACTCCCTGCTGAGCAGGGAGCCCAACGAAGGGCTTGATCCCAGGACCCTGAGATCTTGACCTGAGCCACAGACAGACACTTAACCAACTGAGCCACCCACGTGCCCCTTTATTTTTATTTTTTAAAGATTTATTTATTTGAGGGCGCCTGGGTGGCTCAGTTGGTTAAGCGATTGCCTTCGGCTCAGGTCATGATCCTGGAGTCCCGGGATCGAGTCCCGCATCGGGCTCCCTGCTCAGCAGGGAGTCTGCTTCTCCCTCTGACCCTCTTCCTTCTCGTGCTTTCTATCTCTCATTCTCTCTCTCAAATAAATAAATAAAATCTTTTTTTTTTTTAATATTTTATTTATTTATTTGAGAGAGCGAGAATGAGAGAGAGAGAGAGCACATGAGAGGGTGGAGGGTCAGAGGGAGAAGCAGACTCCTCGCTGAGCAGGGAGCCCAATGTGGGACTCGATCCCGGGACTCCAGGATCATGACCTGAGCCGAAGGCAGTCGCTTAACCAACTGAGCCACCCAGGCACCCATAAATAAAATCTTTAAAAAAAAAAAAAAAGATTTATTTATTTGAGAGAGTGAGCTGGGGGGAAGTGGCAGAGGGAGACAACCTTTCAAGCAGACTCCCCACTGAGCAAGGAGCCCAACACAGGGCTTGATCCCACAACCCATGAGATCATGACCTGAGTGGAAATCAAGTCAGACGCTTAACTGACAAAACCACCCAGGTACCCCTGGAATAAGTTTTTAGAAGTACAACTTCTGGGTCAAGAGGAGTGTTGACACATACTTTGCCCAATAGCAGAATCACCTGTGTTTAAATGCTTGTCTATTTCTCTTCCTTCCCATATTAGTCCGGAGCCTCTTTCAAGGTGGAAACATTGTCCTGTTAGTTTCTATGTCCCCAGGACCACATTTGGAGAATTACCTCTTCATATAATAGTCAAGCAAGTCATAGATTTCATGCCATTTAGCTGATTGCCCTTTTCTAAAAATAAGGAAACCCGAAACAGGGCTTCAGGATCATCAGTCCCAGACAAACTTAGTTCCAGTGTTTTCAAGAAAATCAGCCTAACAGCATGATAAGCACAGTGTTTGAACCTATGTGTTGAGGGGGATATATACCATAGGAAGTCAGCATTTATGGGCTATGCCACTAATTTTGTGATGAATCACTTATTCATGTCCATAATGGCATTTCTTGTGATGTTATTCACCAGCTAATATACATGTCTTCAATTTTCTCAATTAAGAACAGATTTCTGGAACATAGGGACAACTACAATTCTTTGCGTATAAATTTGTGTTCTAAGTAGGCCCTAAATAAATGTTTTTGAATGACCCAAATCTAGTCTTGATAAACTACTAAGGGGAGGGACAGGGACTTGTTCTCCTAATGTTATCAGCCCCTGAAAAAGGCCAGATAAGAGAATTAGCCACCTCTGCACACTGCTTACAGACAGTTGAAGGTGATGGCTGCATGTCACGTTTCACTCACAGGTGACAGACAGGGGATAGTCTTGGCTGAGGCAGCCAGTGGGCGTAGCTAACTGGTAAGAGGCCAAAGACCATTTCAGCACCTCAACTAAATGCACTTTTGCTGTTCCCACCCAGCCCCCACCCTTCACCCGTCTGTTCCTTTCTTCACTGTGTTTCTAATATTTTATGTATCTAACTTGAACAAATTGTCTGAATAACATGCAGCCTTCTACCTGGTTAAAGGATGTAGAAATATTCTTTAAAAGCCAGTAACAGGAATACGGGAGAAAAGAAAAGCCATTACCCGCTCCTCAGCTTGCTCAGGCACTGTCAACTTGAATTCTACAGCAATCAAACACTCAAGGCTCAAAATGAACTCCAGGGCTTTAGCCTTAAAAAGTTTGTGAAATCACAGCTAAGCATGGTGGAGATAGAGAAGGAGGAGTAAAACAGGTTGAAATGTACTAAATTACAAAATATGATTACTAAGTAATTGCATCCTACTAAATACTGGAGGCCAGGGTGGTAACTGCTCCACTCATTCCTCTAAAATGGTTTGACTCTTGCATTGAAGAGTATCATTCTAGTTTCTGTAATTGTCCCATCTCATTTCCTCGAGTATTGGACCACCCTGGGCCCCAGTCCCCCACCCACACCATGCACCAGCCAGAGGTGGGGCTGCGGCCTCTACTTTGCTTCCCAGACCTGGGGGTTTCATGAAACAGGACAAGGGTTGGGGGGAAGGGGAGGCGGGAGAGAGGTGTAAGGTTGTTTTACTTGTGCAAGTAAAGATCCTAGAGATGGGGGCGCCTGGGTGGCTCAGCTGTTAAGCGTCTGCCTTCGGCTCAGGTCATGATCGCAGGGTACTGGGATCGAGTTTCACTTCAGGCTCCCTGCTCTGTGGGGAGTCTGTTTCTCCCTCTCCCTGCTCATGCTCTCTCTCTCTTAATAAATAAATAAAATATTTTTTAAAAAATTAAAAAAAAAGATACTTGGGATGACTTTGGCATTCGCTATCCCTAACTGTACAAAAACACAGAACATGGCAACACCCTCAAAGAGAGAATAAGTGGGAAATCTAAGCCAACGTAGATAACTATACCTTCTTGTTCTTGTCTCTCTTTTCTTGAAAAATGTGCAAGAAAACTTTCTAACAGAGCAATGTTGGCATTCAGGAAAACCCCTCAGTCTATGCCTGCATGTTTTCCACTTTTCCCAAGCACATGCCTTGAAGCACTGTGCTTCTGTTTCTAGTCTGTTGTTCTGGGTCCCTGGCTCCTCTCCCCAAGCACTTGGCCTCCCTCTGCTTACACTCATCCTTTTCTCTCTGATTCTTCCTGCTGTTATCCTTTTTCTTTGACCCTATGGAGCTGTGTCATTCCATTGTGAGCCAACCCCCTTTCTTACCTCTCAGCTCTATTTCTCCCCACTCCATCATACCCCATCCCTACCAGTCCTAGTGATAGTCCATTCCCAGGGACCCCAGAGCTACTAAGGGGAGGAAGCCTCTACTCCTTGGGGTGGGAGGAGCAGTCCACCCCATTCAGTTCTGAGAAGATTAGCAAAGCTTACCAGGTCCATGCCTTCTTGCCCAGGATTTTCCCACTTTCAGAAAATACTCAGAGTTGGCTGTTCCTTGGCTCTCTTATCTCTCTCTCTCTCTTTTTTTTAAATTACGAATAATAATGTTAAAAATTGAAAAAATAAAAATAAAGACAAATTGTCATCCATAACTTCACTACCTAAAACAACTTTTATCAGTTTGGTATATTGCTAAAAAGTACGCACTTAAAAAAATGTTCCGTTGGTGGAAATGTGAATTGGTGCAGCCACTGTGGAAGACAGTACGGAGGTTCCTCAAAAAACTTAAAAATAGGAATGCCATACAATCTGGTAACTCCGCTACTGGGTATTTACCCAAAGAAAACAAAAACACTAATTTGAAAAGATACACGCACCCCTATGTTCATTGCAGCATTATTTATAATAGCCAAGATATGGACGCAGCCTAGGTGTCAATCCAAATATGAATGGTTAAAGCTGATGTGTTATCTATACACAATGTAGTAGTACTCAGCCATAAAAAAAAAAAAAAAAAGATCTTACCATTTGCGACAACATGGATGGACCCAGAGGGTATATTGCTAAGTGAAATAAGTCAGACAGAGATAAATACCATCTGATTTCACTTATATGTGGAAACTAAAAAAGCAAAAAAAGAAACAGACCCATAAATACATAGAACAAACTGATGGTTGCCAGAGGAGAGGGGCATGGGGCGGATGGGCAAAAAGGAGTGAAGAGAAGAGGGAGATATAGGCATCCAGTTATGGAATGAATCAGTTATGGGAATAAAAGGTACAGCACAGGGGTATAGTCCACCGTATTGTAGTAGGTTGTATTGTAACAGGTGGTGGCTCTACCTGCGGTGAACATAGCGTAACAGAGAGGGAGAGTGAATCACTGTGCTGCACACGTGAAACCAATGTAACATTGTCAACTATATTTCAATTTATAACTATTTCAATTTAAAAAAATTAAATAAGTTCCTGTAATCAGAGTGTGCATATATTTTAAACCTTTTTTTTTCATTTCATGCACTATTATGGTTTTCTCTTTGTCACCAGTCTTCAAAAATATTTTAAAAAGTAGTGTGTACCATTCCATTGATTGGATGTGTTCTATTTTATGTAACCGTCTCTGTACTAATATTTCTATGACTTGGTATTTTTGCCTGCTGTTTCTCCATATTTGCGTGTCCCATTTTGAAATATTTTTTTAGCATAGATTTCCAGTAATGAAGTTATGGCTCAAAGGACATGACCATTTTTTAGACTCTGGATCCATATTAACAAATTGTATTTGAAAAGGTTATCCTAATTTAGTGCCACCAGCTGTACCAATGGATACAACTTTTACTATATCCTTCCCAGAATTGAGTGCTATCATTTTATACACGTAGCTAATCCCATAAGGAACAAATGTTACTTTATTTTATTTTTCTTTGATTAGTTGTTTTGTTAATTTCCCATGTTTGTTTACCTCTCATCTTTTATAAATTACCTATTTATTTGCCTGTTAATGTATTTTCTCCTTTCCTTTCTGATACTTGTGCCTCTTAACAGTGTCTTCGTTATTTTTTTAAATCAGTACGTATGAATTCTTTATAACATTGTCAGACTTAGTGCAAATTTTTTTTTTTTTTTAAGATTTTATCTTTATTTATTTGACAGAGAGAGACACAGCGAGAGAGGGAACACAAGCAGGGGGAGTGGGAGAGGGAGAAGCAGGCTTCCCGCGGAGCAGGGAGCCCGATGCGGGGCTCGATCCCAGGACCTGGGATCATGACCTGAGCTGAAGGCAGATGCTCAATGACTGAGCCACCCAGGTGCCCCCACAAATGTTTTTTTGTCTGTTCTTTTGTCTTGACTATATTTTTCTTTGACTTAAGTTTTGAAATTTACTACTGTGAAGTCGGCCAACTTTTTGTATATTCTTGGGCTTAGAAAGTTGCCTTACCAAAAGGAATAAAAAGGTGAGAAAGACAGAAAAGGAAAGTTCTCCGGCTGTCCAGGGTATAGTGTTTAGTTGTGTTTGTTTCTGCTTTCAGGCCCAGGCATCAGATCACTGTGATAAATGGGGTCAAAGGTCACTACCAGATTCCCTCTCACTTCCTCACAGTAAGGAAGGGTTTGGAGGTGAGACAGGATCAGCTCCTGGGTGGGGAGCTTGATCCTGATGAGAACTTCTCTTCCCCTGGGCTGGGAATAAGGATTCAGGTAGGCTGTGGGTGGTCAGGCAAGAGTTTGAACTACCGTGAGGGCAAGGACAATGGGTGTAACAGGGGACCAGCCCCCTGACCAAACTTCTTCGCTATCCACCTGAAGCCCACTTAACACTCACTGTGTATTTACTGGTTTTTTCCCCTCTTGGAGGGAAATAACCTGGGACTGTTGACTGTTGTTCTCAAGTAACTTACACCCAGACCTATGTGTGCTTTTAACAGAATGAACAAACCCACATAACGGACACAACAGGAACCTGTAAAGTGGTAAAAGTTGTAGAGTCCTTTCAGGATCCTGTCTAAAAATTGTTGCCGTTGGCTGCTTGGTGCTGCCCTGGAAGAAAAATAAAGAGGAGCCGGGGCTCGAAACCTATTGCAAATGACTTAATGAACGTGCTTAAAATGTGTTTGTGTTCCTGCCAGTCACTTCTGCTCCAGGAAGAGTTTCAGATGGGTCCAGAAACTCTTCCCCTTCACTTCCTGCTACCTGCCGCCATATTCCTTTAAGTAGACACCTGGTTGCAAACTCCGTATGGGCTTCTCAAAGAGTTCTAGATCCTCATCAGCAATGTCCTAGAAAGGAGGGGAAAAAAATCAGCCAGGGAATATGAAACCAGTGTGGTGGTATCTGAATGTTTTAGAATACATTTTTTTCAGTCTCTTAAAAATGTATGAGTCATATATGTATATAATTCTACAAAGCCACTGGTGAAAGGAGATGGTATTTCTGTTCCCAGCCATAGTCACTCCTCAAAGACAATTGTTTCAATTTTAAAAGTTATTTCTTGGGTGCCTGGGTGGCTCAGTTGGTTAAGGCTCGATCCTGGAGTCCCTGGATCGAGTCCCGCACCGGGCTCCCTGCTCAGCAGGGAGTCTGCTTCGCCCTCTGACCCTACCCCCTCTCATGTGCTCTCTCTCTCTCAAATAAATAAATAAAATCTTAAAAAAAATAAGTTATTTCTTACTATTTGCCCTGACATCTCTAAATAAGAAAGTATCCTAAATTGCTATCTTTTGACTGTGTTTTTTTATTTTTTTGCCTTTCTTCAAAATTTATTTTTATATATATATTTTTTTATTATGTTAATCACCATACATTACATCATTGGTTTTTGATGTAGTGTTCCATGATTCATTGTTTGCGTATAACGCCCAGTGCTCCATGCAGTATGTGCCCTCTTTAATACCCATCACCAGGCTAACCCATCCCCCCAACCCCCTCCCCTCTTAAACCCTCAGTTTGTTTCTGAGAGTCCATAGTCTCTCATGGTTCATCTCCCCCTCCGATTCCCCCCCCTTCATTCTTCCCCTCCTGCTATCTTTTTTTTTTTTTTAAACATATAACGTATTATTTATTTCAGAGGTACAGGTCTGTGATTCAACAGTCCTACACAATTCACAGCGCTCACCATAGCACATACCCTCCCCAATGTCTATCACCCAGCCACCCATCCCTCCTATTTTTTTGACTGTCTTTAAATTTTGAGCATATTCTATTACAGGGATCAAGGGCAGGCTGCCCAAAATGTGCTACTTTGGCATATTGAGTTCCTTAAATAAAACTTATTTAAGAGACAGTGAGAAGGACATTCAGACCCTCCTCTGTTCCCCTGAAAGCCGCAAATAAATCTCCCATGTGAAAGGTACCCTTCCTGTACCAGGAGTTAAAGAGACATCCTTATCACCAAAGATAGGAAATTTAGAGCCAAGAAGGCTGTATAAACAACCCTTGTTCCTTTTTACTAATTTACTACCCAGCCCAAATTCCATTTAGAATTCCTTACCAATTGAAGGTCCCAAAGTTAAGTTTTCTTTGTCCTGTCAATTCCTCATGGATTTATTGTCTCTGTCTAAAATGTATAAAGGCTGCCTGCATTGGACATTCTTTAGGTCTCAATTGCATAATTGGCTTCCATGCTCATGTAATAAAACTGGTTTATTTTCTCCTGTTTATCTATCTCATGTAAATTTAATTCTTAGCCCAGCTAGAAGAACTCTGGAGCAAGAAAAATTTCTTCCTCCCCTTCACTTGACACAGCAGAATAAACTTCCACTGGACATTGGCTCTGAAGATTCTGCTGCTCTGAGATCTTGGAACCTATGATATAAAACCAGAAAGTAAGACTTCTTATGTCAGCCTCCTGAAATCTCTGTCTGTGGGGTCAGATGGAGGAGAGGGGTGAGATTTTTATTCTTTCTAAACTGAGCAGATAAAGTACTGGAACTAGTTCCTTGGGCTTAAGGACTCGTGGTAAAAATTTTGTAGAGTACTCTTGGGTTACTGATCGATTTCCTCCCAGAGATGGTCTTTGTTTTTCTTTGCTTGTCTTTTATGCCATTTGTCATTAAAACAAAAACAAAAACGAAACCAAACCCACCACAGGGCAGAATGCAGGCATGGACCATAAGTCAACTGTTCAGACTGGCTTCACAGACAGGTGAATTCAATGATTCTCATCAGACCAGTGTCTGTTTAGACAAACTTTGTTTTGGATTAATGTGCATATGAGGTAAAGGCTATTGCTATGGGACGTGGTGGAAGCTAAAGCTACCGAGTTGGTGGGCATGAGTCGAGCACTTAAAAGCTGTTAGAACATTCACCACCTGACCCAAAGGCTCTCGTGTTAGGATAAGTTGGTCACGGAATGGATTAGATTGACAGTAGGTCACCCGGAAACCTCAAAAAAAAGTCCAGTGTGATGAAATATACTATAAAACACACAATCTCTAACCTGTGGCACATCCCTCCTAGGTATTAGCATGCCTCCAAGAGATCCAAGGCTGAGCTAAAGTTGTTAATGTGCACATAAGAGAAATAGGATGAGGTTTTTTCCTTTTTGTCTTGTTCTGTGTCAAAGAGCTTGACTTTGTGATTAGTGAGAATATTCCCTGTGGTCTTCACCACTGGGGAGGGTGCCCTTACCGGGATGCACCTTGGTGGCCAACTAGAATGGGGATCTGAGACATATATTATTAAGCAGCACTCTCTTTGTCCATCCCTGCCAGCGTTCAGGAATCTAAGAGGTCCCAGCCCACAAGGGACCTTTGTTGTCTCAACCTTTGTTGCTTATTAGTGCTGGCAAGTCCCATTCCAGTACTGCCTGCCTAGTGTCACAGATTAGCAAGTCTGTGCCTGGAGGTGTCTCCCATTTGTGGGAGACTGGAGATTCCATATATTCTCACCACCTGTGCAACGGTGGTCTTTGCTCTCTTACACTATTTTTGGGAGTAAACTTTTGGATCATAGAGAAAATGACATTTTATGTCTCACGTAGACTTAATTCTTAGCCCAGCTAGAACAGAACAGAACCTTGGACTAAGGAAAATTTCTTCCTCCCCTTCACTACTGACATCCCATTATAGAAGATGAGAATTTCTTTTATTTTCTGTGCATACAAATTCCTTCCTCACCCTTGTCCTTCCAGTCTAATTATATTATAATTTGGAATTAGATCAATATGTTTTACTTTTCCATGACTATGTAAATATTATAGGTAGCGATCCACACAGTGTACCAAATAATTACATTTACTTTTACAAAATTTTTTTGTTCTCTGGAATTAACTTCATGTTTTTTTTCACTTGCATAGCTTTCTAGAAACCCATGTCCTCCATCTCTCAACACTCAACAAAAAGTAAGGACTTACTCTTCATTAAAGTTCAAACACACCAGACTTTTTATCAGCCTCATCTTCTTGGGAACAGTTCACTCAGGAGACTGTGGGGTTGACTACAGCTGGTCAGGTCATTGTCCTCACTTCTAGGTTTTGGATTCCTTCACTGATTGTGAATGACAGGGGTAAACTCTGGATAAGTGAGGTTGTACTTGTGTAGAGAATGCTAAGGGTTTTCTAGCTTTTGATACAGAGGATGTTCCTAGCCATCTCTTCTCTGGGATGAAGTATTTTCAGTAGGTGCCATGTGAGTATCAGCATTAGCTTGTTACTTTTCTGTCTTCTCATCTCTCTTTTTCATTTCCTTTGTAAGGATATCAATTTCCTTAGTACAAGATTCTGTAAAAGACTTATTAACATTTTCTCAAATTTTGGGTAAGGCAGCAATATTTTCTTCCCACATAGCACAAAATACTGCATCAATAGCCAGTTTCGTAAAGATATTGCTGGTGGCATTAAGATTGGTACAACACTTTTGGGAACAGATTTGCCAATATACAAAAGAATGATAAAAATCATCATTCCTCTGCCTTTGCAATTTCAGTGTAGGGATACATTGTAAGGAAGTAATCCGAACATGGGAAAAGTTGTATGTAAGAAGAGTCAAAGTGGTGTTATTTGTAGGAGCAAGAGCTTGGAAACAATATAATGTCAATTAACAGGGGAATGGCTCAATGAATTATGGAATATATACCTGGCCTTTACATATATGTTATATGCAAATACATACTACAAATAAAGATAAAATAAGGTTAATTTGTCCAGGTTTACTGTGATTATAACTATATATAACATACACATTGAGAACTGAAACAATCTACCCCATACAGGTGTTGTTTGCATGAATAGGACTCCATATTCCAATGTTCATTAGCGTAAGTTTACTCTACACTGCATCTCTTGGAGAGGCAAATAACTTTATTGTTCATGATAGGAACTTCTCAACAGATCTTATCAAATTATCAGAAAGCATCAACTGACAGTTATATCCTAAGACTTTTTGAACCCCTCAACCCAAAATTCTCCCCTTGCTATTTCCATCAAATCTGAACAATTATATCATGTTTACCCAGTCTTAATGCCTGCTCATTGAAAGTCCCACCTTAAACAAAACTCCAAAATTTCCGTAAAATCAGATCTTGCCCTTCTTTCCCTGAGACATGACCAAAGCTCTATAGAGGTGTGGAGCTCTCACTAGTGGCAATGAGTCAGCCCTATATTAGCCACAGGTTATGTTGGTGATACTTGGGGAACCATACTCAGCAATGTAGAAAAAAATTGAAAGGGATGTGTAAAAATAATAATAGTTATGTTAGGGGATTGGAATTTGGTCAATTTTTCAAGTCTTTTTTATGATACTCTTATGTAATGAGGGCATGGCTTATTTCAATCAGTAAGAATTCATTTTGGTACGGCCACCTTTTAATATGTAAAGATCAAATAAAGGCAAAGCTGTGCAACTTGTTATTCTCTTTGTTGTGTTTTGTAGAACAATCAATAACAATCCAGAGAGAAGACTACTTAGGTAGGAAGCAGAGCTATTCATATTGTAATTACGCTTGTAGAATCGAAATACTTATGGGCTCTGTTGTAATGAAAATGATCCAAAAATGCTCTAAAATCAGTTAATGTTGAGAAACAATCAGGAGGACATTGACTATGGCCTTTAAATGGCTTTTGGTAGTTAATGGGATGGAGGCTTTAGACAATGGCTTGCTTAACACTGAGTTACATAAAATGTTGTAAACCTAACACAGCATAGACACATCTCACAAAATTAAACGCCAGCTTCTGTTAACAGAAATCTTGTAGTCGATGGGTTTTCCAGTGTTTGTCAAATATGTTTCCCATCTTTTTATGAAAATCAGGGAGAAAAGCTGGCCTGCGTGCGGATAGAGTTTGTCAGAGCTGACAAAGGCAGTTTTCTTTGTATGCCTGGCAGTTATCTGTCTTGTGTCACGTTTTCCAATGTAAACAAACCTGGATGGTTTTAATATTTTTTTGAGAGAGCGTGTGCACACGCACACCAACATGGGGGTGGGGTAAAAGGGGTGGGGAGGGGCAGAGGGTAAGGGAAAGTGAGAATCCCAAGCAGGTTCCATGCCCAGCACGGAGCCCAACGGGGGTGGGGGTGGGGGTGGGGGGGCTGGATCTCAGGACGCCAAGACCATGACCTGAGCCGAAACCAAGAGTTGGACGCTCAACTGACTGAGCCACCCAGGCGCCCCAGTGACTTGATTTCTTAAAACGGCTCTGGTTAGGTTAATTAAGAGTCCACCACCCAAGTAAGTCTTACTTCTCTACTGGTAGTAACCAATACCATTACCTTTTCAACTTTTTTTCTCTAAGGCATAAATAAGCTTTGTCAGGAGAAGGGCATCAACCAAGGCAAGACAAACCAAAACAGAATCTATCAACAAAAGAGTCTAACAATTTCACTACGATGTGACCAAGAGATTTACACAGCTTCTGTTCCAGGTAAAGACACACTGATAACAGGAATAAAGACAGTTATATTAAGATTAATCAGGTAATTTTATTAAATATTTACCATTCAGCAGCAACCAACATGGGGAACATCTGAGCTAACAGAATCTTTTGAAATGTTCTATATAGCTGCTTCAGAAATACACACACATGATAAATTGAACTCTTCATTGCCAAAAAACTTTTAAAAAAAAAATGGCGTCAAGAGCAAATAACACTGATTTATACAGTGCCCAAGCACTAGTCAACAATCTATTAAATTACAAAGGAAAAGGAAATCAAAGAAGCTTTGTTACCTTATGCATGTCAACTTATTTAAATGGAAGGCTTTACTTCTTTAAAGCAACAGGAATATGGAGCTTCCTATGTGTGTGTGTGTGTGTGTATTTTTAAGAATGTGATTACAAACACAAAGTGTTATCATCAAAAGCAGAAGCTAGTTCCAGAAATTTCCGACTGCAAAACTTGTAAGATACAAAGCTAAAATTCTTATGTTCCTTTTCTCAATAATGAATACTTCCACTAAACATAAATATTTTAACATATATTAATTTTTCTGACATTCAAAATTGTAAAGTCAATATGGCAGAATTATTGTTAAAAGCACATATGTACAAATATTCTTTTTCCATACATAAAGTATTTGGCATAATTATAACAATCATACTGCATCCACAACTGTTTGCTTTTATTTTTACTTTTTTTTTACACATAATGGTATCTCTTATTAAAATTAACCAGTTATGTACAAAAATACTTGAACATTTATTATAGAAAACCTCTGTAACCAGCCTCAACAGCGTATACCTGCTGAATGGTTTCATTAAGAGAATATAAAAAGTGGTCACTGCCTTCCAGGTAAGCTATCAACAAAAACAAACACGGTTAAACTAAAATGAGCTTCCCAACAAAAGAGGGAAAATATTTAACAGTAGGATTTAAAATACAGTTCATATTTATTGTCAATTGGGTGTTATAAACAGTCAGTAAAAGAAAAAAACAAAGATACAAAATACATTACTACAAACAAGGTGCTTTTTCCCCCCTCTCCCGCAACTGAGGCATAAGCATCCCTCTCTAGATCTGAGATGCTGCGTAGCAATACTCAAGCCAGAGAGGTCTACAGC
Organism: Callorhinus ursinus; assembly: GCF_003265705.2. NCBI lineage: Eukaryota > Metazoa > Chordata > Mammalia > Carnivora > Otariidae > Callorhinus > Callorhinus ursinus. The sequence continues at coordinate 54,188,977 of NW_027397074.1, forward strand.
CATCTTACCCTTCAAAAAAACAGGATCAGCCAAGAAACCAAGCTCCGGTAGAAGCTTGGAGAGTTGTGAAGAATTTTCTATTTGGTGCAGGGTTGAAAGTTAATGCCCTTACCTTTTAAAAGTCCTTTTGCCATTTAATCATACTAATATATTTTCTCTAAGGTTTTTTTCTTCGTTTACGCTATTGATTTAATACTGTCCTGTATTGATTCCTGAATTCTTGTTAATGGGACACATTAATTTGTGCCTATTTAACACGTGAACACCTGCTCTTCAGTGACAAATGCTGCAGAGGAAACTATTAAGTACGGAAGCACAAGATTCAAGTAAACATTTCTCCCGGGGTCTTTTGCTTAATCTAGCCGATTGGAACTCTGAAAGTAAATTGCACCTTGAGAAGAAATACAGTAGATACCATGATGTCAGGGTACTAGAGGATTTACCAACCGATTCACAAAGCAGAGTTTTAAGAAAGTAGACAGTGGTCAAATGTCAAAAGCAACCTTAAAGAATTATTTTGTTTCAAGAACAAAATAATTTGCAGCCCTACTCCTTGCAACCTCTTAAGTATATTGTCTAAGTAGCCTGCTTTAACTTGTAGTTCTGCTAATGTGCACTGATCAGTCTGTTCACGGAAAAGGCCAGAAATCTCCCCTTATTTACAGAAGTCTTCTAAAGTAAGGACCATTGTGTTAGGCTGTGCATTGACTTAGTAAGCTTTCTCGGAGTATCAAGTATTCAGTAAAAAGTATACAACAACATCACGCGCCATAGTGTTCGACAATATCCTATTGGCTTTAAGATGAAACTATATAAAAGTGAACGTAAAAAGATACCAAAGAAGTCTTTAACACTATTTACCACTTTCAAACGAGAGACATTGTAAGGAAAGTCAGCCATACTTCATGTAACGTCTGGCGTTTGAGATCAGTAACTTTTAATATTGTGCAACATATTAATAAGCAAGTTTTAATTCCATTCATTGAAAGACAAATCTGAGTAAGTTATTAAAGTGCCTACACTAAACGTCTCCTCGTCATACTGCCTATTCTCTTGTAAACGGCCAGGACTCGTCGTCGCCGGGGACCTGCAAAGGGACTCATAACTGCGAGACCTTGCGGGGCAGGGGCCGGGGCCGCGGGCCGGGCTCAGTCCTCCGGGTCCCGTTCTCCAGGTGGCCGGGCCGCGCCGCCAGCGGCTTGGGGGGCAGCGCGGGCGGCTCGGCCGTGACCGGGATGGAGAGGCTGTGAGGTAGCGGGACGGGCCGCCGCAGAGTCCGCTCGTACACGCTGTAGGGCGGCGGCGTCTTGCTCTCCTTGCGCCCCGGCTCCTCCGGCCCGCTGTAGCTCGGCGCCGGCCCCGCCCCCGGCGCCGACTGTTCGTTCACCTGATTTTCGAAGCCTGAGGTTTCCGAGGTGCTACACCGACTGAGAGAAGAAATCCCACTGCTGTAGCTGCCCGACAGGACGGGCGAGTTGGAGATCAGTCCTGGGGAGTGGTACTCCACCGGAGAGGGGGTGAAAGACTGCATGGAGCCCTGCTGGAAGGGAAGGGAAGGGAAGGGAAAGGGGGGGGAGAAGCCGGAGGGGAGGGAGACACAGCGGAGTCATCAACACTGTTCTGGGCTGCACGTGTACCTCTCAGATCCATGAACTCAAGCCCTCATCCCCGGTGCTTGGAGTGGGATTGGATCTGGAGCCAGGGCCTTGAAAGAGGGGGGTACCTTAAAAGGAGGCCTTTCGGGTGGGCCCTCATCCGATCGGACCTTATAGGCAGAAATTTGGGTACAGAGGCACGAAAGGTGGGCAAAGACCCTGTTAAGGCAGAGGGAGAAGGTGGCCATCTGCAAGGCAAGGAGAGGGGCCGCGGGAGACACCCAGTCTCCCGACACCTTGTTTTTGGATCCTGTAGCCTCCAGAACTGTGTGAAAATCCATTTCTGTCGTGGAAACCGCCCAGACTGTGGTGCTGGCTGGACTAATGCAAACACCCAGCCTCAGACTGGAGGCCGTGTCTTTCTCTGCAGCAAGACGGGCCTCAGGCATTCACCTGCCTTTCACTCCGTTTACCTCGCTGCCCATTTTACTCATTTTCAGGACAGAACGAGGCTAGCAGTAATCAGGAAGAAAATTCAGAGGTATATAATTAGTCCCATCATTTGAGCAGAAACCGGCAGAAACAACAGAAAGCCACTTCCCCCTTCTAGCTCGGCAGGGATGGGCTCAGAACTGGAGGACAGGAGCCGGGGCAGTCTGACTGGGGTGGGGGACGGGGGTGGGGGAGGCGTGGGAGGGGGGGGGAGAGTGGAGGGTGGAGAGGGGGATTGGGCCTCCTACCAAAGACCTCAGGAGGAGGAGTGAGGCACCCTAGGCTTGCACTAAAGTCCGCTCCCATTCCAGACCGGTGAGCTGAAGAAGCAGCACATGGGCAGCTCTAGACTGAAATGGGACCTGTTTCATCTGGCATGTTTTTTAAAAACCTGACTTGGTTACTAAGTTTTTAAAATAGGAAGATTTCACAAAACCCCAGATTTTTGAAATTTGATAAAAAAATGAGAAGTTCTATCAACAAGGGCTTGCTCTCTCTTAATGGAGATAATCTTTTGAAACAACTGAGCAGGGCCTTTCCCCTGGAGATAGGGCATGAATTCTTCCGTTTACCATATCTGTATGGTATCTTCACATTGTATTCTACCAGCTTCCTTCACTCATGCATGTTAGCTGTCTACTCAGTTGGCATCTGAGTTTGCTACTTCCCTGACTGGCATCCTATGGAAAAGGAGCCCTAAGTGATGCTCCATGTGAGGAGGGTTCTACTGGGAAATGTTGCATCCTATGTACTCCTTGAGTGCATTCAAAGCATAGTAGCATGTTACAGTCTTAACGATCAAGAAAATGAAAGGACGTTGCAGCCCAGGGTTTTCTAAACTTACCTGAGTACAGACCATTTTTTCATTTTTCATGTGATGACCTATAAAACTACATTCTATGGAACACATTTTGTGAAAGGTTATCCTAGATTAACTCCACCTTGGTCTCTCTTTTTAAACAAAATAATACTGGGAGACACAAATAAATTCATTTAGCAGGAGCCTAAAATTCAGCGTCGCCAATTAAGAGACCCAAATTCACTGCTGTTCACTGTGAACAATTAGACCGCAAGCTTAAAATAAGGCAGGTAAACTCAGTCTTCTCCACAGGATTAACTCCATCATTTAACTGCTGAAAAAATGAAGTTAAGGCAATAAACTGCATCCTAGGCATAGCAAAGCTCGTAACTTGGTAGCAGTGTGCCCTCTAATGTAATGCAGGAGTCATAACAGAAATATTCCCTTCATTTTCTCTCCAAGCCCCATTTGTATAGATATGCCTACAGGGCTACACCTGGCCAGTTAGAACATCACCAGCTCTGCAGAGAGAGAAAGTATATACCACCTTGCTAAATGGGACTGTTTGGTAGCTACTTGAATATTTTTATCCCTTCAGTTCTTTTTACAGAATCAATCTCTAAGACTTGCTGTCTTATTACTACTCTGCAAAATCAAGCTGGAAAATGCAGATGTTAATTGCATAGCAATATGTGGGAGCTCCTTTCGAGTAAGGCTAAATGTAAGACGTGGAAACATCATGTTGCTTCCTTTTCCATCACATCAACGTGACAGTCTATGGCTTCCAGAATGAATGCAGTCACGTGTACGTTATGATTAACAGCTGCATTGCAGAATGACAGAAAAACTAGCAAATAATTTGCACTCTCCAACAAATTTCTGCATCAGAAACGTTGGCAATGCAAATGAAATCACACTTCTTTGCAATTTTCTCCATTTTGGGGCTTTTGTTTTCCAGATTCTCAGTTTCTATCAGCAACTATCCTTAGCAACACAGATGCATTGGATCACGACCTGCCCCTATGTGTTTTTAGAAGCTAATTTGTCTTTTTCTTTCACATTAGCTAGAAATACCTCCTCAACAGAAAGGACACGGAGCATGTAAATCCTCACTCAGATACAAAATCATTCTTTTAACACTCACTTCAACCCCATATTTGCCTCTGGTGCAGCAGCTCTGAACACCAATGCCTATAGGTACTGACAATCCTTGCAGCCAATCTGATTCAATTTGGATAGAGACTAAATATTATTCTTTACCTTCATGAGGGATTTTGTATGTTTAGCGATGTTAAATAGCCTACGTTTACCTATCAATTTAAACGTCTCACCTTTAAAGCTTTTCAATTTGTTTCTTAGAAAATTTTTAATTCATTTTACTGTCGTATTTTTCACGATCAAGTATATATCTCTAATGTAAATGAAAATGTTGGTATAAAACATTAAAGGAGGAAAAAGTTGGGTGTGACTTTGTCAAGTGGTTGGGACTGACAGAAGCAAAAAGGCACAGGAGACCATTTTCTAGGCTTGTTGACCGAGTTTTTCAATTTGTTTTTTTTTTTTTTTCATGTCCCTGAAACCAGAAGACCAGACTGAAAACATCCTAGGAAATACAGTGGGACCATATTTCTTTCCTAATTCAGTGTATATGCAGATTCTAGTCTGTACATTTTCATTGCCACTATTTGGGTAATGAAGCTAATAATCTGAACACAAATGGCTCCGATGGAGGACGCTCCCTAAAGGAAAGCCTAGTGTTTTCTTACCAATCTTCCTTCACCCATTCTTTAGATGTTCTTTGCCTGGTCTGCACCTATGAAAGCAGCTCAGTGATACCAGGGATGAATCATAAGGAAAGAAGGAATGTGGGGCCAGTCTCTCGCCTGAGTCTAAATACGAGTCTGTACCTTCAATGGAGATCTCCCAGCAGGTGAGGGGGACACGGACGTTGTATGTCTTGCTGGTGAAGCTGTAAACAGAGAGAGGAATGCTTTGAATTGAAAAAAACCAGAAGGTTCATTATCTGCACATGCCCTCTGTGTACAAACCCATACAGATGATCCAGTGCCTAAAGACCTCCTAGGCAAGGAGGGTAGAGGAGAAACTAAATGATGCCTGTCCAACACGGACCCCTCACCAAGACACGGGAGAATTAGTGAAAAGTCACCAGCGCATACATGATGCTATACAGAAGTGACAGGAGCTCGAACTGGTCCAATATCCCATTTCCCAGAAGTCCAGGTGCTTTTCCACTGCCTGATCTGTTTCAAAAGGTGCTTTTAGGTGTGAGGTGCCGGGGAGAAGGCTTTGGAAAATAGCTGCCGACTGTGGTCTGAGCAGCAAGGAGATGCACACCATCTAGGCCGGTTAGAAGGGGTCCATGAGCATAAATTGACACCAGCCTCCCCTTTCACTTCCCAACACTCCCAAAATAGAAAACCCTTGGCCACATCCAAACAAGAAGTGAGAAGTTTTCCATTTCTCTCCCTCATGCTTGTACTCAGGTCTTCTCTTTGTCCCCGGGGGGTGGGGGTGGGGGTTGGTGGTGGTGGTAGTGCTCTATGGATTTCATCATTATGGCAAAGAAGTGCTGTCTCTCTCTTTCTCCCCCTGGGTTTTCAAGCCCTACAGCTGGGAGGAGGCACGTGATGGCACTGCTCTGTATGCTCGGGGGTCAGGTCCAGCCCCCTGAAACACAACCATGCGCACGGAAAGCTGCCGTGACACAGTCAACACGATGAGGATAAGCCAGATTTCCCAATTCCACCTACAGAGGTTTCACTGAGTTCAGGGTTTGTTGCTCTGTGATCAGCTGCCCTTCTCCCAGCTGCCAAAGTGAGGTTTGCAACTCTTCAGAAAACTAGAGAGAGGCTGAAGGAAATACAGACAGACAGTTACGGATCTCCCGACAGTGACCACGGATGATGATGTGAGGACAGACCAGGAGAGCAATCAGTGCAGAAGGGAGGGCAGCCCTGCCAGGTAAAAGTGGGAGAGGAGAGGTCACCTGTGTGCTCTGGGTGCTAGCGCACCAGGGGGAGTGGCCCTTTGCAGCCACGTGGGGGTGTGCAGCCCCTGCCTTGCGCACAAGGGCATGCCGTCAGCACCTGCCACTTTCAAACACCAGGGTTCCTTCTAGCCTGTCGGTTGCGGGGGTGGATGACAGAAGGAAGTCCTGTGTGAGTGGAGAGACAGACACTGACTGGGAACCATATTCCTGCCACTGCTGTGTGTGGCGGAAGCCGAAGTTTACTGCCGCTTAGGCTCCTCTTCCTCCTGACGCAGGCATTCCGTGACCCCACCACCGTGGACTCCATAGCAGCCCTTGCAGCCACAGCCTGTCCACAGAGATGTTTCTCTAGAAAGGCATTCTCCCCCATGGACCTAAAAGAGTGCCATCAGTATCCTTGCCTCCAAGTTTGACTGGGCCTAGGATCTTAACTACCATCAATATTACTGTTCCTCTGAAAATGCCTTTCAAGTTTCTGACATGACTGATACAACCAGTTTAAGCTGGAGACTCCTTGAATCTCTGTACAGCCTGAATAAGATACAAATTACTTGGCTGATGAATCTTAACCATCTCGGGCCACAGTGGTATTCTGATGCGGGTTATCGAGGAAGCCTGGTTATTTCTTGTTCTGTTGAAAAATCACACATGCTTTTCAAAACCTATTGGTGACTTTTAGCTTTGACAAGTATAGAACAAACTGGGTAGCACACAGTTGTTGTTTTTTTTTTAAAGTCAGTAAAAACAGAAAACAAAGATGAGATGCTAAAATACAGCAAATGAAACCTGAATGAACCCAGAAAAATCCGTGAAGAAAATGATGTCATATTTTCTCTTGCTTTTAAGCCAGTTGTATTGGTAAAGCTCCAAAACCACTCTAGATGTGTGCAAATGTTGAAAAGACTCTCCCCATCACCAAGACAGGCAGAGTCAGCAGAGTAGGTCTTAAAGACTTTACCATATCAAAGTTACCAAGGTCACCAAGCAAATGGCTTATTCAGTTGGAAAGGGGGTCTGTTATTGCTATAAACTCATAAAGTTTCCTAAGAATTTTCAGTGGTTCTCAAAATCTAGAAAGGTTTGGTAAAATACCAACTCTAGGGCCTTACCCCAGAAATGGTGATCTTCTGATTCAGTAGGTCTAAGACTAGGCCTGAGAATTTGCTTCTTATGGGCTCCTGGGTGGCTCAGTCATTAGGCATCTGCCTTTGGCTCAGGTCATGATCCCAGGGTCCTGGGATCGAGCCCCACATCGGGCTCCCTGCTCGGCAGGAGGCCTGCTTCTCCCTCTCCCACCCCCCCTGCTTGTGTTCCCTCTCGCACTGTCAAATAAATAAATAAAATCTTAAAAAAAAAAAAAAAAGAATTCGCTTCTGAAACCACCACCCGAGGGGCAGTACCCTAAACCAACCCCTTGGGATATCTCACCTTTTTTTTACGATTTATTTATTTAGAGAGAGAATGCCTGTGTGCAAATGAGAGGGCATGTGGTGAAGGAGGGGCATAGGGATAGGGAAACAGTCTCAAGCAGACGCCCCGCTGAGTGCAGAGCTATATGTAACATGATGTGGGGCTCGATCCCACAACCCTGAGATCATGACCTGAGCTGAAATCAATAGTCAAACCCTTAACCGACTGAGCCACCCAGGCGCCCTGAGAAATTTCACTCACTCTTGAATACAGACCTCTCTAAGCAAGGGATAGCAATGGATGTCCCCACAAGCCTATCAAAAATTATAGTCAGTCAATTCCTATGTTGGGGCCATGTGAAACCCTGGCATCAGTCCTGAGAAAGAGTGAAGTTGGCTGAGTTAGCAGAGGTTGATAAGAATGAGGTGGTTCAAGCAAAGGACAGAGAAAATATTAATGGCTCGGCAAAGGTTAGGGTACCTCCCCAAATTTTAAGGATGGTGCCTAGCAGGAGAACAGTGTACAGAATCTGTCTATGGAGTTTATAAGAGACGGAGTACTGTCTGACTTCACAGTAGCTAGAAAGTTCAGGAAAGAGGGAAAACACTGTAAATGAATTAAGCTACTAAGGTTTTTACCTCAGACCCCAAATGCCTACCTTTCTCTGAGGAATTCACGACAAGCTGGAGTAGTCATAAAAGTTATTTTATAAAAGTGATTGTTCAAATGCTTCAAATACCCACCAGTTTGTGTGGGTCTTGGAGGGACAGGGGGAGAGAGAATTTTCCCACTATCCGACATGTTCTTGGCTTCTTTCCCACTGTCCAGGCTCCAGCTGCTAGGGGTGGGATTCACAGCTGGAAGGGAATAACACAGCTAAAAACACATGGTCCACTTTGTCCTTCAAATGCTTGAGATCTTAGAAGAAAGTCAAAATTATCCAGAATGAAAAAATCAACTGGATTTAAAAAAAAAACTTAAAACCCCAAGAGACCTCTTATATACTAAACCTTTATTTAATTTTCTACCTCACAGTTATAGTTGACATTTAATTGGGTGTTAGCATGTCTATTTCCTCTCAAGCAGTCAAACAGAACTACAGATCTCTACCCTAGAACCGTAGAATCTTGTTGAGAATTACAAATGTGTTTTAGATGCTGGATAACAGATGGAGGATGTAGTCACTAAAATATTTTCTTTTTTTTTTTAAAGATTTTATTTATTTTTATTTTTATTTATTTATTTTTTTATTTATTTTAGAGAGAGAATGAGAGATAGAGAGCATGAGAGGGAAGAGGGTCAGAGGGAGAAGCAGACTCCCTGCTGAGCAGGGAGCCTGATGTGGGACTTGATCCAGAGACTCCAGGATCATGACCTGAGCCGAAGGCAGTTGCTTAACCAACTGAGCCACCCAGGCGCCCCCAGATTTTATTTATTTTTAAAATATTTTCAAACTTGGTTTTTAGTGGAAACTTCTGGACAAGTGGCACCCCAAAAGGCAGAAGGCAGTGACGGACTAGTATTTCAACTACCTTGCAGGATGACCACGACACACCATCCTGTTGACCAACTCTTTGGGAAAAGGACCCTTGTTCCTGAAATCAATGGATTATACTGAAGTATGTCCTAAAAAAAAAAGTAATTTGGAATACTGACAGTATCATTCCTTTTTTGTAATTTGTCTGTTCCATGCTTCAGTAAGATGCAGAAATATGGAACAACCCTGTTAGGAGCAAGGGCAAGCCACGGACGATTATAAATAGCTGCTAGGAAATCAGGTTTCCAAAAGCACGTCTTAGAATTTCTAGGGGCTTGCTCCCTGTACAGACACTGCCATCTGATGGACACGGCTAGGATTTCAACATTTTACTCGAAATTACCACGTTACTTTCAGGGGATGGAATCACCACGCTTACAATAATTTTTCTCAGTTCGTTTTAAATTGGCTTTGTGGTTTTCTTTGGTAGAAGGGCTGAGAAAAATACTAAGTTCTCCAGGCAAAGATTAAGATTCAACGTGTAACATTCAAGCAAGATTTGTGTTTTAAAATCATTTCGGCTACCGTCTCACTGATTTCAATCTCACAAGGAAAGTTTTAATGTTAATCTATCCATGTAGTCCAATGACAATACAGTTCAGTTCTTAATGAGGGCAATTAAAGTGCACTTTATGGGAACATTTCATTGGTGGCTCGATTCATTGGCTTAAGGGACGGCATGGATTTTTGGCTTGACCCTGCGCGAGGCATATAGGTGACTTGCTGTAGGCCCCCACCTGCACGGTGGAGAGAGTCACATTGAATCTGCTCTTCATCGCCTGCCGTGTTGCACAGACCGATGCTAATTGGCTATTAACTGCTATGCGTGTGTTTCTCATTTTTTGTGTGACCTTGAGGCAGGGCACACTCCATCATGCACTGGATTGCAATTCTTAAATAGTATCTGAGTCACCACAAACAAGAGATGAACTGGCAGAATGAGCTTTGTAAGGGAAACAAAGAGTGGGACCGGGGAATCCATTTGGGAAGGTGCTATTTTTCACTGTGCTGAATAAGTAGCCTCTTCAGCAGCTCTGTTTCAGGGGGCACGGGCATTGCCTTGGTGACCGGACCCCAAAAGCCATGTAACTGAGGAGTTCTAATTTGCTCAGATTCTGCTGTTCAATCCTACAAGAAAACAGTTTTGAAAGAATGCATCACAAAGGACTGTCTCTCATGAATCCCCTAAAGGGCAAATTAGTCCCAATCATTAAAGATCCGGAGATCTGCCTTCCACATAGACACATGACAGACTGGAGAAAATGAGGACAAAACAAACCCTGACGCCTGCCGGGACCGATGACGGGGCTGGCTTGATACCCACCTTTCTCAGGTGCAGAAAGATTTGGGTCACTGCGTGGCAAGGCCCCTTCTCCAATATGATTAAACAGCAGCCTCTGCAAAGGTACAAGAGTCTATTTTTACGGTGCAATATGCTGTCATGTAAGACCTTCTAGAAAATGAGATGATTGTCTCATAACTGAAACTTTGGGTTCAAAATCATTTTTATATGGTACATGATGAGCCTGGGAACCAAGAATTCAATTACATTTGAGGAAAAAAGGGAGAAGAGTCTTAAGTGTAAGAAGTTTGTATTAGATTTTAAATGTAAGTGGTAAATATGTTTTCATAATAAAATGGAGGGAAAAACAGTAAGCAGCAGATAAGCTATGGTGCTCTTTATAAATAAGAATGCTCAGACTGACAATATGAAACGCAGATAAGAATTAAGAAATATTAGCTCAAAAAATCTCTAGTGAATGGACATGTTTTCAATCCTAGGTTAAAAACATATGAAATGGACAATATTCTACGATTTTTAACCCATGAAAATGCCAGTTTTACATGGTTCTACCTAATACGTTAAGAGAAAAAGTGCAAGTCCTTTAAAGTAGATGCACCATAGCAATGTGTATTATTGAGGTTTTGGCAACTACACACTGCTTCACATTTTACCAAAAGTGGAAAAGTCGGAGGCTAATCAAGGAAGGCTTTCAGAGTCCCCCATGCGGGCAACACGAGCTCCTGGAGCAGATGGGACCAAGTGTGAAATTCCCTTGCAACATCAAGTGACAAAGGGAAGGAAAACTGGTGAGCTGGTTCAGCCAAACGCACTCAGAGAGAATTTCTGCGAGACATCAGTGTTGTGCAGAGGAGGTATCCTGGGGCTTTCGGGAAGATTACACAATCAGCAAAGATAAACCAATCAAGCCACATCCCACTCGCTCTCATCCATTTCCAGATGCAGCTACAGACTTCTGCCAGGGTGGTGTAGAAAAACAGAAAAATTAGCTGGAACATAAGTAAGTATTGTTCTCCGCTCCTAAATTATTCCCAAATCATCGGTAAAACGCAGGGCTACCCAAGAATCTTCACGTTGGAAACCACCCTTCACAGCCCCTGAAGTGCCCAGAGAACCAAGCCCTTGGCCCTGCCCTCACCTGGACTAAGGATGGATGTGGGAAACAAAGGCAGAAGAAAAATTATTCAATTTCCTTACTACCCATACAGCCCATTGACCAAGTCCTTGAAACAGGCAGAGGGATATTCCTCTAGGGACTCAACTGCCTTGATGTTGATACTTCGCTAAGGACAAAAGGCAATCCTAGCCTGACCACATCCCCCGCCCCCCCCCCCCCACCCCCAGGATGCTGTAAGCCTACTTTAACATATAAAAATTCTTTTGGAAACTTCCTTTCTCTCTAAACCCCCCACCCCCAGATACATGTTGGCAATCATCCCCTAAGCATATGGCCCATCGATACACATCTGAAGGGTCTCATGAATCAGGTTTTATTAGACGGCAATAAATGACACTTTCCCAACAATAGCTAGCCCCTCAAGGTCCTGGGAACCTTGCTTCCAAATTCCTTAGAGACTTACGCTATCCCCACCCCCCTCCCAACTTGAAAGTATGTAACGGGCTGCTCCTCACGACCCCGGTGCCGCCCTTTCTGCCCACAGGTCCTGTCCCCATGCTTTTATAAAATCACCTTTTTGCACCAAAGACGTCTCAAGAATTCTTTCTTGGCCATCGGCTTCGAACACTAACATCTTTCCTACATCAGGATCACTTCAAAATCAAGTCCAGGCAGGAGCTAAGGACCATGGTCCTTTACTCCTGGGGGTGGAGGGACAGTGAAAGCCTGCGCACTCAACTGCTCCTCCCTCAACGCATTAAAGAATGGCAAAGGTGAACAGAAATTGTCCTTGCACTCCTGGGTACCTCAGAAAGGAACCAACTGAAGCTCTCTCAAACTAGGTAGAGGCCAAAAGAAAGGCTGCTGGACAGATCATGTTTCTCCTCAAGGGTCTTTTGCTAATGGAGAAAGTTGCTTGAAATTCCTGCTACACACACGTGCAAACACACACAGACACTCCAACTCATTCACCTAATTACCCTTGTACTGTTTAAATAGCAGCAATGAACTAGAGGGGTCAAGGAGGGAAAAATCATTTCCCATTTTCCGCTCCACTTTACTGCTCAGGCAACAACCCATGTATCAGTATCAGAAATATGGCTCCAACAGAAACTTCGAACAACAGGCATGGAGCAGAGGTTCACTCTCCACTCAGATCGACTTGTCTAACACAGCCCATCTGGTTGCCTCTGGCAGGTACAGGGTTTTTCTGCAGAGATATGTAAGCAATTTCAGACACTTGTTTTCTAGTATCTCCACCCCCGCCCCCCAAGGGACTACCTGAGAAGGTTCCACAGGTGTTGGGTAGATGGCACTGCATGGTCTCTCTCTCGGGGACAGGCAAGAGTTTTCTCTGGAATGTTTGTGTTTGTCAGACAACAAAGGGGAAGCTGAGAAGAGAAGGAAAGGAAGGATAGTCAGGGTGTGGTGCTGGATCTGCCTGAAGGACATGTTGGGCTGGGGTGCCAGGGCCACAGCTCCTGGGGCACCCTCAGTCAGCCCCATACCCTGGCACTGACCTCTGGCACTTGATGGGGCAGAACTTGTCACATTAGGTGAAGCAGAGTGAGTCGAACTCAAGCTTGAGGTAGATGGACTTGGCTGCAAATACATGGGAGCTGTTATCATCCACTGCTGAGAGGCTCCAGAAAAGTGACATACTGAAAACAAGATCCCTGCCCTTTTCTTTCAAAGTAGCCAAAAAACAAACAAGAACAAAACAAAAACGGAAAGAAAAAGGCCATTTAGAAATAGAGAAAAATCTCAGGCTGATGAGGAAGCCTGTCTGAATCAATCAAGAATCCAAGATTTAAAAACAAAATACTCCGGGGGGAAAAAAAAATCTGAGACTTTGACTCCAGCCAAAGGAACACATTTGAATTAGTTATTAGTTTTCTGGATCTACTGGGATGGAGGAGCAGGTAGCCCTTGCTGACTAACGGACAAGCAGAAGGACCCCCAGCCTAGGGCACAGAGACAGGGGAGTGCTTCTAAAAAGCAGAAAATGCACCTTCTTGTTTTCTCCAAAAATGTGCTCAAGGCATGAATTTGGCAATATGTAGTATGCCCCTTTTCTAAAGACAGTGGTGAGGAAAATTTCAGCTTCTTCTTACTAAATTATTATAAACGCTGTATAAGCAGGGTCTAAATAAAATTCTGTGTTGCAGAGTTACACTGACTAATGTCCTTAAAAACTATTTTGTTTCTTCAGTAAAAATTTTTACTATGAACATTTTCTGACATGAGCAGAAGTAGAGACATTGTATAACGGCCCTCTCAACCGTGTATTGTGAAGCAACGAGGCCAGTTAGCAATGCTAAGAGGCAGCCAGGATGTGGTGACAGGCTCCAAGGGTCCCAAATGGAAGAAGCAAATCAGAGGCAGGTTTCAAAGCTAACCCTGCGTAGTTCGCCCAGGCTTTCCCATTCTTGCTCACGTTTCTGAGAGTGGAGGGGGCAGTTTTGGGGGAAACCTCTTTGTAGACTCCAGAGACCAACAAAGCAGTGAGAGTGTTTAAAGGTTTGTCCTTAACTCAATGTTCTTGCTCGCAGATCTGTTCAATAGCCCAGCAGAGTGGACAGAAACTCTCATGATTGAGACAGAAAAGGAATACACACGACCAGACGATTAAAAAGCCAATCAAGTACCTGCATGTTAAAGACTTCATCAGAGCTTTCTGATTGCCCTGTAATATTGCTTACTTCAGCAGAAGCTTGTGAGGACAGTGAGGAGGAAGAATATCGGTTGACAGCTGGGTAACTTAATGGGCTGTTTTGGGGGAAAAAAAATGGTCATTAACTCAGTCTCTGAATTGCACTTTATCACATGCTGGCATGGTATAAAACCAAATGAAAAAAAATATGTACATCCCATTTTGTTGTCTCCTGTTTGCCTCAATATAGTCAAATGTTTGATTTTATTTATTTCTCATGCTGTTGCTGTTTTACCAGTGGCAGATGTCTGCAGCTGCCTCGCGGGTTAATTATTTCATTAAGAAATAGCGTATTTGACAAATTGTGCCATAAAGAATGAGAGAATCATTCCAGATCATCTTGGGGGGATGCCAAATTGTCAGATAATTCAGAATATGACTTACCTGCGTCTGGGAATTACCCTGGTACCATCTGGGCTCATAGAAGCAGGTGCTGAGTTTCTACACACGCGGGGGCTTCCATTAGGAAAATGGACTGGACTGGCTTGTATACAAGCAGAGAACTCCTAGAGAGGGAGTCAAGGGAATATTTTAGACGAGTAATTAAAAAAAGGGGCAAAAGAACTCGTGAGGTATTTTAGCATATTGTTATGAAATCTTTACGTAAGGTTATAAAGGTAATTTTCAGTATTATTAAGCTTTCTTGCCCTTTTTTATTTTCATAAAAGTTGAACAGGGCAAATAGAAAATGATGCAAAATTTTAATACTGGAGGACTCCCTGGTAAGATGGTGCAGTTTGGTAGAAAAACCAAAAGATGTCACTATTGGATACTTCATCGTCCTGCTAACAAACAGCAACTGGCAGTGGTCACACTGCCCCCTATGGACACTTTGGGTACGTACCTGTATCCCTAAACTTGACTTCATCACAAAGAACTGGTCAACCAGCTTTTTGTGTAGGGGTCTCATATCTTGAGGCACAAACTTTTCGTGCACGGCCAAACCAAATTCCAAAATCTGTGCCTTGATAACAAGAAAAGGAAAAAAAAACCCAAATCAGTGAACAATTCCACCAAGTGCCTGCTAGAGGGTCAAGCACTGTACCATGCATTCTGCATGAGTCATGGCTAATTCTCTCAACCCCACAAGAGAGGAACAATCCTTCATTTACAGGTGAGGACACTGAGGATCAGAATGATCCTGAATGTACTAAAAGACAAATGGGGATTCAAACTTAGGTCTTTCTGATTTTCCTCCTACCCGAAGTTTCTTTCCCATGTATTTTAGATTTGTAATAACAACCCTTTTAAGCAGTTATGTGTTGCTTGGCTCCCTCTGTACTTCACAGGATTGGGCAGGAGCTGCTCCCTGTTGGTGGGGTCAGGAGCTTCTCCCCAAGGGATCTCTTCTCTGGATGGTACACCCTTTTTCAAGGTACACCTCTTTCTCTTCCATCAGGTTCTGCTGTGTCCATCTCTTCTCTCCCCGCCCCCCTTTTCAGAATTTGGTTGAGGAAGACATGGAGGTAGAATAGGAACAGGAATTCTATATAGTTGCCCTTCTTTTTGTTTTTGATAAAAATGATTATTCTGGTTCACTTATAATGCAATAAGGAGCAGCTCCTACTTAAAAAAAAAAAATAGGTTTTCTGTGGTGAGGACCCAGAAAAGATGTACACAAACAATTCAAGTTTCTTTTGTTCTTCAACTATGTATAGTGCTTAATTCCTCTGAGTATCAGCTGTCTTTTACATTTAAAAAAATGCCCCCAGGCTAATGTGGTCAAAAGAACAAATTCCACGGACTGTGAGAAAAGCAAATCACACCATCACCACAGTGGTTTTTATCTTGACATCTTGTAAAGATTCAAGATTGAAAGCTCAGGTCAAACAGGACTGAGCCTGGTGGGTTAGAGTGTCCAGCACCTTCTGTACGTGGGCAGGACTGTGGCAGCCCCTACCCACCGACAGCATATCTGCATAAAAATAAAAATACCTTAAACCTCAAGGACACCTTTACAGGGAGTAGTGAGAGTGGAGTGGATGTCTGAGGCATAAAGGAAGAGTCTGATGACGGGAGAAGGGCATGGAAGAGTTGACCTCAAGGGTAGGAATCCAGTTTCCATTTTAAACACTCGCTGTAAGACTGTTTTGTCCGAATCACGTTGCAGGCTGGGTTGTCCCAGAAGTAGACGTTGGCATGGAGATGAGGATGTTTACCGGGGAGTCACCTGGCATCACTGTCTGTGTGAGGGAGCGGCAGAAGCAGGGCTGACTAAAAAGAAGTCCAGACACACAGCAGTCATGTCAGCCTCTGCCGACACGAGGGGAGCTCTGGGCCTCAGACAGGCTGTCAGAGTTGTGCTGTGCGGGGCCCAGAAGGCTGGGCTGTATGTCTCCTCGCCTCAGTCACTGGATTTGGGCCAGCCAGGAAGGTGGTGATCGTGGGCCAGGCAGCATTCTGCAGCTGAGGCAACAACAGTGTCTGTCAACAGCCACTACTCCCATCAGCTGGGCCAACAAGTCCTTTCTGGAAAAGCCACCAGGGCAGGGCATCTCCGAGGCCCTCAGGTAGTTTATCTGAACCACCTCACAGAGGTCCAGCTGAGGGTAGTGGCCTTGCTAGCCCTAACCCCTGCTACTACGGTCTCACAAAGATGGTGTGACCTGCCGGAGGTCACATGGCAGTCACTTGTACCACTTATCCTATGATAGAGATATAAAGTCTCCTATGTCACGGTTCTTTCCACAAGGCCCTGTGAACATAGGCAGGATGTGGAGGAAACAAAGGTGCCCAATTTTATTTTTCTTGAGAGTCTTCTTGGTCCTTTTAATTTTAACTCTGGGGAAAGAATTCAGTCAAACTGAATACACCAATAAGAGTCCTGCAGTGAGGCAAACCACTCACAAGAGACTGTGCTCAGGTTAAATACTGATCATTAAATATCAACAAAGGCCACAGTCATTCCATAATCCTAAGAACTGGATAACCTAACTTGCTCACTCCTAGTATCTATATCACCCCCAGGGCCACATCGAGAACTTAACTTATTCTCGATTTCCTTGCAGGTCACCTTAAAGTAACTCCTTTCTCTTTTCTAGAAGCTGCATAACTGACCCTCTTCCAGCCATGGTACTTGTCCATGGCCACTTCTGTCTCCCCAGTATTAAGTTCTGTGGATTAAGCCTGAAGAGCATAAAATATGGATGAAAATCAGATACAACTTCATCATTTTCTTATCCGAAAGGGCATGCCTTATTTGTTGATTAATTTTGTATTATCAAGTAGAAGGAGATGCTTTGGTCACATTTTTTCATACGTATTCCATTTTTTATGGGTGTTAAATGTCCTTATTTCCTATTTAACTTAGCCTCTTAACCATCATGTCTCCTACCTCAGAGGTTTTCAAACATTTTCAGGCCAAGAGGTAGCTCCAGGAACATAGCAGGCAAGAGATTACTCTAGTTCTTTGTACTTGCTGGAACTAAATAAATAAACTATGCTTCTTTGGAGTAGGAAATGATGAGCTTGTATCTCGTTTTGTCCATATCCTATCATCTATAGGCTTAGTCTTTGTTTTAAAGCAAAGTCTATTGATTGCCCCTTACTGTAACATTTAAGTAAGAATCTCATTCCTTCACTCATTCATTTATCTATTCATTTATTTTGAGTTGGTCTGAACTTACGTGAGCCCAAAATTTTGAGTGAAAAGTTGGCATCAAGCCTACAGCAAGTCTTTAGGGAGAGAACGTTCTAACACTATTCCAAGAGACTACATGAAGTTGTCCATTTTAAGGGGCTGCCGTAGTTTACTCATTTTTAAGTTTATGTTTGCATTGAAGTGGGAAGTAAAAGTAAAAATTAGCAAGTTGGAATACATTACAGATGAATCTATAATGCTTGGCTGACCTCTTCTGTTAGAACACTGACGTAGAGCCATTTGCAACGACATGGATGGAACTGGAGGGTGTTATGCTGAGTGAAATAAGTCAATCAGAGAAAGACATGTATCATATGACCTCACTGATATGAGGAATTCTTAATCTCAGGAAACAAACTGAGGGTTGCTGGAGTGGTGGGGGGTGGGAGGGATGGGGTGGCTGGGTGATAGACATTGGGGAGGGTATGTGCTATGGTGAGCGCTGTGAATTGTGCAAGACTGTTGAATCACAGATCTGTACTTCTGAAACAAATAATGCAACATATGTTAAGAAAAAAGAAAAAGAAGAAGATAGCAGGCGGGGAAGAATGAAGGGGAGTAAGTCAGAGGGGGAGACGAACCATGAGAGACGATGGACTCTGAAAAACAAACTGAGGGTTCTAGAGGGGAGGAGGGTAGGGGGATGGGTTAGCCTGGTGATGGGTATTAAAGAGGGCACCTTCTGCGTGGAGCACTGGGTGTTATGCACAAACAATGAATCATGGAACACTACATCAAAAACTAATGATGTAATATATGATGATTAACATAACAATAAAAAATTTAAAAAAAATAAAAAGAACACTGACGTAGAAAACCAAGGAGATGGGTCTCTGGGTAACTATGCAAATCTAGGCAGGAAAGAGAGCAGGTGATTGGCTTTTGCCCCCACCTTACCTGCTCAAGCATTAGCTCTCTTAACCGTGCAATTTTCTCTCCATCTTCAGGGTGACTTAAGATATATTCTTTGACAAAAAATGCCTAGAAAGAGAATGGAGAGTCAGTTCACTTCAGGAAAGTTAAAAAGAAAGTGAAAGACACAGCTGCTTCTAAAGACCTGGCATCTTCAAAGAAACACCACCGAAAACCGCATGTGTGGGGCAGAAGGAATGACTCCTACTGTGGGCAGCTGGTCAGAAAGGGCATATAAGGAAAGGGTTGTTTAAAGAGCCGCGATTGTGTAAATAAGTGTCTCTGGTAAAGCAAGCAAATAGCAAATCCAAATCAATAAGCTTTGTATCCTAAAATAAAGTGCTTTAATATTCAGTATGACTAAAATGGTGGCCTCCTCACCTTCCAAGCTGTTTTGCCTTTCTGTTTAAAACCACAAGGGCAGATGAAAAGTCCATTTAAAGTACCTTCTAAACAAGATCAGACATTTCTATGCCCATGAGTCTCCTTGGTCAAGGAAGTGGTTTTAGGTAGACATTTATTAAACAATCTTGATAATTTCACCACTTTATTCATCCAAGCACACACACACATGCACACACTTTTATCCCCAAAATACCACATATCGGCAAATGGAATAAGTGTGCATCACAAATGACTGTTTGCTCCATTTAACGAAGAACTCTGTGTCAATTGTAACCCGATATTAGCATGAAGATGTGTGTGCATATTTTGAAAAAAGACTTCTGAAGCCCTAAGAAATCAAATTTAAAAGCTTTCAGACAACAATACCTAATCCTCACCTCTTGATACCTGGAAACTCCACCATTAACCGCAGCATCTATAACTCCATTCAGGCACATAGTCAAGGGATTAATATTCTGCATCTGTCTTGTCTGACACTGACTAATCAGAGTCTTCAGCTGCTGATTCTTATTTTCCAACACTTCAATTGCATTTTCCAGAGGACTCATTTCTACCTGAGAAGCAAATGCACATAAACATATTTTGGATTTTGTGACATTCAAGAAGAAAGTAGATTATCCATGTTCTGAATTATCTGTGCTCCCCTTTGGCTCCCATCAATATCTCTAACAGGGGCTATACAGTAGAATAGACAAGGATGTGGATGACAAATTAGCTGTTCACTGAAACGCCTGGAAAGTGAAGGGGATTATACTGATTGGTCAAAATGTGGTTGGGATAATCAGCAATCATCAATCATACATTAGAACTGCAACAAGCCATGTAATCCTTAAAAGAAAATTCGAGGATCTCATGTCTGTTAAAACTTATTTTTCTTTTCTTTTGAAGGGCTAAATATTCAGGGGCCCTGCATATTATTATCACCTTTCTAGCTGCTTACTTAATGCAGAGCACCACAGGAGATACAAAGATGCATTTACAAACCCTCTGATGTCAAGGAGCTTTCAGCCCGGTTGGAAAGATGGGACGTATGCCCATATGGACCCCCATATGCATATGTAACAGCACCATAAGGTGGCACAGGATGGTACTCGGTTGGGAGTTATAGAAAATAAGATAATCATATATGCTGCAGGATCTATTTGTTGAAGGAGAGCCAAACAGAATTATAATGATTTAAAAATTCTAGGTTATATGGGGAACGTAAATGTGAAAATGATGAAAGTGTTCTTCAAATGTTTAACATTGTGGCCATTATTGTCATTGACATTCTCTTTGAGGAGAAGGTCTGCCAAGCTCTTAGCTGTAAAGAATTCAAGCTTACAATAAGCACATTTAAATATTGGTTTTTTCAGTTAAGGAAACAAATTAGATTTTTAAAGGTCACTTACATCATCATAAAACAACACTGAAAAGTACTAGAATAATGTGACTGTGTCAAAATTAAGACGATACATTCATCAAGAGACACTATGAAGAGAAGGAAAGATAAGCCAGAAAGGAGATGTTTATAACATATAAAACCATCAAAGAGCCTATGTCCAGAATATATAAAGAACTGTTAAAAACAAATAAGAAAAAGGCAAACGACCCAGTAAAAAATGGGCAAAACACTTATACAGGCACTTTACAAAGGAAGAAATCCAAATGGCCAATAAATATATGAAAAGGTGTTGAACCTCACTTGTGATCAACAACATGAAAAACAACACCACAGTAATATACTACTAAGCGCTCACTATATGGGGCAAAAATAAATAGGACAACAGCAGATGATGGTGAGAATGTGTGTACCAGACTTTCTCAATTTTGGCTGTTGGAAGTTCAAATGGTTTCAGTCACTTTGGAAAACAGTCTGGCACTATCTACTAAAGGTAAAATCTCTCTATCATATTTTATGGTCCTGCATGCAGTTCTATGTAGGCATATACCCGAAAAAAAAGTGGAGTAGGAGATATGTATAGATGTGTGTGAAGAAACGTACAAAAATGGTCATAAATGTCTTGAAAATTCCTATCCATTGATAAAAGAATGCATAAACATATTGTGGTATGTTCACACAATGGAATAGTATGTAGCAATGCAAATAAACTTCAGTCACAGGTAATAACATGGACTAATATTACAAATAATACTGAGTGACAGAACCAAATTATAATAGAATATACACACTATGATACTGTTACATAAAGTTCAAAATCAGGCAAAACTAAATTGACTTGTTTTAGAGAAACAAACTTTGGTCATCAACCAAGCAAGGGAATGGATACCATATACAGTGAGGATAGTTGTGACCTGTAAGAGAAAGGGAGTGAGTTGCCATTAGAAAGGGGTACATGAAAAGCTTCTGGGGTGCTGCTGGCAATGTTCTGTTTCCTGACTGAGTGCTGGCAAGTGGGTATTTACTGTCTATTTAGGAAAATAAACATTTGTCTTATCATCACAAAAGCTAAACCATAAAGTAAAAGTCTGAGGACTCTAAAGACTGAAAGTTAAAAAGACATCTTAGAAAGCAGGACAGCAGTTGCCAGGGTTTTGGGAGGTGGGGAAAGGGGAAATGGCCAATGGATAGAGAGTTTTAGTTTTGTGAGATGAATCTGTTGTATAACAGGGCACACAGAGTTAACAATGTACTGTACACTTAAAAATAGTTAAGATGGAAAATTTTATACGTGTTTTGGCCAATGGTAAAAAAAAAATCATGCTCATCTTTATAAATTAAAATGCTATTAATATGAAAAAAAATTTAAAAAGCAAACAAAATGCGAGAATAGTCCAAGATGGGGGAGGGGTAGGAGACCTTAGTTTCGTCTGGTCCCAGGCATTCAGCTAGTTATCTATCAAATCATTCTGAACACCTGCAAACTCAACCAGAGATCTAAGAAAAGAATTGCTGCAATTCTACAAATAGAAAAGCGACCACTTTCTGCAAGGTAGGAGGTGTGGAGAAGCAAATCCGAGGGGATATATGGGAAGATAAACCGTGGCGGGGAGGGAGCCTCTGTAAACCCGCTACCTGAAAGTGATATAGCAGTGGAGCACAAAATCAGAACTTTAAGAAGTCTGCTCGGGTGAAGGACGTCCCTGCCTGAAAATGGGGCACAATCCTAGGAGGGATAGTGTGGCCTTAGGATCCCCAAGGTCACAGGAATACTAGGGTGCCAAGTGTGGCAGAGTTTCCAGGCACTGGAGCGGGTTGCAATTAGCGAGCCCAGGAGTGGGCTTTCAGCCTGGGGTTGCCATATACCACAAACAGCAGTATAGTCAGAAGACTGCTCTCAGAGCAGGGGCCCAGTGAGGGGCAGAACCCCGGTGAGAACCCCTCTTCCTCTGCCGGGAGAAGCGGTGCAGGTACATGTCACAGGAGTCTTCAAGGTTTGGAGACTCAGAACAGGGTTGTGTGCCTGACACAGAAATGCTCAGTCACGGGCTGGGTGAGCACGGAGTGCGGATGGAGACAAGAGAGACAGGAGTGACTGCTTTTCCCTGAAGGCGCACTGAGGAGTGGGGCCCTGAGCTCTGGGCAGCTCTGGGGCAAGAGATTGGGAGGCCACCATTTTCATTCTCCTCCTCTAAAGCTGTGTGGAAAACCTTCAGGGAACAAAAGCCACATAGAGCAATCCGGACCCACTTACTTAGCCTGGCCCCCTGGCAAGGGCTGTACAATTACGCCCAGGGAAAAGACACCCGAGAATCAGCACAACAGGCCCCTCCCCCAGAAGGTCAGCAGGAACAACCGGCCAACACCAAGTTTACCGATCACAGAAAACTGCAAAACTCCAGTGCCAGGGGAAAAGAGTATATAGAATTCATGTATTTTTTTCCCCCATGATTCTTTAGTCTTTCAATTTTAATTTTTTTCTCTTTCCTTTTTCAACCAATTTCTTACTTTATCAACTCTTTTTTAAAAATCTTTAAATTTTCATTTTTAGAGTTACATTCTATACTTTCATTGTATTTAATTTTATTTTTGTATATATATGTTTTTCTTTCTTTACAATTTTGGGATGCAGTTTCTTCTAACAAACAGACCAAAATACACTCAGGATATAGTGTATTGCTCTGTTCTGTTCACTTGTCTGATTATATTCTCTCTCTCTTTTTTAAAAATTTTTATTTTTTTTCGGTTTCAGCTCTTCTGATTTGTTTAGTGTATATTTCCTTGTATATTTCGTTGTTGCCATTTTAGTATTTTGTTCTTTCATCTATACTTCTCTGGATAGAATGACAAGATGGAAAAACTCACCTCAAAAAAGAGAACAAGAGGCAGTGCTGACTGCCAGGGACCTAATCAGTATGGATATAAGTAAGATGTCAGAACTACAGGTCAGAATAATGATTATAAAGATACTAGCTGGGCCTGAAAAAAGCATAGACAACACTAGAGAATCCCTTTCTAGAGAAATAAAATAACTAAAATCTAACCAAGTCAAAATCAAAAAGGCTATTAATGAAAGGCAAACAAAAATGGAGGCACTAACTACTAGGATAAATGAGGCAGAAGAGAGAATTAGTGACATAGAAGACAAAATGATGGAGAGTAAAGAAGCTGAGAAAAAGATAACTACTGGATCATGAGGGGAGAATTCGAGACATAAGTGATACGACAGAGTGAAACAATATTAGAATAACTGGGATCCCAGAAGAAAAGGAGAGAGAGAGAGAGAGGCAGAAGGTATACTGGACCAAATTATAGTGGAGGACTTCCCTAATCTGGGGAAGGAAACAGGCATTCAAGTCCAGGAGGCACAGAGAACCCCCTTCAAAATCAATAAAAATAGGTCAACACCCCAACATATAATAGTGAAACTTGCAAATCTTAGAGACAAAGAGAAAAATCCTGAAAGCAGCTCGGGGGGGGGAAAAGAGGTCTGTAACCTACAAGGGTAGAAACATTAGACTGGCAGCAGACCTGTCCACAGAGACCTGGCAGGCCAGAAAGGACTGGCATGATATATTCAGGGTGCTATATGAGGAAAATATGCAGCCAAGAATACTTTATTCAGCTAGGCTGTCATTCAAAAGAGGAGAGATAAAAAGCTTCCAGGACAAATAGAAACTAAAAGAATTTGTGATCACCAAACCAGCCCTGCAAGAAACATTAAAAGGGATCCTTTAAGTGAAGAGAGAGCCCTGAAGTAACATAGACCAGAAAGGAACAGAGACAATATGCAGTAACAGTCACCTTACAGGCGATACAATGGCACTAAATTCATATCTTTCAATAGTTACCCTGAATGTGAATGAGCTAAATGCCCCAATAAAAAGACACAGGGTATCAGATTGGATAAAAAAAACAAGACCCATCGATATGCTGTCTGCAAGAGACTCATTTTAGACCCAAAGACACCTCCAGATTGAAAGTGAGGGAGTGGAAAACCATTTACCATGCTAATGGACACCAAAAGAAAGCTGGGGTGGCAATTCTTGTATCAGACAAATTAGATTTTAAACCAAAGACTGTAATAAGAGATGAGGAAGGACACTATATCATAATTAAAGGGTCTATCCAACAAGAAGATCTAACAATTGTAAATATTTATGTTCCTAACAGGGAAGCAGCCAATTATATAAACCAATTAACAAAATTAAAGAAACACATTGATAATAATACAATAATAGTAGGGGACTTTAACACCCCACTCACTGCAATGGACAGATCATCTAAGCAGAAAATCAACAAGGAAATAAGAGCTTTGAATGACACACTGGACCAGATGGACTTCACAGTTCATCCCTGATGAACACGAATGCAAAGTTCTCACCAAGATACAAGCCAATAGGATCTAATACATTAATAGGATTATCTACCACAACCAAGTGGGATTTATTGCTGGACTGCAAGGTTGGTTCAACATCCACAAATCAATCAATGTGATACACTACACTAATAAAAGTAAGGACAAGAACCATACGATCCTCTCAACAGATGCAGAAAAAGCATTTGACATAGTACAGCATACTTTCTTGATTAAAACTCTTCACAGTGTAGGGATAGAGGGAACATACCTTAATATCATAAAGCCATATACAAAAAGCTCACAGTGAATATCATTCTCAAAGGGGAAAAACTGAGAGCTTTTCCCCTAAGGTCAGGAACATGGCAGGGATGTCCACTATAACCACTGTTGTTCAACATAGTACTAGAAGTCCTAGCCTTAGCAATCAGACAACAAAAAGAAATAAAAGGCATCTGAATTGACAAAGAAGAAGTCAAACTCTCACTCTTGTCAGGTGACATGATACTCTATGTGGAAAACCCAAAAGACTCCACCCCCAAATTGCTAGAACTCATACAGGAATTCAGTAAAGTGGCAGGATATAAAAATCAATGCACAGAAATCAGTTGTATTTCTATACACTAACAATGAGACAGAAGAAAGAGAAATTAAGGAATTGATCTCATGTACAACTGCACCAAAACCCATAAGATACCTAGGAATAAACCTAACCAAAGAGGCAAAGGATCTGTACTCAGAATAACTATAGAACACTCATGAAAGAAATTGAGGAAGATACAAAGAAGTGGAAAACGTTCCATGCTCATGGATTGGAAGAAGAGATATTGTTAAAATGTCTACGCTACCTAGAGCAACCTATATATTCAGTGCAATCATTATCAAAATACCATCAACGTTTTTCACAGAGCTGGAATAATCCTAAAATTTTTATGGAACCAGAAAAGACCCCAAATAGCCAAAGGAATGTTGAAAAAGAAAACCAAAGCTGGCGGCATCACAATTCTGGACTTCAAGCTCTATTACAAAGCTGTAATCATCAAGACAGTATGGTACTGGCACAAAAACAGACACACAGATCAATGGAACACAATAGAGAACCCAGAAATGGACCCTCAACTCTATGGTCAACTAATCTTCGACAAAGCAGGAAAGAATATCCAATGGAAAAAAGACAGTCTCTTCAACAAATGATGTTGGGAAAACTGGACAGCCACATGCAAAATGAAACTGGACCATTTTCTTACACCATCCACAAAAATAGACTCCAAACGGATGAAAGACCTAAATGTGAGACAGGAATCCATCAAAATCCTAGAGAAAACACAGGCAGCAACCTCCGTGACCTCAGCCACAGCAACTACTTGCTAGACATGTCCCAAAGGCAAGGGAACTAAAGGCAAAAAATGAACTACTGGGACTTCATCAAGATAAAAAGCTTTTGCACAGCAAAGGAAACAGTCCACAAAACCAAAAGACAACTGACAGAATGGGAGAAGATATTTGTAAATGTCTAAGCAGATAAAGGGCTAGTATCCAAAAATCTATAAAGAACTTATCAAATGCAACACCTAAAGAACAAATAACCCAATCAAGAAATGGGCAGAAGACATGAACAGACATTTCTGCAAAGAAGACATCCAAACGGCCATTAGACACACGAAAGAATGCTCAACATCACCTTGCATCAGGGAAATACAAATCAAAACCACAATAAGATACCATCTCACACTGGTCAGAATGGCTAAAATTAACAAGTCAGGAAACAACAGATGTTGGCAAGGATGCAGAGAAAGGTGAACCCTCCTACACAGTTGGTGGGAATGCAAGCTGGTACAGCCACTCTGGAAAACAGCATGGAGGTTCCTCAAAAAGTTGAAAATAGAGCTACTGTATGACCCAACAATTGCACTACTAGGTATCTACTCCAAAGATACAAAGGTAGTGATCCAAAAGATACAAATATAGCGATCCGAAGGGGCACCTGCAACCCAATGTTTAAAGCTGTAATGTCCACAGTAGCCAAACTATGGAAAGAGCCCAGATGTCCATCGACAGATGAATGGATAAAGAAGATGTGGTATATATATATATATATACACATTGGAATACTACTCAGCCATGAAAAAATGAAATCTTGCCATTTGCAACAATGTAGATGGAACTAAAGGATATTATGCTAAGTGAAATAAGTCAATCAGGGAAAGACAATTATCATGTGATCTCACTCATATGTGGAATTTAAGAAACAAAACAGAGGATCATAGGGGAAGAGAGGGAAAAATAAAAGAAGAGGAGATCAGAGAGGAAGACAAACCATAAGAGACTCTTAATCATAGGAAACAAACTGGGGTTGCTGGAGGGGAGTGGGGTGGGGAGGGGAGATGGGGTAACTGGGTGGTGGGCAGTAAGGAGGGCACATGATGTGATGAGCACTGGGTGTTATATAAGACTGATGAATCACTGACCTCTACCTCTGAAACCAGTAATGTATCATATGTTACTTTTTTTTTAAAAGTAAACAAAATGCAATAAACACAGGCCAAAGACAAATAATAACTTGGGGAAATATTTCCACATATATTCCTAATTATCGATATTTCTCAAATACTGAAGAAAACCAGAGGGAATAATCAGTGCATTCACAAAATAAATAGAAATGGTAAATAAATATATGAAAATATCTTTTTTTAAAAGATTTTACTTATTTATTTGAAGAGAGAGAGAGAGAGAGAGAGAGAGAGGCAGAGGGAGAGGGAGAAGCAGACTCCCTCCCGATCAAGCCTGGTGTGGTGCTCGATCCCAGGACCTGGGGATCATGACCTGAGCCAAAGGCAGATGCCTAACCGATTAAGCCACCCAGATGCCCTGAAAATATATCTTCTTATCTAGCATTCAACAAATGCCAAAAAGAAAAAAAATCAACCCTAGTATGATCATTTTCATCTGTTATTTGGAAAGATTAAAATAACACAACACCCAGTGTTGGAGAGGTTGTTGGGAAAATGGGCATCCCCAAGAATAGTTATCCCTGATAGACAGGAAATAAGTTGGTACATGCCATTGTTGGCCCATGAAGCAAAGGTTAAATTGTCAACTCTTTGACAGATCAATTCACTTTTAGGGAAATTATTCTAAGGAGATGGTCAAAGAAGTGTGCAAAGATATTGTGTAAAAAATGTTCATCGAGGAATTATTTTCATCTAGCCCCCAGATTGTGATCTGTAAATCCTCTTTACCACTAAAACGAAGGAGTCATCGGAGAAATGGTTGCTTTAAGGTCTGGGGCAAGGGGTGTGTAAGTGAGCATACTAGTCATCCCAGTAAGCCAGGAAGGCAGCTGGGAGGAAGACATTAAAGCAGTTGGCCTGTGATCCACGCACTCTCTTCAATGGAGGAATAAATATGCTTGGGGAATAGAAAAGAAGGCAGGTGATTGGGTCTTATCCCCTTGTCAATTGCACCTTCAAGGAAACAGACAAATTGCCCGGAAGAAGAGATGGTATCTGTGTCCTCAGCTAAAGAGTTGCTTATACTAGTAACACCCAGAAGCCAGGAGACATGATTTCCTACAGAATGTCCCAGAAATGTTTTCTAACTCTCTGTAGTATAAAATGGAATATTTCATAATGTAAATTTACTCCCTGGGTGAGGAATCCTGTGAATCTTACTTAGAGACTCCATCTATTCCACGTTATTGATGTGGGAAATAAAGACCTGGAGGACAAGGCTTGAGGTCTCAGATGTCTTCTCTGCTTCATCTGAGGCTCTTGATTGCCTCAAGTTATTAGGAAAGCTTGCTGCTGATTTGACCATCCAGTCCTTTGTTTTAGCTCTGTAGCAACTATTGGGATACTATCAAAAAGACTCAGAAGTCAATTTGAAGAGGCTCCCAACGGGCAAAAGGGAAAAACTTGAAAAATTAGTAAGAGTAACAACTGCAATGGATTAAAAAAACAAGTATGCTTAAATCCATGGATTACTAATGATACTAAAACCAAAACCAAACAAATAAAAACTTCTCTGGTCACTTCTGTAGGCTATTATTCTTCCTTTGCTCTACCTCAGGGTAATCATATAGTAGATGAGGGAACGTTTCTCATTATAGAAGTGTTCTGATAAATAAACAAAGAAGGAGTGATAAAGTATCACCATTTTGTGATACCTAATAGATTAGGGCTGTCATCACCAGTGGCTGCCCACACAGCTACAAGAAAGACACAACCAGAAGCATGTAACACCACCTATGAAGTACTCTGGCAAAAAAACAATAAAAATAAAAAATCCCAAATAACAACATCGTATCAAGCCTCCAAATCTAACTGCCAATTTAAAAAAAAATAGACGGACAAAGAAACACATTAAACTACCCCAATGGTTCAGTCTGCAAATTGTAAGGCAAAAAAGCAATTCAGGGAGAACCTATAGATCAACAGAGACTTTAAGAGACCTCTCAACCCATTGCAGTGTATGGCCCTCATTTGGATCTGAAATCAAACAACACATGATAAAAAAACAAAACTCATAAAATAAACAGACCCTTGGTGAAGTGTGAATGCTGCCTTGATATTTTATGTCAAGGAGTTACTATTAATTTTTTAGATGGGATAATATATGATATCGTGGTTATGTTTTTTAGTTAACATACATAATTATTTATAGATGAAATGATACGATGTCTGGGATTTACTTTAAAATAATCCAGTATAAAACAGGAAAATGCTGGTAAAACAAAATTGGCCTTTTTGACAGTTGTTTAAGTAAAATGATGGGTAAATCAGGTTCATTATATATTTTCTTTACTTTTGTATGATACAACTTAAATTTAAAAGGGACACTGGATGTTGTGCACAGAGGTGACTGCAGGGGGTTAGGGTAGAAACACATGACCACTTCGGACACTACTGCAGAAATCAGACACTAGATGGTGCTATTAGTGGGCGCTGGTGAAGAGTGCACGGATTCCGCCTATATTCTGAAAGTAGAACCACATGATTTTCTGATGGATATTATGTGACATGTGAAACTATTCTCATTATCTGTAGTTGGAGCTTAAAAAGTCATCATACATTTCTTTTGTAGTTTTTTTTATCTTGTTTAAAAATTTTTTAAATGAGCTTACTTATTAACCGGAAGAAGTACAGATTTTTTTGTTTGTTCTCAAGACAATAAAAACAATTACTGAGAAAAACAGTAGTTCAAAGGCATTGTCATCTTCGAAAGAATGGGATAATATATTCTGGGGCCATGATTTAGAGAATAAAGGCCCACAATCTCATCTAAAACCTCTGGTGCCAGAAGTTTCACAATTCAGAAAATTTCAGATTTTAGAAACATAATATACAGCACATGGAGTCTATTATGTAATCCTCAAACAGGGTCTAGGGAAATTCTCTTTAACCAAATGCATTAATATTTCTTCAGTAACACATAAGATCATAAACGGTCTTACATCAGATCAGGTTAGGCTTATTACCAATTGAGTTGGGAGCTGAACTTAGGAAAACATCTTTTGGTTTTCAGAATCTTTTAGATTTTGGCATTGTACATAAGGAATTTCAATTCAGGGTGGCATATATTTATTTAGTACCTACTATGTGTCCCTGATCTCAAGGACCTTATATGCCATGCATCGAAGCAGTAAACCAGCAACTTTAATAAAAGGTGGGGACATTCCAGGCAGTGGGAACAAGAGAAAGACATAAGGTTGTTATGAGTGGGCTGTGTTCAAAGAACAAAGTAGCCCAATTTAATTTGTTCTCTTTGAAAGAATGTAAGATTATATATTCTAATAAAGTAGGCAGCTGATGTTTGAAAGGTTATGTTTTGTCATGCTTCTTTAATCATTATCAGCATGGTACTTTTTAATGAGTATTGTGTACGTGTGTGTGTGTGTGTGTGTGTGTGAGTGCGTGCGTGTGTGTCTGTGTGTGCGTGTGTGTGCATGTGTGTCTGTGTGAGTGCGTGTGTGTGTGTGCATGTGGGTCTGTGTGTGTGTGAGTGCATGTGTGTCTGTGAGTGTGCGCGCGCACGTGTGTATGTGTGTGTGAGAGGGCTGTGGGGGGTAATATTTCAAAGGTTAGGATCATTGGTGAGGCCTCAGAGAATTTAACGCTCTGGGTAGTAAGCAGCTGAAAAGGTTCTCTGAATCAGTAATGCAGGGACAGATGACTAAGAACATTTCTGTGGATTGGGCCCATTCAGCATGAAGCATAAGACTTTCTCAGACTGTTTAGCAGCCTCTACTCTTCCACGGAAGGCACCAGGGTACACCATGTAAGCACCCAGCTTTGCGGACTCTTGACGCAGACTCTACAAGAATAGGACTACGCTGAGGCAGTCTACTGAACTGAGTTCCATTTCTTTAGGAAGCCATGTGAATTTTTTAGCACTGTAAAAGGAAAACACCATTAAAATCCTTATCTTAATCAAACACGATAAACTGAGTGGTTTCAATGCTTCGTGAGATTTCAGGTAGAACAAGCCATTCTTGGAAGACCATTTGGGCAGGAGCTGCTCTTACATATTCAGTGACAGAGTAGGCTTGTTACCTAAATAGGAAAGGAGTTAAATGAAATTTTCACAATCGTCACTTTTTCAATCAGCTAGAGGACTATGGCGATCAAAGACTATGGCTTCAGTCCTGATGGATGTAGCAAGGGAGGGAGTAGGCTGCTGCTTGGTTGCAGGGCTGCCACCAAGGTGCCGCTAGCCCGAGGAGCGACACAGGCAGCAGGCCAGGTCTCACCCCGATACAGCTGCTGTCAGCACCAGACCTGGGGCCTGGAGCTGGGGCCTGCTTTAAAACCTGAAGGGTTCTTGCGTGCTGTGGTTTCCATAGAATGACACCCAATGGTCTCCAGCTGGTGTTCATCTAGGACAGCTCAGTGAGACTCACAAAGCCACCTCCCCTCTACTGCCACCAGGAACAGCATGGAGCTACTGGAGCTCTGCGCTAGCCTCAGGCAGCCTGTAAGGAAACTGAGCTTGAAGAGCTGGCTGGGACTGGCTGTCCAGGCAGGAAAATCTGGGTTTGAGTCTAGCCTTTTTCAACGTCTTGATGTGATACCTCTGGCAAAGGCTTTTAACTTCTGGTTAAAACTTGTAAAAAGAGGGAGAGGGATACATACCTCATAGTCTCGGTATGATGATTAAATAAGATAAGGTAGAGAACCTCTTCCCACCGGCCTACAGTCATTCGAATTCCAGCTCTTTTACTCAAGGGCCTGCAGGGTTTCCATGCTATAGTCATAGTTCTTTTTGAGGAATGCCTCTTGCTGGCCAGACTAGAATAGTCACGTTCCCCTCCAAGCCTTGGTCACAGGGGTCAACACCATAAACATTCACTACCTTACTCTGTGTGCTTCCGGGAACTTGGAGTCGACAGCAGAAGCAATTAATATATGGCATGACTCCCGGTGAGCAACTGTGATGAGAAAGTACTTGAGAATAAGCTCTGATGCTTACCACTTCACGCTTTTCCACTTCAAACCAGCGGGAAATTCCAGGTAAACTCTGCACCAAGTATAATGATGTTCTCTCCACCCAGAGACTCTACGGAATACAAAACAAATTAAGTCCCCAAGTGTCCCTTCTTCCTATTTACTGAGCTATGACTAATGTTAGCCATTCGATTTGGTCAGGTTTGCTTATTTCTGTAGGCTTTTCTTTAGTATCCCTCTAGCATGTGGGTAATCCCTTCAGACTCGTGAAGCCTTCATGGTAAGATACCACTGATGCTTTGTTAATCATTCCCATTCTGTGTTGTCGGACACTTTTTCCTGTGTGGAATACATGATCTACTGCAGACAGCAAGCTTAAAATAGAGTAACAGGCCACCACAGTTATTTCCTTTGCTAGTTCTTTCACATTCCAATTTAAACCCCTTCACTCCTTAAGGTCTTGCCATTTTTATCTGGAAGGCGTAACAGTATCAGCTAGTCAACACAGGTTTAGAATAATAACATCCTCATGGAGGAAAGGTCCATGAAGAATCACATAGCTCCACCTTTCTATTTTAAAAAGGGAGATGCTAAGCATCAGGGAGGCAATGTGACCTGCCCGGGGGTACATTCTAGTTCCCAGACTCTACCTACTGGAACTTCTGACTTCCTCACTGCGCCACATTTTCTCATGCCCATTTGAACTGCCATCATCCAGAAGGATCTGTATTTCAAGAGCCGAGGCTTCCCCTGGCCAGGAGAGCATCCCCTTGACACGTGAAGCCACAGCTGCCTTGATAAAAGCCGCTGTGGGCGACAGATTTCTCTTTTGTCAACCATGTTTCTCTGTCTATGCCTCATTTTTCTCAAGAGGATATGAAATAGTGCCACTTATCCCAGAACAACAGAAACTGGGAGGATTTCTTCGTGTCAGCCAAGATATACTGAAATGAATACCGCAGAGTCCCTGTGCCAGCAGCTGGAAGCATCGTGGCGGTGAGAGGGAGGTGAGCATGGAGGGAAGGGCTCAGGGCAAAGAGAAAGGAATGCTGGGCTCGAGGTGCTGAGGGAGAGCAGAAGGAAGCAGGCAGGCAGAGCAGCCTGTGGGAGGAGGACGGCACTTCTCAGAGGAGGTGACACGTGAGCGGAATGCTGAAGAGTGAGTAGGAGTTTGCCAGGCGGAGGGATGGGGGAGCGCTGCAGGCAGCAGGAAGCAGCCCGCGCAGAGGCCCTAGAGAGAGAGAGCGAGCGAGCCAGGGGCTGGAGAAAGGGAAAGGGCATGGCGGGAGATGGGGAAGAGAAGTTTGGTGTCGCTGGAGCCCCAGAGGGAGGGTGGGCGAGCGGGATGCGGTGCAGATGAGGCTTCTGAGGGGTAGTTTGGTGCCAGATGCCGAGGGCTGGAAACACAGGAATGAGGAGCCAGACTTATCAATATTTTCTAGGGGGACTGCTATACCACTGATAAATACGCTGGAAATGAGCTGCAGCAGAAAGTGCAAAGGAGAAGGTACTGGAAGGTGTGGGTTGTAGTATAGGGTCTCCGGGTAGTTAGAATGTGACTTTGAGCAAGTCACCTGCCTGACTCCAGCAGATCTCAGACTTTGTATTCAGTGTCACCACCTGCAACGAAAGCTGTATCATAAACTAATGATTGTTAATTGGTTTTGTGGGACACAAAGAAAAATGTAAGTATCCAAAAGGACTAGAAGTGATCATGGATCTTTTCAATGACATCCCAGTACTGTCTTCCAATAGTGTCTCTGCCTTGATAGGTAACCCATCAGACCTCCTTGCACAGAGGACTGCCCTGTGTGGAGGCCCATCGGGACACTGCAGAATGACCCCAGCTTCCCCTTCTGATCACCTGGCTGTTCCCCATTCCTGGAGCTACTGCTGTGGGCGCTGGAAACTGACACTTAGGCAGAGGTGATAAGGACAGTTAACATCAGAGATCATTGCTAATAGTGTTAGGAGGACGTTTCCCAGCTTAAGTAGAGACTCTGTGATAAAAGAAGCTAAGCCAATTAACCCACAGTAATAGGTCAGTTTTTTAGGGGGGGGAATACTGACTAACCGGGGATCTATCTGGTCCCACTTTTTTTTCACTGTTATCAAGGAAAGAAGAGATTATAACGTATCTGTGGCACAATCCCCCAGTAGGGCTGTTAGATAGCCCAAGAGAGCTCGGGATGGCAAGGCTTATTACAACTACTGAGAATGGACAACTCAGCACATGCAAGGAGTCTATGGTTGGCTTTTACTCGGTGTCTTCTCAGAAGTCCTAATGACACACCATTCTAACAAGAAAAAGCAGATCACACAGAAATCTTTCACTGTACCAGCAGTCTACCTAACTGTTCTCTGTCTCAGATTCTTCATTTCCCCTGTCAGTTAAGCATTCTTTACTCACTGCACACTGAGAACAAATATCCTGTGGTCCCCACCGTTGGTTCAATATGAGTGAATAAGAAGGCTGAGCTCAACTGTGACATCTCAAAGACTGGTCTAAGGACCACCACCAGCATTGTCACAAAGAAGCTGATTCCAGGCCTTTCTCTCAGGCCTACTGAGTCAGGATTCCTGAGCTAAGAAGTCTACTTGGTTAGAAAAGCACCCCCATGGCACTCTGATATACAGCTGAGTTTGAGATCAACAAGACTCAATGGTTTCTAGTCCCTTCTGGTTCTATCACTTGACTCTATTCTAAATAAATACTTACGGAGGGGCTTGTTCCAAAGAGCTCATGGGAAATCGTATGTAATAAGAACTGCACGGTACCTTGAATTCATTTTCTTTATCTTTAGTGCCTTTGTGAAATGGTCTGTCATAGCGGAATTTCCAGATATGATTCACTTTATAGAAACTTTTGATGTTGTCCGGAACACCCTCTCTCTGCAGGACCTCCTGGCTCTCTGGGATGGGAGTCACGGCATAGATCTGCAAATCTAGGATTAAAAAGTCAAGGAGGAAACCCGACTTGGCAAACGCCATGGAAATCCAGCTTGAGTTGAGCTGAGCTGTGGCAGAGAGCAGAGAATGGGTAAACAATCTGGTGTTTCCACTGGGTCGAAGTCATTTAAAAAATGCCAAGAAGAGGCCAAGAACTCAGTTCATGACAAATCATTTCTCAAACTACAGGCCTTGAACTAGTTTTAGGGGGGTGATTCTGACAAAGTATCTGTTTAAAATGTCTATTATGTGTGAATTTATCACTGATTTTTTTTTCTTCTTTCTTTTCTTGGTGGGGGGTGGGTGGGAATGGCTTGGATCTTAGGTACTCAGAATTGTATTATTCTAATTCTTAAGAGACATTCCAAGCATGTCCCCTCTTAACTAATGTTTGTTCGTAAAATAATGTATCAATACCCATGCAACCATGACCAAAGACAATAACCAGTTCTGACAGTGATTTATATTTACCTGTGTGATGCTCTGTGTCTCCAGCCTTCCCCCACTTGTGGTATCACTCTCCCAAATCTTATACTGATAAGCAGAGTGTTGTTGTAGTTGATATTTAAAAAATTACATTAAAGGGGTATCATATGAATCATTGAACACTACATCTAAAACTAATGACGTACTATATGTTGGCTAATTGAATTTAAATTTAAAAAAAATAAAGGGGTCTCATATTTACTTGTATATTTACCTTCTTCTCTTCTCAAAGAAGGATAGCAACATATTTTCCCTTATGTAATTTCTTGCTTCTGTGGCATTTTATTTTCTACTTTGAAATGGGATCTGTGATTATCAATGGTTGTTTCCTGTCTTCTTCAAGATCTTAAGTTTTGGGAAGAGACAGAAGTATTCACAAAGGAGTGCTGGGGTGAATTCCTTTTGTCTCTAGTGCCTGGATAATTTCAGTTGAGTTGTTTGTATTTAGATAATGAAAGTGTCAATTACACAGCAATCATCAAAGGCTGTCCAAAATGCCATGGCTAAGAATCCCCCAGTACCTTAGAGATACTAAGGTACCTCCTTCTCTGCACTTCCTTCCAGAATAAAAATATCAAGGGAAAAGGGGGTGAATGATATGTGCTAGGAAATATAATGCTATTATTTCCTCCAACTGAAGCAGTTTCCACAGGATATGTTGGAGGAAAATTATTCTAAGGGAAATCACTAAAAGGAGCTTTAAAAGCAGGGTGGAGATATAGAAAAGTTTTAATTAAAAGGAAAAAAAAATTCTTTACTAGAATCCTTAAGGGATTTCCTTTCAACTGACATTGTGATAATAACTAGAACAATTCTGTTCAGAAGGAGCTAAGCTAAAATCAAGATGAGCGAGAAAGAGGGAAAGTAAGAACATGGCAAAGGGCCAGAGGCTGAACAACCTTGCAGGAAAATACTCTGCAGCTAACGGCCAATAGCTCTAACTGCAATGCAGCCCATCTAGGTGTGGATACACTGAGCTTCCGCCTGGAAGATGGTCTCATCAGGCTGGTTGGCATGCTGCATAGCGATGGCGTGGGGGAACTCATTCAGCATTCTCTGTTGGAAGGCCTCCAGCCTTTCGTAGTCATGCCCTCGACACACAAACTCCTTATTCTGGAGGTGAAATAAACAAAGAAACGAGAGCCATGTAATTGAGTGCGTTCCTTACAGAAAGAAGCCAAAAAAGAGGACCGTGGCAGGAAGTGAGCACATGCCTCACATCCACACACTGTAACAAACCCCCCCAAAAACAGTCTGAAAAACTTGCCCAGATGTGAAAAATGCAAGGCAAGGATCCCGAGCTTCCCTCTCTATTGCTTTTGGTCAGAGCCCCCAGCACGTGCCCCTCCTCCCGGTTCGTTTGCTAAGGTGCAAAGAGGCATCGGATTCTCAGAGCACCAAACAAAGCAATCATGTTCCCTCTAAATGCTGATGAGCACATGTGTTAAAGATTTTTTTTTTTTTAAAGAAGAAGAGAGCAGGAGGGGAAGAATGAAGGGGGGTAAATCAGAGGGGGAGACGAACCATGAGAGATGATGGACTCTGAAAAACAAACTGAGGGTTCTAGAGGGGAGGGGGGTGGGGGGATGGGTTAGCCTGGTGATGGGTATTAAAGAGGGCACGTTCTGCGTGGAGCACTGGGTGTTTTGCACCAACAATGAATCATGGAACACTACATCAAAAACTAATGATGTAATGTATGGTGATTAACATAACAATAAAAAAATTTTTTAAAAAGATTTTTTTTTTTTAAATATAAGCTGGGTATCAGAGTTTAGTGGATAAAGTCTCAATAGGGAGGAAAAGAAAGTAAATGCGATCTCCAAAAATGCATTTTATTGCATTCTTTATCAAGGCCACAGATGGGCCTCCACACTGGATCCCGGCATGGAAGAAACGAAGACTGAGCCTGTTTGTACTCCTGCTCTCAGCAAGGCTGGCCCAGGAAACTTCTCTGCCATCACCAACTCAGCTCAGCTTCCTGTGGCCAAGAATCTTATTTACTGGCCCAAATTGAGATTTAGGATTTGTAGGGACTTGCCTAATGTTGGATACAATTTTTTTTCTGTTTTTTTGTTGTTGTTGTTGTTGTTATTCGTTTGTTTTGTTTTAGAAGATGTATAAGTACTCTGTGGGCCGGGACTGTCTCTCATTCAGGTAAAAATGGTGAAGGTTATCCTTGAGGTAGGCTAGAGAGCTGGAAAGGTGGGCAGGTTTCTTTAAAGCACCTTACTGCTCAGGTTAGGTAAGAGGGAACTCTTCCAGCTTAATGGTTATGAAGTTCCAACTGCTTAAAACAGCCAATGACGAGGCACTCTGTACATATCTTACTTAACCCACTAAACCTGAGAGGTAGTCACTCCCACATCCTGCCCCATTTTAGAACTGGGAACTGAGGATCAAGATCCTTCTGTACTTTGTCCATGCGTACTGTATTCAAGCTCAGATGTGGGACCAAGGCCTGAGCTCTGTCTCTGCTGAACATGGCTGGTACAGCCAGAAAAAACTCCTAGTTGCTACTGGGACCACAAAAGGTTGTGGGTGACATGCCCTGAAGATCTTTAAGAGAAAGAGGAAGTGGTTCGTGGTCTGGGGGAGCTAGCTAAGGCCCAAGGTTCTCAGCCTGATAAGATTCCTATGCTTGCATAAAACGCCCTAAGGAAGAAATCTGAGCCAGGGGCAGGGGGCTGAGGGTTGCAGCCAAGAAAAAGCAGCTGCAGAGGAAACAGCGGAGAGTGGGCTCTGAAAGCCTGTCACAATTCCTCATAAACCCCCAAATCACGATCCTTTGGTAACACAGGCTAAGACAGACTACCTAGAAATCAGGACCCCCCCACAATCCCATGTTTAAAACTGTCTAGATAAAAGAAGGTATACCTTCTGATGCTATGTATTTTTTATTCTACTCAAAAGATAATAAATTTGCTTGATAAAATAAGACTACATATGTATATATATGTATGTATAAATATATACATACATATATAGTGCATATTACAGAAGTCCCCAAATAAATATCCGAGTA
Source organism: Callorhinus ursinus (assembly GCF_003265705.2). Lineage (NCBI taxonomy): Eukaryota > Metazoa > Chordata > Mammalia > Carnivora > Otariidae > Callorhinus > Callorhinus ursinus. The sequence continues at coordinate 54,227,550 of NW_027397074.1, forward strand.
CTCTAATAACTGCAACCTTTTTAAGGCAACGCTTACATATTACAGCAGTTTATAAAATCAGGGGTTACTCTAAGCATATAATCATTCAACGGTGTTAAGAAGTCATTCTGAAATAAAAATAAATTTGGGGACTGATATTGGAGTTGTCAAGAAATTAAAAGGAATTAAGCACTTCCCCCATCAATACATTTTTTTTTAATCACAGCTTTGATATAGTTCACATACCATAAAAGAGACCCTTTTGAAGGTTTTTAGTATATTCACAGACCAACTATCACCACTGTTGAATGTGAGAACATTTTCATTACCTCGAAGAGAAACTCGTACCCATCAGCAATCACTCCCTGTTTCCTCCAACATCCCCCCAGCCTCTGAAACCACTAATCTACTTTGTTTCTATGGATTTGCCGATTCTGGACATTTCAAATAAATGGAATCATACAACACATAGTCTTTTGTTACTGGCTTCTTTCACTTAACGTGATATGCTTAAGGTTCATATATCAGTACTTCATTCCTTTCTTACTGCTAAATATTCCATTGCATGGATATATCATATGTTGTTTATCCATTCATCGGTTGATTGTTATTTAGGCTGCTTCCACTTTTTGGCAATAGTGATTAGTACAGCTATGAACATTTGTGTACAGGTCTTCATGAGAACATATGTTTTCAATTCTCTTGAGTATATACCTAGGAGTGGAATCAGTGGGTCACATTTGTTAATACTTAAATTTTTTTATTGTCTTTTTCTTTTGAAAAGGAAATACAGATCTATGGTAAAAAAAAAAAAAAAAATTCCCAAACAATACAGAGCATCAGTGAAAAGTAAATCTCTCTCTCATCCTTGACTTTGGTCATTCTCCTCAGACAAATCACTACTCAGAGATATTCTGTGCACAAAGAGATTGTCAGTTTTTCATGAGGGTAAAAAAACTACTCAGATCATACACTTACGTAAATGTATTAATTTACTGCAGCTTGAAAAATTGTCTTGGAATTGATCAACAAGGAAATTTTTAATGTTGATATTTGCTTTTTTTTTTAATTGAAGGACAGACTAGAATATGATTTCCTAAAAAGAGGCCCAGCCTCATGATTCTGAAGGGTGTGGTGCCCTTTAGAATAGAGGGTGACCCTTCTCTTCATTTTGAAGAAAATGCCATTTATATCTAGAAAAGCTGTTTTGAAAAGACTAATAACATAGGTTGATTTTTTTCTAATTGACTTTCTAACAAAATTTATTTTATTAGCCAATATAGTTTTCTAATTTGCTAAATTCCCTTTAAAATTGTGACTCCTAAACTTCTTCCGATTTTTATTTTTTTATTTTTTATTTTTTTTTAAGATTTTATTTATTTATTTGACAGAGAGACAGTGAGAGAGGGAACACAAGCAGGGGGTAGGGGGAGAAGGAGAGGCAGGTTCCCCGCTGAGCAGGGAGCCCGATGCGGGGCTGGATCCCAGGACCCTGGGATCATGACCCGAGCAGAAGGCAGACGCTTAATGAATGAGCCACGCAGGTGCCCCTCTTCTGAATTTTAAAAAACTTTACACTTTCAATTATCACAGTTTCATTTACAAGATAAACATCTAGGATACTTTACAGTGCACTTGCTAGCTGAACTCAGAATTTGATCAGGGCTACAATATGACGTTTGTGGGCCCCTTCCTCTATAAAAACTTATTAAAAAATCATACTGAGAGACTGATTTGGTATAGGGACAAATAAATACATAATAATCTAATGTATAATACACAACTTAATATACATTATAACAATTTCTTCAACCAAAAAATTCATTTTTCTTCTGATCTTTAAAAGAAATTAAAATACTTTTGTAGGCAATATTATGACTCGTAAACACTGTACCCACTGTATGTAACAGATTGATTGGCCCTGAGTATGACGTGGAAGAAAAAAGTAATCTTTTACTTTGCCTGATTTTGAGCCGAGAAAGGAAGGGGGTCTGCTGCACCAGAGTCACGTCTGGACCCTCCTGTGGGGTCTCCAGCCCTCTGCGCCAGACTGTCCCCCTTCTACTCACCACCTGGATCCTGGCCATGTACACTGGGCAGGGGGTTGCTGATGACAGCCCAGGCCTAGAATGTCCACTTTCAAAACTTAGTCTTTCAAAGTCAGAGAGTGTTCTAAACCTGTCTCGTTTTTGGTCCAGAATCAAGCTTTCCTTTGTCCTTAGATCCATCTGCAGAGTCAGCCTTGTGACCATGTACACCATCATGCAGATTCCCTTTTAACCCAACAAGGAGATTTTTACTTATGTCTTCATGGCACTGAAATACATGGTCATTTCAATCAACCTGTTATTTGAGTGTATGCTTGATGTGATATTAAAATGAATTTTTGCCTATGGTGTTTGGATATTTTGGACTCTAGATTTACATTTAGTGTGTATATATATATATAAACTTTATATGTAAATATATGAATAAACAAATACATATAAAACTTTCATTCTAAAAGGGAGCTAAGTTAATGATTATTAAACAAATAATGCAGTCCAATCTTTCTCCTCTCTCTCCTCCTCCAAGGACCCCCATCTTATATTTATTCATATGTGCTGGCAGTTAAAGCAGGATGCAGGGCAACACAAACACCAAAGTATTTGTATGCTGATATCTAAAGTTTGTAATGAATTCACTCAATTATTCCAGATACTTCTCCTTAAGTTACTTGGGGAGGTACATTTCCTCTTCCAACCAGTGTTTTCATATAAGTAAGTGTAAGTAAGATGTTATCCACTGAAGGGTTAAGATAGGTAAGACTTTTCATAAGATACAGTGAATTTAGAAATTTAGCAAGGAAAATCAAATCATTATTTGATAGCCTGGGAAATTATTCAAAACAAGGTATTCTAGATTTAGTACGGTGTCTGCACACTAAAAAGTTAAAGGAAAAGTCTCATGATGTTATTGTACTAAAAGAACAAAATGCCATTAAACATCTTAGTTTCCTTGATTGGGATATCTATTTTGGAAGTATAACAGCAAATTAAATAGTGTTTCAACTTACTCTTAAGAAAAACGGAAATTTTTTCCCATAAAAGCCAACTCTGAAGAACTCTGGTTCAAGACGTTGCTGGTCCATAATTTTGTCATACAAAGAGGCTTCCATCATCTAGGAAAGCAAAGGAGAAGTTCTAGGCATTTTATCTCATCCTTCAGCTCTCCCTATTTATAGAAGAGTATATTTCTTCTATACAAAGGAGAACTTCACTGTAGTTTTCAGTTTGCAGAAAAGAAGGTTTCACTCCCTTTCTGTGCTTTAAGGCAGGGAACAGCAAACTTATTCTGTAATTGGCCAGAGAATAAAGAGTTCAGGCTTTTCAGGCCATATGGTCCCTGTCACAACTACTCAGTCCCGCCAGGTCCACAGGCTACAGGTTGCTGACTCTGCTTTTAAAGGATCAAATATTATTCCATGTTCTCACCAGAGAAAATAATTTCTATGCACAAAGCCTATCAAGAAAATATTTTCTTCACAATTAAATGAATATGAACATGAATTTAAAAAAATGAACGAACTATCAGAGGCCAAATCTTTCTGGAGAATTCTAGTGCCAGATGTACTCACCTGTGGATTTGGTTCTCCTTGGTCATGGTAATTCAGGACATGTGGAAGGTGCAAGCTTGCACAGGTTGGACAGGGATAAACCAAACCCAAGGAGACCCATCATGCAAAGTGCTGTCTGGGCTGAAAGCTCTTAAGTGTGCCTCCCACAATGTTGGCACTATGAAGCACATAAAGCTTATGGTTTTCCATTCATGGTATTATCATCCCCAGGGTTTATGGAGAAAGACTAATATTGCTCTTGAAAACTTCTCCCCCTCCCCCTGCCCCCAGTAACAGCACCCCAAAGAGCAGTTGGCATGAAGTGTAATGCTTTGGGTTTATAAAAATCGGAGTGACTATGGTACCCAAGGGCTCTCCCGGGTAAACACTGTAACCTCGCTTCTGTTACGGGGGTGTATGCCAAGAGAAGCACAGAAACGTTTTTATATAAAACTGCAGTGCCTGCCAGCGCCAGCATGATGGACTGAAGTTAAAACAAGGTTTTGTTTTGTTTTGTTTTTTTCTCTTTGGTTTTCATGCTGGGAGAAACATCGATGAACCACTGGCATGAAATACTACACCGGCAGCACAGGACCAGTTCCTACAGGCTGAATGAGTTACGTGTGGGGTAAGGGATTTTATGAGCTGTTAAAAGTTGACAATATCACCTCAGAAACCACTACCTCAGAATTAAAAGGCAACATCATAATCTTCTTCCTATTTTAGAAACCCCGCAGAGCTTAAATATGGTAAGAGGACACAAAATGCTCATGGCTCTTAAGAGTAAGGATTCAGAGTGCAAGAGGGACCCATTTGAACCTGAAAAGAAAAGAAGGGACAGAACATTTGGTTCAGGGACACAGCATATTGAACTCCTGAGCTCCTGGGTACTAAGACCTTGGTTCAGGTTTAGCAAATCAAACACATTGCTGAAGTTAGAGAGATGAGACCTATAGAATTTAGCCCCGAAACAGAAATGGGTCAGCCAGCCATGTCTACTGTTTTGCTGTGCAGATTATGGGACTAAGAATAGTATTTTGTGGTAGAGCTCTGCATACAAGTGAGAAGCTCTTTGAACAGCGTGGAGATTTCTCCTCAATAAACTAAAAGAATTAATCATGGATTAGATTTTACATTTCAGAGGTGATGTTTAGAAGAGATCAAAGGCTCACTTCTGTGTACTAATCAGAAGCACTTGCTATTTCTCTAAATAGCTGAGTATGCTGCAGAGGAAAGACTTCTCTTAAAAAAGCTTTCTGCAAGACAGGTCGAGATGATCACAGAGTTAATTTTATAGAATGATACTGGAAAGTTAATGAAAAAAGGATGCCATTGCCTGATTAGCATGCATCCAGGCTCCTTACCCTCATCTTGCTCAGGTTTCTGTAGTCATAATAACTCTCATACTGCTCTGCAATCTTCCGGCACAAGATGATGCCGTTCTCCCAACACTGTGGACAAACGAATGATATAAATGCTGATGATCCCACGACATTTACTTATTTCCACCCAGAGGTCAGGGTGGGACTGCTTTCAGATCATCAAGCCTTACTTCTTAATCTTTATAACCTACATTTAATAGTATCACTGCCACTTTAAGCTTGATAACAGCATGCAATGAACATGTAAATTATTAAAGATCCTTAGGAAGTGGGAAAATATGATCCACCACAACAGGCATTAACATATGGTGTGGAAACATTTTCTGGTGTCATTTCAGAATCATCATCTTGAAATAACTACAGTTCTACCATGGCCAAGTAGATGAATAAATGGGCCCTCGGTGCTAAGGAGGGAATTACCACTGACCCCTAAGGCCCAATTATCCACAGCTGGATTCCTTGCTTGGCTCAATTGCACTTGTAAATTGTGGGGATCTAACCCAGCTGGTTACTCTCAGCAGAAATGCAAAAATTCTTTTGTCTAGCCCAAGTGTCAGCAAACTTTTCTACACAAGGCCACAGAGTAAATAATTCAGGCTTTGTGGGCGATACAGTCTTTGTCACAACTACCCAGCTCCACCATTAAAGCACAGAAGCAGCCAAAATGGATAAGCTTGTCTGTGTTGCAATAAAACTATCATCTAGGGACACTGAAATGTGAATTTCATGTAATTTTTCATCTGTCAGATATTCTTTTCCTTGTGGTATCTTTCAAACACTTAAAAATGTAAAAGCAGTTCTTAGAATGTGGGCGGTACCAAAATGGTGGGTGGTGAGCCATTTGACCCATGGGCCATAGTTTGTAACCCCTGATCTAGCAAAAACCCCTTGGAAGGGCCAAGATAAGCAGAACCGAGATTTTATAACAACTTATCCTATAGATGGAAACTTCACCAGAGGAGGATGCAAAGGCATCTCCTTGCTGTTAATGTGACAAATGATATGTCCGGGTATTTAGGTACATAATAAAGGAGGATAGGAAAGAGGCCATTTCCTTGCATCAAATTATGCAATTATGTTTTGTAAAAGAATGACAGCCACTGTTTGTATTTTAGTCTCCTGTTTAACCTTGGCATTTGGGGAGATATATTTAAATCGAAGACACCAATAGCATCCAAATGTTCAAATCAAATAAACAACTGTTGTCAGATTCTTAAGTCTTCCTAAAGGGTATTGCAAGACCTTGAGGAGGGAGATGGGGTGGAGTGAGGTAACGGGCTGAATGGCATCATCAGGTCAGTGAGGTTTTTCGATACCCCGTGGCATCTCTTAAAACTATGACAGGATGCCATAACATTCTTTTTTTTTTTTTTTTAAGATTTTATTTATTTATTTGAGAGAGAGAGAGAATGAGAGACAGAGAGCACGAGAGGGAAGAGGGTCAGAGGGAGAAGCAGACTCCCTGCCGAGCAAGGAGCCTGATGTGGGACTCGATCCCAGGACCCCGGGATCATGACCTGAGCCGAAGGCAGTCGCTTAACCGACTGAGCCACCCAGGCGCCCCATAACATTCTTTAAACAAAGTTAGTTTCATTTATTTTACCTTACCAAAAAAGTGGAATGGGGCAGAATACATGCTAATCTGGGGAGGTAGGTGAGGGGTGGTAATGGTTTTTCAGAGAATAAAATACCTGGGTGTCAAAACCTACAGAGCAGTGTTTTTCAGAGTATAGCCCCAAATTTGTACACATTGCAATTTCCTCAAGTCCTTGTTAAAGTCAGAAAATCCCCTGCCCCATGCCAGACATACCCAATCAGAATGTCCAGAGGTGGGACCTGGGAATTTTAGCAAACTCCTGGGTGTTTTTAATGCACATTAAAATCTGAGGATGCCTGGCTTGAGGAGGTGGGCATGAAAAAACTATAAATGAAAGGTAACATGACACCAACACAACCACCTTGAGAGAGGCCATGGGTGGGTAGGGCTACTTACTTTGCCTCGGTCAAAATTTTGGATGATAGCCAGGTGCAGGTGCTCCTTGCGTTGCCATTCTGTCTGCATGGGGTAGGTCAGGAACTCCCGGAGGGGCCGATCGGACCATTCCAACAGCTCATCGTATAACAGGAGAGTATATGCAGCCTCTGAAAATTGAGTGGGAAGGCAATGATCAAGACCAGGACCCCTGGACAGCCTCCCCTCAAATGGGGCTGGTTTGGGGCAAATTGGAAAAAATATTTTTTGAATTTCATGATAATGAAGAAAAACGTTCAGGATATATGCAAGAGCCAGTTAATGAGTGATGACTTCCCCCTGAAAGATGGAATTATCAGAGATTTGTATTTCATCTTTTGGCTCCCTACATTCATTCTTCCCCTCACTTCTCTTCCCATACCTCTTCCCTGTTTCTACAATGCCTGTATGCTGCTGGCATAATAAAAATGTTTAAGGATATATTGTTGGAGCTTGTTCAAAGAAATAGGGAGACATGCCTCTGACTGTTGGGGAAGTTCCCTGGTAAATCACTTGGGGTGAGACTATGGGCATCTTCCAAAGGATGTGATTAGGAAACAAAAAATGGTAATTAAATTCTTTTTGATAATAAAAGGCTGAAAAATTTGAAAATGGTGTTTGGTGGCAGGGTTACGGTATAGGCAGAATTTGGGAGGGACAAAGAAGCCAGAGAGGAGCTAAATGCAGAGAAGAAAAAGAAAAAAAGAAATCTAGTAACAGAGGAGGGATTAGAAAGGGCAGAAGTGTTGGTAAGAAGTGTGTGTGTGTGTGTGTGTGTGTGTGTGTGTGTGTGTGTGTGTGTGAGAGAGAGAGACAGAGACAGAGACAGAGACAGAGACACAGAGAGAGATGACTATTGTGTGTTGCGTGGTATGACCCTCAGTTGGCCCCACAAATTTTCAGTAAAAGTTACTTAAGTCATTACATGTTTGGTGCGGTTGGGATTTCCTGGGAGAACACATAAAGAAGTAATATTCTAAAATATTTTTTTTAAAGATTTATTTATTTATTTGATGGAGAGATAGAGAGAGAGCACAAGTAGGCAGAGCGGCAGGCAGAGAGAGAGAGGGAGAAGCAGGCTTCCCACCGAGCAGGGAGCCCGATTTGGGGCTCGATCCCAGGACCCTGGGATCATGACCTGAGCCGAAGGCAGACGCTTAACTGACTGAGCCACCCAGGAACCCAAGAGGTGATGTTCTGTATACACACATGGAAATGGTAATCTATAGGCTTAAGCACAGTTGACAGGTAGTGCATTTAACAGAGTACTTGCCATTCTGCAGGTCTCTTCCTGAATCTTAAATATGGCCAAACAAATCAATAGGAACCACAGTTCCATTGTCACTGATGAAGGACTCCAATAATTATTTTGTTCCTTTAATATTATAGTAACCAACTCATTTATTAAATGGAATAAAGTAGACAAACCCTTATGTTATTAATCCATTTAATTATCATCCCTGTATGTCTCTTAAAAGATGTAATAGTTGGCACCTGGGTAGTGCAGTCGGTTGGGTGTCCAACTACTGATTTCAGCTTGGGTCATGATCTCAGGGTCATGAGCTCCAGCCCCGCGTGGGGCTCCACACTCAGCGCAGAGTCTGCTTGAGTTTCTCTCTCCTTCTCCCTCTGCCCCTCCCGCTCGTGCTCTCTCCCTCTAAAATAAATAAATAAATCTTAAAAAAAAGATGTAATAGTAGCTTTTAACAAAATATCAATAAATAGTCATTCTTAATCTTCATTTATTTGCCTTAAGAGTAACTACACGTAAAGCTCTAAAGTAGCAGGTTAAGTCCTATTACTATGATTTGGCCATCTCAGCGTGTAAAATGTAGTTGTAATAAGAAAGGCCTGGGTCCCTATCACTTTTCTCTTGCCTCTTACTTGTGGAAGTCCTGTGAGGCACAGGCTCTGGCCTTTTTTCTTCTTAATTACCTTTGGTGAGCTTAGTCTCCTGGCTTCAATAACTGCAAAAGCTTTCATACCCCACCAGCAGTCTCTTATTCCCCTCCGTTCAGTTTGCACACGGTTACCAGTATGATCTTTCAACTGCAAAGGATCATATTGCTCCCCTGATTCAAAGTAGCCAGTGACTCACAGTAGCTAACAGTAAATGTAGGATTCCTAAAGGGACAGAGAAGGCTGGCCATGATCTGGTCCCTACCAGCCTCTGCTCACATTTCCCACTGTCCCTCCTCATAGTACACGTAAGAAGGAGCTCACTGATGTTTCTCCTAAGAAGCCTCCAGCCTCCCTGGTTGGAGCCCCTTGACCCATCATCAGCTTTTGCTGAATGAAACAAGATGCATCCTGATCCGGAGGCAGCTGTACCAGAAAGCTGCCCAAACGGGGACGGAGGTACCTTCTGTTTTAACGGGCACTAGTCAAATTCTATCTTGTCGAAGTTGTAGGTGACATGGACAGAGGAGAGCATTGGCTAAAGGGTATTGGTAAATTGGCGGATGCAGAAACAGAGCTGAATCACCACAACGCAGGTTGCCAAGGAAGATGGCTTTTGATGGGACAAGAATGATAATAATGACAGTCAGATCTGCGCTGTATCTGAACAGCTTTCTAGTTTTCTGAGCCCTCCTGAGATGACTTCCTGATCTTTAACTCCCCACATATCCTTACAATAAATGCCAAGCATCTAGGAAAGCCCTAAGTGTGTCCTTGTTCCTCTGTGTGAATAATCCATGGTTCCCTTCATTTACCACATGGATGACAGCTGCAGCCTCTTACCGACTGCTCCTTCAAGCTTTGGCCCTGCACTGCTGAGTAACTCCCTTTTCTCTTAATACACAGCTCTGGAATGATCACTTTTGTCTCTCAGATTTCTTTTGTGTCTCCCCCAGTACCCAAGAACTAAAAAAAATACCCTTGCGAGTAATCATTTCCTAGTGAAAAGGATGAAAAGGACCAAGCGAACCCCTTCCCCCGGCTGAAGCCTTCAGCTGCCCACAGGGAGTGACTGAAAGGGCCATGAAGGTCAAATTCACGGAGCCAGAAAGTAGAATGGTGGATGCTAGAGACTGCGGGGAGGAGAAAATGGGAGGTTACTGTTTCATGGGTACAGAGTTTCGGTTTGTGCAGATGAAAAAGTTCTGGAGACCGAGAGCGGGGATGGTTGTGCAACCATGGGAATCATACTTCGGGCCACTGGGCTGTACACGTAAAACCAGTTAAGATGGTAAATTCTATGTTACGTATATTTTACCATAATAAAAAAAATTACAAGGGTGGGGGGCAATGAAGGCTTTTTAGTCCATCTCAACTGCTTTCCAAATCATGCTTGCCCTGGGGTGGTCCAGGGGTGAGGCAGAAGATGAGGGGTGGGTGTGCCCCTGTGGAGTCTGGAAAGATAAGCAGGGATTGGCAAGCCATCAGAAGAAGCTGACTAATGACTGAATGGTGACATGGAAAGGTGTGGAATAAATGACACCTGTCTCAGAATCTGATTCCGGACAAGAATGATGTCTCTCAGGGGTCAGTGGTGTGTGTGAAGGAAGCCACACCGTGTCAAAACAATGTGGTAAGTGCTTTACTGAAGCCTGAAAAAGGTGCAATGGGAAAAGAGTTGGAATCATGAACTCAGCCCATGGGAGGGGCGGGCATGGAGTTGCTGTGGGAAAGAAAAGGAAAAGAATTCCGGGAAAAGATGGTAAAAGCACACGCCCTGAAGGATGGAGACAAGGAATGTAGTCCAAGTGGTAAGATGAGCTGCATAGACAGGTGTTGGTTTTATTACGATGGACCTTGAATAAAGAGTTTGAACTTTTTTTTTTTTTTTTTTGTAGAAGATACCAACTGAAAACTGTTGTATCTAGAGAAGGGGCTGGTGAAATTGTCTTAAAGGGCCACACAGTAAAAACTTTATAATTATAATAACATAATTATAATGATTTATAATCTGGCTTGCAGGCCACATGGTCACTGCAACTACTCAGTTCTGCCTTTTGTAGGTACAGAAGAAGCCACAGACCATGGCCGCTTCAGTGGGTGTGGCTGAGTTCTAATAAAACTTTTTTCACATAATCAGGTGGTTGGTCTGCAGGCTGTAGTTTCTGCCCCTGCTCTGGTGCTAATTAAAAAGCAGCCCAGGTGTGAGATGATGAAGGCCTAACGGAGGCAGCTTGAGTGGGAACAATGAAAAGGACGTGGTTTTGAGAGATTGTTAGGAAGGGAAATCCACAGAACACGGTGACTGATGATTTGAGGGAGGCTCAGAGATACCAAAGAGAACATCAAGATCTCCACACTGAGAAAAGAGTGATGCTGTTAATCGATACAGTGAAACTGTAGCTGGAAGCATTATTTAAAATCTGGCCACACAAGGACCATTTCAGAAAGGATTACTTTCTTTTAAAGCTGGATGAGGGACCACAATTCAGGAGTTCCTGGGAAGAATAGTGAGGCAAAAGACTCAGATTTAGAGTTCCTACATCCAGTTAAAGGGCTCTTTTCTGGTTACGATGTAGTGAGGACCTTGTATCGTATCTTTCCCCAACTAAAAACCCTAGGCACAATATATAAGGTAACTCTTGGAGGATTCTGAAGAGTAAATAAGAGAAGGTGGGCAGAGTAAGAAAATCAATACTCAAAGAATGACCATAAAAGAGTGAGTTCACGGTTTTTATTTTTTTGCCTTTCATATCTCCTGGCTTTGCCGTCCTGGTCTCCTGGAACTACAAAGGGAAACGGAAAGAAAAAGCTCCCAGGACATTTCCTCTGGGCAGAGGGTTGAGATGAGGACCCTTCTGGGGTCCTTCTAGGACCTTCTAGCCTCCCCCCGAGTCCTGGGAACACAGCGCAAAGCTGCGGTGCACACAGGGAGGGCTTCACAGTGGAAGCAGAGGCATCCCCGGCTTTCTTATGTTGAGTGCTTGGCCCCCAGGAAGACCAGCTGTAGGGAGTGCATCACGGCGTGGGGAGGATCAAGTCTTGGCTTTGACTAATTTGGCTCCAATTAAGTGAGAGTGCTAGGAAAAGGAGCCCTTGGGAGAAAGGAAAAGTGAGGAAGATCACAGAGAGGAGGCACACAGAGAAAGGGATTTTTAAACGTTGTGTATGATGTCCTGGGCTCACCTGCAAGCTGCATGTACGTTGAACAGACCAGAATCAGCATAACAGAGCTTTTGAGAAATGGAACTATGGTACAGACCACTGGTTAGGTCCCAGGCTCTCCCTGGGTGACATATATGCAGGACAGACCAGAACAGTATGGCGAAGGCCTTGAAAATTAAGCAGACATTGGAATCACAACCTTCAGAAGGTGGCTTAGGACTTGAGGTTTGAATCTAACTGGACTGTCTGCTGAAATTAAAAAAAAAAAAAAAAAAAAAACCCTCAACATTCTCCAGAAGGTTTGAACAGAACCCAGAGTCTCATAATATTCAAAATGTTCATGAAACAACCCCAAATGACTTGACATTCAAAGAAACAGGATAACTGAAAAATTTCAAAGGGAAAAGGCAATTAACAGATGCCAATCCCAAGATTCAGTTGTTGGATTTACAGATAAATACTATGAAGCAGCTATTATAACCATGCTCCTTAAAGTACAAGGGAACACTCTTGAACAGAAAGATATAATTTCCCTACAAAGAAATGGAAGCTAAGAAAAGAAAAGAAAAGAAAAGAAAAAAAACCAAAAGTGGGAAAGGAAATTTTAGAAACGGGTGATACAGTAACAAAAATTAAAATTTCACTGGAAGGGCTCAGTAGCTGAATGGAAATGGCACAGAAGAGTCTGGACTTGCAAATGGACCAACAGAAGTTATCTAATTTGAACAAGAAAGAAGAGAAATTGGGACAAAAAAAATGAACAGAGCCCCAAGAACTTACAGAACAATACCAAAAGGCCTAACATTCACGTCCCTTCTAGTTCCAAAAGTGAAGGACCAGTGCAGTTCCTTAGTAAACATAGGAACAAAATGTACATTATTTCCTATTTGAGGAAATAATGCCTGAAAACCTCCCAAATCTGGTGAAGGAAATAAGTCTGTAAATTCAAGAAACACCATGGACCCAAATAGGATAATCTTAAAGAAAGCCATGCCCATATACATCATAATCAAACTGCTGGAAACCAAAGATAAAGTCTTGAAAGCAACCAGAGAAACTTATACATTATACACAGGGACACAATTTAGATGACTGTTGATCTCTCACTGGAAACCATGGAGGCCAGAAGACTGCACAGCAACATTTTTCAAGTACTGAAACAAAAGAACTATCGAACTAGAATTCAATATCCAGCAAACGTATCCTTCAGGGATGAAGGCAAAATGAAGACATTCTCCGATGAAGGAACACAATAAGAAATTCTTCACCGCTAGATCTACTTTTTTGTTGTTGTTTTGTTTTTAGAGATTTTATTTGTTTGAGAAAGAGAAAGAGAGACAAGGGGAGGGAGAGAGAATGTGCAGCAGACCCTGCACTGAGCACTGAGCACAGAGCCCAGAGCCCTACTCGGGGCTTAATCCCACAACTGTGAGATCATGACCTGAGCAGAAACCAAGAGTCAGCCACCCAATTGGCTGAGCCACCCAGGCACCCCTCACCACTGGATCTACTTTAAAAGAAATATGAAGACAAGTTCTTTAGGTTGAATAAAAATGATAACAAAGAGGAACTGAGAACTTCCATGAAGGAAGAAAGAGCAACACAAACAGTAAATATATGAGCAAATTTGATAGACTATTTAATCCTCTTAAATTCTTTAAAATAGGTATAACTGTTAAAGTAAAAATTACTTTATCTAGTGGGGTTTTCAATGTATGCACACGTAATACGTAGGACAACTACAGCATAACGTTATTTAACTTGAAGTGGTAAAATACCAACTGTAAGTAGACTCTGAAAAGTAAGATATGTATTTTGTACTCCCAAAAGCAACCTCTAAAAAACAATGCCAAGAGATATAGTAAAAAAGCCAACAAATTAAAATGAAGTAGCTAGAAACAGAGATCCAGTTAAAAATTTCAATTTCAAAGTACAAATGCTTGAGTCCTCAGCTCTAATTATACAAAGCAAAGGAGTGACCATGTATAATATACCAGAGTCCAGCCCACTCTCCCCAGCCTGAGCCAAAAGACAGAATTACCTGTGAAGTTTTGTGCTTTGAGATGCAGATCATAGAGTTTGTGGATGTAGCGTATATACATCTCTTCCTTGTTTAGTTCAGTCTTATAGAAGTTCTGTAAAAAAGAATACAAGTATGGATCATTCCTCAACAGTTAGGCCTGCAAACCGCTGCTTTTTACTCTGTGAAATTCTGTGTCTGGAACTATAAGAATGGATGTATTTTTCTATATAAATGTCTTTTTAAAAATTAAGGAAGGAGGCCCAGTGATATACTTTCAATGCAACACTGTGTTAAACATTACCTAGCAATTATTGGATAAGCTGGTAATGCTTGGGGAGTGTTACTGCCAGTGACTCACATTTCTTTGGTACTCTATTATTTTTTTGTTAGTGTTACTGTCTATTCAACTAAAAAAACACTAAAAATAACAGATGAATCTGCTTACTAAACCTGAGCACTGATATTCAAAGGATAGTTTAATTTCAAATAGCACACATATTTGCTCTTTAAGGAAAAAAAAAGTTTCTAAGATCTATAGGTAAGGATGAATAAAAATAATGTAAAAGCATTTTTTCTTCCCCTGAAGAATCACATAAAAGAGGGTAAATGAAAATGCTCTTTATTGGTAAGGTATTATTCTGAGTTTCTTGTGTTGGAGTTTCAAAATCTCCAGTAAAGGAATTATTAACAAGAGATTTCAAACTATTATTAGAGGTGCATGCTTATCAAAGATATTTTATTTTTTAAAAAAAATCTGGATCTTACTAACCTTCTCTAAAATGTTTTTAACATTAGTTATGAAAAGATTCAACTTTGACTTACCTGGACACATAATGTTGGCTTTTTAAAGCTGTAAGCTATAAACACCCACATGTACTCCTTCACCACATCCTACAAAGTACCTTAGCCCTCACTGAACTTAGTAAACATAGGAACAAAAATGTACATGACATTAGGTTCCAGCAAAAGCAGGATGCCGTGAGGTTCTAAATGGGGCACTTATTTTAAGCAGATCATTGTGAATTATGAAATCGCTGCACAAGCCCTCTGAACTGTTATCATTGTTGTTGACTGATCCTCGCTGGTATGGGGAAGATGGGAAAATGAGCAGGGATAGGGGGAAAGACCAGGAATTCTAAAAATCTTTGAAACTGATTAGCTAGACAGGGCTCTGGTGATGAACCAAACTACCCAGTGTGGTTGCTTAAATTGCACTTGGCTTCAAGCCCGCGGACCTTCTGTCAAATGCACTTTCTGTCCACTACCTAATAGTGTCTGTTCTTCAATATGAGAACTCTTATAACCTTGAGATACTGACATTTAGTTGAATGCCTCACAGATTTTTTTTCTTCCAATTTATACCACTATCCTCCCCCTTTTCCTCTTGTCTCCTATAGATCTTGGCATTCCTTAAAAATCTAAGTAAATAATGCTATTCACATCTCTCTTATTACGACCAAATTCATTTTAACTAGCAAGATTTGTTGTACTGTAAACACAAGTCTAACAACCCCACAGCAGGCTTTTTACATTATTAAGGGATGATTTGCTCTAATAGCTTTCTGGTAAGAAGCAGCATTTTTGGGGGAAAAAATAAGTGATCACTCTGTAAGTGAATAATTCTCCTTAAAAATTAAAAAGAAGAAGAAGAAAAATCTCTCCAGTCAGTAGATGAGAATTTTTCACATATGTCTGGCAAAACTTGTGACACAAAGAACAAAACAATAATTGCATTTCCTAGTATGAGTCATGTCAAACATTATGCATTTTGACCAATTTAACACTACAGTTTAACTTCAATCTTGTGAAGGAAGCCAGAGCTCTCCTGAAGACAACCTGGAATTAATCTTTCCAAAGAGTTAAGGAAATCTCTAAGAGGAAGTGAGTAGCTGAAGACAACCATATTACTACTAGAAAACATCAAGAACTTTCCATATGGACTAGAAGCTAAAAAGATTAGCTTCGAAGTTATATATTTGGCACTTTGATAATAAGCATTCTTGTGCTAGTTTGAAATTAGAACAGCTTTCAAAATGTTAACATTTTCGGGGCACATGGGTGGCTCAGTCGGTTAAGCATCTGCCTTTGGCTTGGGTCAAGATCCCAGGGTCTTGGGATAGAGCCCCGTGTCGGGCTCTCTGCTCAGTGGGGAGCCTGCTTCTCCCTCTCTACCTGCCTCTCCCCCAGCTCATGCTCTGTCTCAGATAAATAAATAAATAAAATCTTTTTAAAAAATGTTAACATTTTCTATAAAGACTGTTCTTGGTCAATGTAAAGCCAAAAGGATAAATTCTTTGTGTCAAGTGAATCCTGCTGGGGCCACTGATTTTATTAGGTCTCTGGCTTATTCCTACTGGGCGACTACACATATTTCGAGCAAGCATTCATTCTTTCATCCCGGGAAATGATCTCTTCTGTTACGCCAACTGAGGAAATGAACCCAAGGTCTGCATGTGCCTGTTTACCTCCACACAGAGGGCACTGTGGCAGAAGATGGAGACAAGGGAAGAAGATTCTTCTGGAATAAGATCAAGGTTGTCCTTCGAGGTTATTTATGCAACTCTGTGGCCAGTGTTGGGGAAAAGCTGGGGTTAAGCTGATGGACTAAGAAGACTGAAAGCTTACAGAGCACTTGGCCCTTCTGCCCAAACACTGATGCACAGGTAGGGACATAGAGGCAGCTCGGGCTGAGGATCTCGAACGTGGTAAAGGGCTGGCAGTAGCAGGCAAGACACTGGGGAAGGCTTAATAATGACGATGTTTGAGGTTAGAAATGAGGGCTCAGAGGGGAGGTGAGTGGGCTGACCTTGTGAGTCTGGCCCGGGGGCCTGAGGTCACTGCTGGGTCTGATGACAAAAATTATGTCAGAAAGCGCGCCAAAAGATGGGGCCGGGTAGAGGGCTCTCGGGTCTCACTATTTTTAGTGACCGAGTTGGGAGGTGGAGATGTGGGTAAGAGTTCAAATGTGGAAAAAAAAAATTTTTTTAAATAAAGAAAAGAAAAAAAATGCAGAACAAGCATTGGGTGTGGTAAAGGACACAGGCATCTACTCGGAGGTGAAGCAGGGTGCAGCGAGGACACAAATCAGGGAAACTGATAACAAGAGAGCAGAAGTCCTGAGCTTTGACAGGGGCTGTGAGGGGAAGACACAGAACACGTTGGAAAGACTGAAGCTGGTGAGTTGGACAAGACAGATGAGAGTGGGGGCAACAGACACGTCCACGGTGCCGACCAGCAGGGCACGTGAGCGATTCCGACAGAGTCAGGAGAATATCTGTACAAGTACTTAGAACAGCTGATGAGGTTTCATCTATTCTGCAACATGAGAGAAAGAAACCGCGGCACTCACAAATTTAGACCTGGAAGCAGTCACATATTCCTGTATTTCATATCTGACTAAGGGAAACTCTGCAAGGCATCAATATTAATATATATATTAATATATATAAGAATTATATTAATATATGAAAATTTCTATATTAACTATATATAATTAATATATAATTAATATAAATATATATATTTATATAAGAATGTCTCTATGTATGGTCATTCTTTAGTTCTGTGGTGAGAATACCATCCTATTTATCAGTTAGTGATGAGACATTTTCATACAATTTAGTTTTCCAGGACAATTGTGGCTTAGCCTGTCTTCCTTACATAATATTTAATTTTACTCCAAAAAAATGTCCTCTTTGGGTGATCAATTGTATGGTCATCACAGTTATAATGCAAAACTTCACAATAGTGGTATTAGACAATTTGCAAACAAGCTAGAGAGTGGAAAATTAGTATGTTAAACAGAAATTGTCATTTGTTCACAGAAGAAGAGATGACTAATATTCATTAAAATGTAGAATGAATATAAGAAGGAGGACAGAAAGAAACTGTCTATACAGAAGTAAAAAGACCTCTCTATCTGGGGACATGGTGCCTTCTTCTAGGAAAGCCACAGAAGACTCCCGGATGGTAAAGCTCCACAGGAGAGGAGGGGGCATCACTCTCTGATCTCACAGAGCCTGGGGGGGGGGGGCGGGGGGGTGCAGTGAGTGCATTCTGCAATGTTCGCAGCTGAGAATTTTCTGGGATTTAATTCAACCTGAAGCTTGCTATGCTTCTTTTGAAAACACTTCCAAGCTCTTCTAAGAAACATCCAGATAAAAACACATTGTAAACTAAAAACAAACAAAACAGTATTTCTGTGAAAAATCAAACGTTAGGATATAAGGAGGAAAAGGGGAATAGTTTACTAACCAGAAGGCTAACTGTGCAGCCAATCTTTTTGCCATCTACCTCTCCCATTTTCATGCAGTCCCTAAAAACAAAAAGCAAGAGTCAGAACTCAGAACTTCCTTATTAGGGGCAAACACAGTTTCTTCTGGGGGAGGGGGGTGGGGAGTACTGCCAGAGACCCCAGGCAATTCGCAAGTTGCTGTAGAGAAGGAGGCTCTGGGGACTAGGGGAGTGGCCCCAGGCTGCAGGATCTCAGGAGAGACACTCCTGAGCACCAGTTTCTGCTGCACATTTCCCTTGCCTGTGGGCTCCGCTTCCTCTCATTCGCGCAGGGTGTGGGGCGGGGGGGGGGGGGGGGGAGACGGTGGAGTGAAGCTGCGTTCTTATACACCTTCTTCCAGAGGGGTGGGAAATAGCTGGAAGCCTGGCCATCAACAACAAGAATGAGGGTTTCATTCTTAAAAGAAAAATACCATGCATTTAAGTGGGATGAACTGCTTTAACAGTTGAGATAATTTAAAAATCAAAAAATTACGTCTATGAAAGGTAATAGTGTGCGCTTCGCACCGCACCTCCCTTCATAAGAAAGCAGCCTGACCATACAATTCTCTGTTACACTGTCTTCACCCTAAAACGGAAGGATCTACTGGTTCTAATGGCTGAGTCTAAACACCAAAAAAGATCCCTTTACTCATGGGATTCTGAGAACCTTCTCAATTCACTCAGACTTTGAAAGAACAGTCCACCGAACAAAAGAGAGAAAAAGGGACAAAAATCAACTAAAAACTCAGAGCCAGCGAGTTAGAAGTCCATTATCTTACTGCACAAGGTTCTGTGGGCTGATTAACTCCAGCGGGAAGTTGACTGGATCCTAACTCTCTGATTTTCCAGCTGGAGCGCAGCACTTCTGGGAAGCAGGGACTCGGCTTACCTGTAATCTAACAACCTCTCCATCAGACGAGTTACAGTGGCAATTAATGAAACGCCACTTTCCCTCCATGTTTCCCGCTCAATTTTCTTTAGTAGACTGGAAAAGAAAGAACCCAGGGCATTTTCAACATTTATTTTTATCAGTCACCATGACAACCATCTTACTTTCATCAGTACCTTAAATGCCTTAGCAACCACTGCAACAACTCACAAGTAGCACGATTTGCACACAATGTCTTACCTAGGATAGGGACCAAATAGTGGAATTCTAATCCAGGAAGCATTGACAAAGCAAATTGATTTTCAGATTATCCAAGTCATAAAACACGAACACATGCATATGATCATATTTTCAAAATATACAAGCACCCCACAGCTCAAAGGCATTCTCCCCTAGCTTCTCTCTTACACTAACAGAGGCTTGAGCCTTACCACAGCAAACACTGTGAAAAGCGAAAACAGGAGTACCTCTAAGTTTACTTTGAAATAAGATCTTGCTGTTATTCATATAAAAATGTTTTCCTACCTCTCGGTAGAATGCATCTTCATCCAGGCAATTTTACTGCAATGCAACTGCTAGAGGAAAATCCTTGTACAGACGGTATGACGTTTTGCGTTTTTTCCTTTCCCTTCACATTTGCCCACTCAATACATATTGTACTATCTGTGCACTCAACAGTTTCATTCATTTTGTCATTAATCACAGGGGATTGTCTATGTGGTTGTTAGAGCAGATTGATGACAAGTACCGAACCACATCTCTCCTCCTACATTTTCCCTAATCTTAAGCACCTTGGAGCAGAGGCACTATGTAAACACAGAATCACAACAATCAGAATAATCAGGATCTGTTTGACTTTCACTCCTGCCTCTTGGCAAATTAAGCATACACTTGGCAAAGCGTTTATGACTAAACTTTCCCAAAAGATAAAAGTAAGAACACAGGCATGGCAATGTGAGGATCCTTCCCCACCCCTCTGCATTTAATGATCTTTTCTGTCTAAAATCTTGTTTCTCTTTCATCTTGGTTTCGGGAATAAGAGAGAGAGAAAACATTTCTCACAAGTACAATCTAAGCCAATCATATATTGTGTTTAAAGGAAAAATAAACATTAAAGAAAAAAGCTATTCTGCCAAAGCTAGCTAGCTTGCTTCCTTGCTTCCTTGCTTCCTTCCTTTCTGTGGCTATGTTCTCTCCCAATTTCCTTCCCTATTCCTTCTCGGTGTTGCCATTCCAACACCCAGCCTTCTGTCTTGTCTCCTCATCTGTTGCCTATGCATCCCTGAGCATTCGTTTCCTGGTTTATTCTGAACTGCTTCCTAGATTAAGTGGGGGGAGGGAGGGAGAGAAGCTGTACACCATGGGATGGAGCCCACCCTGACTAATCTCCCAGGGAAGGTCCCCTAGTTTGTTTAAAATGTGTTTTCTTTTAAGAACCCTCTGAACAGCACCTGTTTTGAGCTTAAATGCCAAACTGGTATTGAACCAAGTACTCAAATGCAAATCTGCCTGCCAAAGCAATGCAGGATGATGTAGAAATTTCCCCAAGTGACAGCCCACACCTCATATACTTTACAGGCTGAAAAACAAAGAACTCAAGTTAAGTAATAATTCTAAAAATATATGGAGGCTTCTTTTATGGGCATGAATTTCATTAATTTGCACAGTCTCCTGATGCAGTAAGAAATCAGAGCTACATAAACCCTCTTGTAAGAAAAGGCACAGCTCTGCAGAGTCCGCTTAACCTTGACTAATCCCAGACCCAAATGTTAGGACCAAGTCTAGAACCCAATTCATGTGCTTTCACAGCTAGGCTTGTTCTTTCAGTCGGGAAGCTTGTTCTCCCAGTTTATCTGATACAAACCGAGAAGGGGAGCCCGTCAGAAAGAAGAAAAGAGTCTAGATAACTTCGGTGAGACTGGGTGTTTTTATTTGGTCTATAATCATGCCCATGTGCCCATGCTGAGTACACAGGGAATTCATCCAGTAACAGTGAAAGGTGATTTCTTATTGCTAGTTGACAGGCAATGGGCCTCCATAATACTGGAGAACTGGATAAACCAGAATCCTATAGGATGACATAATGCTCAGCAGGCTCTTACTCTGTGAAAAAATATTAACAGGGGGAGGTAGAATCTGACCCTAAATCTGCTTCTCTCTACATCATCATACAATGTTGTTGAGGCCATCACTCCTACATGAAACACCTGTGTCTGCCCATGCTCTACTTAATCCAAAGAGTCAGACACCTGAGATCTGTGTCGCATATCCACTCTAAAATTAAATGTGTGATCGCCATATAAAGACCTCTGAAATGACTTGGAGTCTTATTTAATTATTTAGTGCAACATATGAGAAAGAAGTGAGAGGGATGGTGGCTCTTCTGGAAAGTGCCCTACTGTGTGCTCCCACAGCACAGTCACTGCAGCATCCCCAGCCCTAGGAGAGTACCTGACCCAGGGAGGTGCTTGGTAAATAAAACCAAACAAGTGAACCAAGCAGAGCCAGGGGAAGCAGAATTTAGTTCTGACACTCTATGCTGGAGATTTCACACTGGTGTCTATGATCTACAATTGCAGCATTATCAAAAATAATAAATCCTGACTTGTACTTATTCAAAAAGATGGAGTATGGGTCCATGAAGATAATGTTGGGGGTAGGGGTGGGGAAAGGTGAGCAAGCTCTTAGGAAGGAAACCACGGCAACTCCTACATGTTCAGGAAGCAGGAAGCTACTTTCAGCTTCTGAACAAATTTGAAGAAGTTTTCAATATGAACTACAGAGAACAAATGAGAATCTGTACCATAACGGCATGTGTTCCTAATTCATAACGTGTGCAGTGACTCACAGTGCTTATACTAATTCATGGTGACTTCTATTGCCGAAGAAGTATTTCATTGTTTCCTGAAATATAGTTAGCTTTTCACTTTCTTTTCTGAGCCCAGGTAGTAATGATATTTAATTATCACTTTAGGTTTTATTTAATCCCAATATGCTAATGAGAAAAGCATGAAAGAAAAATATTTATAGTAACATTTCTAATAATATGCTAAAAATCACAAAAGAAAAATAATCTCCATTGAATGAATCAGGCACCTTAAAACAGTCTTAACTAGAGAGGTTTAATATATTAATTACTGGTTTGATTCTAATGTCAAGGTACATCTTCTGTTTCAAAGCCCCATTTATACACAAGCAATCCAAATTGCAAGCTATAGGCCTTTATTAAAGTAGATAAGAGGCACTGTAAAATGATGTATTTATTAATCTTGTGAATTTATTATAAATAATTAATCACAAATCTCAAGAGATTCATTTCACTGAGTGCTTTCTCATTTTAGTTCTTTGTTCAAACCAAGGACTAGTAACTGAAATGAGAGGAGTTTTCAAAGGCAATTTATTACACTGGATGAGGTTTTAATCAGAGTTCTTGCTAAACTCCAGCTGTCATGAAACACAGACGCTTTGTATACTAGAATGAACGAGGGCTTGGTGAATAATTACTAAAAGTTCCAGTTTAATTACAGTATCAGAAGAAAATGGTTTTGTTCAGGAGTCAGTACAAAGAATGTATTTTATCATCACCCACCATCATCCCAAGAAATCTGTATACCCCTTCTTGGCTTTTCCTTTGAATGTAATTTTCTTAAAAGGTTCAGGGATGATTTTGAATCAGGCAAGTTGAAACCTATCAGTCACTAATAATACTTTCTAAACCTGGATACTAATATATCTACTTTTCTAAATTAATGATCATAAAACCAAGTATACAACTTGGCATTTGGCTATCAGTTCTGAAGCATTAATAGTTTGACGTGACGCTTGGGCACACATACAAGGCAGAGCATACTCTGTGACAGAAAAATGTATCGCTGAATGATTTCTGTACTTCTGAAAGAACTGCAAACATTTTCCAGGCACAATGAGCTAGTCCTGCCTCCAAAAAGAAACACTTTATCAATATACTAGGACTGAAAGTGGCTAAGATCCATAGAAAACTGTAGAGAAAACAAGTGTTGGAATTAAAACCCTAAAGTTCTAGAACACTCTTACATGAACTCTCTGGCCATCTCACACTGTGATGAAAACTTGGGATAAGCCATTCACCCTGGACTGCGATCACATTCTATTAGGAAGGACAACCTCAAACTCCCCTTTAGTCTGTTGTTGTTCTAGCTTCCATCCAAATCCAAATCACAGAAATTTACTAAAAACGACTTGCTTCTGTGATATTCTAATAAGAACATTTAGAAAGCAATTAATAATGCTGAGTGAGCAATCAGTATCGATGAATCAAATCAAATGCTGAAAAACAGACGCCAGGTAGGTTAGTTTCCCCATCAACAAATCAGCCAAGGATATCCTGCTTTGGAAAGCATTGCACACGAACACCATAATCACACCATTGTCCCCCCCCCCCCCACCCGCCCCCTTTTCCCACTCTTAACCCTACTTAAAATCATTATCTTGCAGCCCCAGCTTTAATTCTTAGGCTTGAAAAGAGTGAGATTTGTTACAGAACACAAGTGACCTGACCTAATCAGAGATTAAAATAAGGAGCCAGGTCTAATCATCAACATAATAAGATCCATTCACCAGAATTAGGCAATTATCCTTTATTTCACACTCCACAAAGACAAAGCACTCCTGTGAGACCCAAGCTGTCTTTGCAGCTCTCAGCCGCCCAGCACTGACACCAAATCCTCTGAATGGAATCGACTGGAGATACACATATTACTCACATACTGTTGAAGAGCTCGCGGTATGTTTCATCACCTTTGCCTTCGGACATCAGGCTATCCAGTTTGTCAATTAGCTTGGCTTCCACCTGAAACATACCCAAATATTACTCCCTTTCCTCCCCTTCACAAGTGGGATCTCTAGGCAAACCGAAAGGTATTTATATCTGCAAGGAAAAAAACCACAGTAAATTTTGTGAAAGCAACATTAGCATAAGCTGTGGTTAATAGCAGACACCCCCTTGGAATTCTAGAGGGCTAACGGAGATGGAGCAACATGACTTCAAACTCCCAGAGGGGTATCATTTGCTGCCACCAAAGACATCTATTTGTTGACTCAAACACAAATGCTTGCAGCCCAGCTTAAACATTTGAATTTTTTTAAGAGCCATAAAAACTGGCAAGTCTACTTATTTATTTTTTTTTAAATCACTAGATGTGTAAGAACATTAGCAAAGTAACATACCCACAGACATTAATTTAAATCTCTGATGTGTTTTGTATCTATTTTCTTTCTCAAAACAGTTCGAGGTTGCACTAAATCTTTGCTCAAGTTGAGAACTTGCCTTATCCATGTACAGATGGTAGATCCATAGAAAGAGTCTAAGTCAGCAATAAGCTACATGAGAGAGAAAGGACATATTTCCCAAAAAACTGCAGTCAAAACATTTGAATCTTCAAGAATGTAAACTCCTTGGGCCTTGACTACCAGGAAAGCAGAAATATGCCTTCGTCTAGCTGAGACAGAAAGACAGAAAATGAAACACCCCTGCATGGCCAGAGAGAGGTAAGCCACTACAGATTGGGAGGGATATTTGACTTCGTCAAAGGACTAAGCTCAGTTATTCCTTTGAATCAAATTCTAATAAGGCTATGAAGACCAAAGGGAAGGAGAGTGGGCCCCCACGCCCCCGCAGGTACAATTTTAAAATAGCCTTCCATTCAGTTATTAGCTTTCTTGAAATGAGGTATCGAAACAGGTAAAATGCCATGCTTCTGCAGTAGGAGGGTTCTGTGTATGCATTCAGCTCGTTCGCAGAGTTGATAATCATTCCCAAAATTTGAGAAAGCCTTCATTTGGAGAAGCATGAAGGCGGGGGGAAGCAGATCCTTCACACAGGTGACTGAGTACAGGTCAGTGAGGTGATTATTCGAACAGAAAGAAGGCGACTATCTCCAACTTGAGTGACCTGGCGTGGCAAAAGCAGCTGATTTCTTATGTAATCTGGTTTTGTAATAAAAACATCTATTCTTTCCAAAACTGGAGCAGAGCAGTCAGAACCTATGTCAATGAGACATAATAGGCTCATCCAGGAATCTAGATGCAAGAATTTCCACTGCTCTCCTGTTTAAATTAATTATCAACACTTCAAGCAAAAAGCAATGAAATACACTGTGCATCAAATGCTCAAAACCTAGCCATTCACCAGGTGCAATGTGCAGACCACAGAGAGGTCAATGATTTTAAGAATCATTAAGCTTCTGATTCCTCTGTGTTGTGTCTAACTGGGAACAGATCAAGTCTCCGCCAGCTCTTCAACAGAGACCCTGGAAATCACAGAAGTTTTCAGCAGAAAGGGATTTTAGAGCTCCCCCAGAGGCTCAGGGGAACATAGGACTGCAGAGGTGACCAAGGCCACCAGGAATGGGAGAAGGCAGGTGAGGCTGGAATCTAAGTCCCTTGACAGCTGGCTCAGTGCTCATTTCCCAACTCGGAGTTGAATCTGGTAGCTCAGAGATGCTCGAGGAGAAATGAAATTCTCCCCAGCTGCTCTGAGAAGCTCATCCGCCTACCTGTTTAAAATTGCCACTCCGCCTCTGCTCCCAGTCCATCATATCATGAAAAATAGGAATCATGACATTCCGGAGATCTGGCTGGGGTATCAAGGTCACTTCTAGGAAAGGGCCAATCAAGGCAGGAATAAAATGAAGCTTGTGCTCTCCTAAATTGAATAAAACATTTGAGTTTCAGTATATTTAATCTTAGTAGGATTTCAGAAAATTAATATTATTAAATTTATTATAAATGATTGCCACAAATATATTCAATTATAGTTGTCTCTCCAGGCAAGAAAGTATTTCCCTAAGCAGATATATAAACAGTGAGTTTCCATACGTTGATTAATATTTCTCCATCATTTTTCATGAAAAAACTGTGGATTTACTTTTTCACAGTTCAACCAAAAGCTCTGAGATACCATGAAAAATTACACCACAAATTAAAAATGACAAATTAAAATTACACCAAAAGTTAAATCATTGGGAACTGGTTATGTACACTCTTACACAGTCACACATTGAAATTTTTATGCAGTCACTAAAACTGAGGCTTAGGAAGGATAATAGGCAAAGCTTTTCGATAGAATTGAAAAAGCAAGGTACAATACAGTATGGACAGGTACCTCTTACATTAAAAAAAAAAAAAGCTATATGTAATAGTCAAGAAGATTATATCCCCTAACGTTAACCATGAAGGTTATCTCTGGGTGGTAAGAGTAGAGTCAATTTTTATATATGAAAAAAAGTGGTCCCTGCATTGTACAAATTTTCTTATGTTTTTAAACATAATAAACACACAGCCTAATAGAAAACTAAATGGTAATCCAAAAAAGGGGAATGTGAATTTTCTAAAAAGATTACACTTTAACAACAGTGAACTCAAAATGGTGTAATAACAAAGTACACAAAGTCTGGTGCTGATGCTTCATTGAAAAGGAAGGTAGAGGGTCGGATGACACTGATGATTTCATCTAGCAGATAAGTGTCGTGTTCCATCCATTACACTAATGGTGTATGTTAAATCTCACAGTTTTACTTTGATAATAAGAATACTGCATGCAATGGAAAACACATCACTTCTCAAGTGCTAACCTTGAGCATTGTGGCTGAAAGCATATGACACTTAAAGCATCCATTTAAAACCCATAGAACAGGTTGGGAAGCTGGGCAGAAGAGAGCTGGCTTCATGATTAAGATAGTTTCCCCCTTATTATTCTTTTCTACCTCTGATCTTTTAGTAGTAAGGATCAAATACACACAAAATCATATCGTTCAGAGTTACTGGCACATTTTGGAGTTACATACCTTCACATTAATTTTCAATTTCTCTTTGTTTTCTGTACTAGGAGGCATTAGGGTGGCCAAAGAGCTCAGATGTATACAAATCCAGGGTACAAATATACAGTTTACGTTTCTACTGACTTTAGAGGGGCTTTTATTTTTTATTTATTTCATTTTTTTTAAAGATTTCATTTATTTGAGACAGAGAGAGAGAGAGCACACACAAGGAGGGGCAGAGGGAGAAGGAGACTCTCCACTGAGCCAAGAGCCCAAGACCCTGAGATCATGACCTGAGCCAAAGGCAGACGCTTAACTGACTGAGCCACCCAGGTGCCCCTTATTTTTTATTTTTTGATACAGTGAGTGGTGTGGGGCAGAGGGGCAGAGGGAGAGGGAGAGCATCTTAAGCAGACTCCATGCTGAGTGCCCGGATACAGGGTTTGATCTCATGACCCTGAGATTGTGACCTGAGTGGAAATCAAGAGTCAGATGCTTAACCCACTGAGCCACCCAGGCGCCCCTAGAGGGGCTTTTAAAAGAAAGAATAGGAAAGGAAAAATTTGGAAATTGGAAAAAAATGATGAGTGAGATTAGAGACAGACAAACCCAAGTGGGTGTTTGTGAAGTCATTGTGTTTTGTGACTGAAAGTGCCTAGAGACAGTTCAGCCATGTTCAGGATGTGGCCCCCAACCCTTTTCCTCAGTGCTATGGGACCTAAGCAGGACACAAGTCATAGGCCTCGGCCTATCCGAAAGTCCCTTTCCTTCCCAACACTGAGGCCACATCGTCTTTTCCTTTCTCTTTGAGGTTTTTTCATTAAAAGTAACTTGTTTGCTCACCATCTTACTTATCCATACCCATTATGTGTGAGGAATAAACTTGGCTTAGAATTCTTTTTGCTTTCCTACCTTTCTCTGTGACCCAGGTACAATCGTATCTCTCCCAAGGGACTCCTTAGTTTTCCTCACCTGACCAAGAACACCTCCTTCTTATTCATCAGAAGAAACTTCCTTATTAATCTAACCTGGTGTATTTTCCTCCAAAAGAATGAATCCTTTCAAGACGGACAAACTCACTGTGGCAGAATACAGAGAACCATCACTCCACAGTTCTTCTCCCTGTATCTCCCCCATCTTCCCAACATACGCGTTTCAAGCAGGGAGCGAGCAGCCAGCTTTTGCGACTGCTTTCCTTGGTTACGTCTGTCAGGGCAGAAAGGGGCAGCAACCTGAGCTCCATCACTCTTACTGTCATTTGCAAAAGCCTGACCCACTCAGTGCTTACTCAAGACATCCTGACAAGAGAGGGGAAGAGAGAAATGGGAGACGGAGACTTCTGGCCCAGCCTGAGATGAGCAGGCCTTATATACGGTCCCTGAGCCTGCCCCTAGGGGATGGCTGCCGGGGTTCTGGGTCCACCACAGACGCTGTGCCCCAGCAGAGCCACACTCTGAAGGGACCAGGAACGCAGGACAAAGGTCACCTTGACATACGACCAATAACCAGGATGGCCTCCCCACAGGTGTGAGACTATGTAAGACACCAAATCTGGGCATAGCTTTTGGGTGTGTATGGGGGGAGGGGAGATAGAAGTGGCAAGAAAGACAAAATAAAACGGAATTTCCTGCCAGCCCGAATAGTCCTCCCTTGCCTATTGAAATGAGACTCAGAGCTGCTACATTATGATCTTCGTTTTTAATCTTTCCTGAGCCTGGCATCCTTTGGCCTCTCTAAAGAACATCAATAGCATGCACTTATTTATCACTGTTTCCCTGAGTATTTTTGAATTACTTTGTTAAAAAGAAAACTCTATTTATAGACATTTTACAACCTGATTTTCTTCTTTTTAAAAAGGTTTTTACTATGTATTGTTCGGTGACAGATAAGGACTACATTTATCCTGGTGAGCACTGAGTAATGTACAGAATTAGAATTATTATGTTGTACACTTGAAGCTAATATAACATTGCATGTTAATGTTATACATCAGTAGAACATTTTTTTACTATGAAAAATCTTACAGGTACACAAAATTATAAAGAATACTAAAACAAATCCCAACATACCCATCATCTAGCTTGAAGAATTATCAACATTTTTGCCAATCTTGTTTCACCTATCACCCCATTGATTTTTCTCCCCTCTAGGGTACTTTAATGCAAGTCTGAGACATCATATCATCTTTAACAGATGGGAATATATATATATATATATATATATATATATATAAAATCACAATGCCTTTATTACTTCTAACAAAGGCACACAATTCCTTAATCTAAAACTCAGCCTAACGTACACCCCAATGGTTATAGCAGAAATGTCCACAATAGCCAAACTATGGAAAGAGCCTAGATGTCCATCAACAGATGAATGGATAA
>NW_027397074.1:54257047-54299735 GCF_003265705.2 Callorhinus ursinus
ACAATGGAATATTATGCAGCCATTAAAAAACCCGAAATCTTGCTATTTGCAACGACATGGATGGAACTAGAGGGTATTATGCTAAGTGAAATAAGTCAATCAGAGAAAGACAAGTATATGATCTCACTGATATAAGGAATTTGAGAAACAAGACAGAGGATCATAGGGGAAGGGAGGGAGAAATGAAACAAGATGAAACCAGCGGGAGAGATAAACCATAAGAGACTCTTAATCTCAGGAAACAAACTGAGGGTTGCTGGAGTGGTGGGGGGTGGGAGGGATGGGGTGGCTGGGTGATAGACATTGGGGAGGGTATGTGCTATGGTGAGCGCTGTGAATTGTGTAAGACTGATGAATCACAGACCTGTACCCCTGAAACAAATAATACATTATGTTAATAAAAAAAAATAAAGTAAAAAAATAAAATAAAACTCAGCCCTATTAAAATTTCCCTGATTGTCCTAAAACATGTCATTTACAAGTGGTTTCCTTCAATCATAATCCAAACAAAGTCCTTACACTACATTTTATGGCCTTATTTGTTACTGACAGTCGATAGGCCACACCTATTTTTAAGTCACTGTACAGGAAAGCATGAAGATAGCCTTATTTACTGAAAACATAGTTTGGGAACACAGAACCTGCATAAACCTGAACAGACTCTCACCAGAGAAAACTTAATTTCTCCTCGATTAGCAAAGCAAAATTTTGAGCTATGTATGACAACAGCAAAATAAACTTTACTTAAATGATTTCTTTTTAAACTGAAGATTTAGTATACTTTCTCCATCTCTAATTGTCAGCCACATGGTCTTGTTTTGAAGTATTTAGGGCATCTGCTACTTGGGCTGCTGAAGTTTTATATTTATGAGCACAAAACGGCCTGTTAAGGAAGTATTGATTTTTCTATGGCAGTTACAAGACACTATGTTTGCAAATGTGGAAAAAAAAGCCCACTTTATATTTAGTAAGAATGTTAGTTCAACTAAAAATAGCAAGAAAAAGCTTATTCTTGAAGCACAATGAATGCCAAAGGTAGGACACAGTAGTCAAGACTAGCCTCTTTCTTTGCAGACTATTCCTCTAAGCATAGTACTAATGTGTAAAATTTGGGGGGAATCTATGCCTTCCCCCTTCTCTTGACAGGGCATTTTTAGTCCTTCCACTTGGAAATGAAAATACTGAGGAAAAACACATTTAAGAAAAGGTATTTACTTTTCACTGCTTGATCTCTACTCTTCAAAAGTACATTATTTTATCAAAACCACAAGGAAATGTCACCTCACACCTGTTAGGATGGCTACTGTCAAAAAATAAAAAAACAGACGGTGCGGGTCGTGGCCGCCGGTTCTCCGGTTCTCCCCCTCCCCTACTTTCCTCCCGCCCTCCCTTTCCCTCCCTTGGCGGCTGTCGGTCGCCCGTCGCAGACTCCCTGACCCATCCCCAACCCTTTCCTGACCTCGGTGCTACTCGATTGGCCTCTTTTCCCTGTTTCTCGGCCCAGCCCCAACCCCCAGTGTCAGGGCGGGGGCCTTGAGCCAGAGGCTCTGCGGCAGAGGAAAGAAAAGACAAGACGACCCTCGGCTCCACATCCGGATCGCTCGGTTCACCGCCGCCATGGCAATGAGGCAGACGCCGCTCACCTGCTCGGCCACACGCGGCATATGGTCCATTTGGCCTTCAGTGGCATCACGCCCCTATGGCTATTTCTTTTTTTCTTTTTTTTAAAGATTTTATTTTTTTATTTGAGAGAGAGAGAGAATGATAGAAAGCATGAGAGGGAAGAGGGTCAGAGGGAGAAGCAGACTCCCTGCTGAGCAGGAAGCCCGATGTGGGACTCGATCCCGGGACTCCAGGATCATGACCTGAGCCGAAGGCAGTCGCTTAACCAACTGAGCCACCCAGGCGCCCCTTATGGCTATTTCTTAATCAGCGCTTGCAAAGACGGGAAACCTATGCTACGCCAGGGAGATACCAGAGACTGGATTGGAACATTTTTGGGTCATAAGGGTGCTGTTTGGGGCGCGACATTGAATAAGGATGCCACCAAAGCAGCTACAGCAGCTGCAGATTTCACTGCCAAAGTGTGGGATGCTGTCTCAGGAGATAAACTGATGACCCTGGCTCATAAACACATTGTCAAGACCGTGGATTTTACGCAGGAGAGTAATTACTTGTTAACCGGGGGACAGGACAAACGACGCATATATGATTTGAACAAGCCTGAAGCAGAACCTAAGGAAATCAGCGGTCACACCTCTGGTATTAAAAAAGCTCTATGGTGCAGTGAGGATAAACAGATTCTTTCAGCTGATGATAAAACTGTCCGCCTTTGGGATCATGCTACCATGACAGAAGTGAAATCTCTAACTTTTAATATGTCTGTTAGCAGTATGGAATATATTCCTGAGGGAGAGATCTTGGTAATAACCTATGGACGATCTATTGCTTTTCATAGTGCAGTAAGTTTGGACCCAATTAAGTCCTCTGAAGCTCCTGCAACCATCAATTCTGCATCTCTTCATCCTGAGAAAGAATTTCTTGTTGCAGGTGGTGAAGACTTTAAACTTTACAAGTATGATTATAATAGTGGAGAAGAATTAGAATCCTACAAAGGACACTTTGGTCCTATTCACTGTGTGAGATTTAGTCCTGATGGAGAACTCTATGCCAGTGGTTCTGAAGATGGAACACTGAGACTATGGCAAACTGTGGTAGGAAAAACATATGGCCTTTGGAAATGTGTACTTCCTGAAGAAGACAGTGGTGAGCTGGCAAAGCCAAAGATCAGTTTTCCAGAGACAACAGAAGAGGAGCTAGAAGAAACTGCTTCAGAGAATTCAGATTCCATCTATAGTTCAACTCCTGAAGTGAAGGCCTGAGCATTGGGCATATGCCACAGATAATGTACAAGTTATGGACTAAAACAAGCAAGCAGAGAAAAGCATCAGCCTCCCAGAGTTACTCTCTGCTTAAGGCAAACATGAGCAGTAAATAATGGGGAATGTGAATTAGCTCCAGTGCTGGAACTAACTTGGTGTTACCTGTACGTGAAAAGGCAAGAGTATCAGATGAAGGTAGGTGGAATTAGGCTCTTGTGGTATGATGGCCTGTTGTCTTTTTAATGAATGTGCAAGCCAACATCCAATTTCTCTTATTACAGTTAGATTTCTTGTAGCTGTTTATGTTATTATGGAGAAGAAAAATATATTGGCCTATTTTTCTGACTTTTCCCTTAAAGCAGAAAGCCTTTTTTTTTTTTTTTGCTTTAGTTGTAAAGAAGAGGGAATACATGATAAAGTAATGGTTTGATTTCTCTTTCATTGTACATTGCTTCTGAACATCTAATTGTTTTAGTTGTCTAAATAAAATGCCTCTAAACAAAAAAAATAAAAAAAATAAAAAAAATAAAAAAAGGAGGGGCGCCTGGGTGGCTCAGTCAGTTAAGCATCTGACTCTTGATTTCAGTTCAGGTCCTGATCTCAGGGTTGTGGGATTGAGCCCCACATCAGGCTCTGTGCTGGGTGTGGAGCCTGTTTAAGATTCTCTCTCTTCCTCTCCTTCTGTTCCATGCCCTGCCCACACCGCCCCGCCCCCCAGCTCACACCCACATGCGCATGCTATCTCTCTCTTTTTAGAGAGAGAGAGAGAGAGAAAAGAGCAAGTGTAGGCAAGGATGTGGAGACACCAGAACCCTTGTGCACTGTTAATGGGAATGTAAAATGGTGTAGTTACTGTGGAATACAGTATGGCAGTTCCTCAAAAAATTAAACCTATAATTACTACATGATCCATTGCTCAAAGGTAAATCTAGGGGATATAATGATCAGATTTGAAAATCATACAGCTCTGTGCTTAAAAGCAGACTCAATTACATGCACCCTTTATTCCTTGTTCTCCACAGAATGGAAAAACCAACCTGTTTCGAGTATATGCAAGAGTTTCCACACTTCTAGGTAAGTACTGATGACCAAAATCTGATTTAAAAATACTGTTCAGTAAAATTTGTGTTTGTGTTTGTGTATTAGACTAACTGGGTAGTTTCAAGTGGCAAAAAATGTATTCAGTACTCGAGTATTATTTCCTCTGTATTCAATACTCTGAGTATTATTTCCTTTTTGCAATTTGTTTTCTTAAAAGTTAGTGTTTTTTATATCTACCAAAAACTATTGAAGCTCTTGATTTCTGAAGTCATAAAGCTTACTTTATTAAAACATGATGATTCGTTTTTATCAAGACTTTTTTGTTCCACAGAAATCAGACAAAAAATATGAGATTTAAAAACTATGCTCTGGGGGCGCCTGGGTGGCTCAGTTGTTAAGCGTCTGCCTTCGGCTCAGGTCATGATCCCAGGGTCCTGGGATCGAGTCCTGCATCGATCGGGCTCCCTGCTCCGTGGGAAGCCTGCTTCTCCCTCTCTCACTCCCCCTGCTTGTGTTCCCTCTCTCGCTATCTCTCTCTGTCAAATAAATAAATAAATAAAATCTTTAAAAAATAAAAACTAAGCTCTGTACAGGTATGGACCATTTTTTCTTATATGTCTCCAAATAACGTGCACAGAGCCAGTGCCTCATGAACTATGTTAAATTGAATTTATTGGCCTGTTCCATTAAGAAATGCTCATCTGTAATTACCTGAATAAATTCTTCTTTAGCATTCAAAATACTCAACGTGACATATTTATAGGTAAAC
Source organism: Callorhinus ursinus (assembly GCF_003265705.2). NCBI lineage: Eukaryota > Metazoa > Chordata > Mammalia > Carnivora > Otariidae > Callorhinus > Callorhinus ursinus. Next base: position 54,261,740 of record NW_027397074.1, read on the forward strand.
CAAATTATAACAAATATATTTTCATATTCCTAAGTAACAAGCTGACTTAAGGTCTATAAAGCGTGTTAAAACAGTACTCTGAACACTTAATTTTTCCTATCATTTTGTAAAAATATATGTTGGAAGAGAGGTTTCAACAGTTCTGAACACTTTCCCATTCTAGTTATTGTACAATAGCGGTAACCTTTAACATTCACCTTCTGTTTTGGAAGTCTCAGAAAAGTCAGGACACAACTCTAGGGAAATAATGCAAAAACCAAGGAATGAAGTGAAAATTTACACTCACCCTGCATTTGAACTATGTCATGCTGGGAATTCGTCATTGAGTATAATGAGCCTTTTCTAACAGATTGCCAGAACTGAGCTAGAGCTAGCCTCTAGGGCTAGGAAAACAGAGAAAGGGGAGAGTATCTAAAGCAGTGCTTTTCAATCTTTAGTCAGGAACCACCTGGAGAACCTGTGAAAACTCAGCTGTGTCCCACTCTCTAGGTGATTCTGTCTCAGTAGGTCTGGGGTGCGGCCAGATAATTTACATTTCTCACAAGCTCCCAGGTGCTACTGTTGCCTGCCTATTTCAGAACCAATGTTCTAAAGAGTACTGACATAACAACATCTTGTTAAACTAATGCCAAATGTAATGTGGACACTACAGGGCTTTGAAAAACAAAGAATGAACAAAACATAAAGACTGAAAGGAGTACTCTTCAAATAAAACAAACTAATGCTATTTTTGAGCTGAATCTAAAGACACATCATGGACTTCTTCTGGCTGGCCTGACAGTTGGAGGTTGCTTTCAAGATGCTAACTCACTTTTTTTTTTTCCCCTGAAATTACCAGCAAGCACTGAACACTGGGCTCAATTATATGTAACAAGGTTCTTCCTCAAATTGCTATGAATATTGCTATGTATATATACAGATCCTGGTCAAAAATCATTCTGTAAATAAACTGAAGTAAAATGATAATGGTTCTATTTTCATTTACAGAAAACAAATCCTGCTATTTACAAGTTGTGCTTGGATGAAGCCCATGAGAAAAGATATTAGGTCATTACATACTCAATTCAAATAGGCCCATCACTTTAATGAATCACAAGAAGTTTACAATGCAGTAATAGTAAATGAATACTATAAACTTGCAGAGTTAGCATACAAAATTAAATAAGTTGGAATCTCTAGAAAGAAACCCTATGCCAGTGAGATTGTAAAACAATTTATTTTCCAAATATTATTCTTTTCCATGCAAACAGGTCTGGGTCATCAATTTGCTGGAGTAGTGTGCTCTATCTGCTGTGTCAGATTAACAAAATTGAATCTAATAGTTTCTTAGCAACTGCAGAGGCTTTAAAATCCTTTGGGTATACTCTTTATGATATAGGTCCATGGTGTTTTTAAGAGTTCCGGTGCACAAGTCAATGTTTCGTGAAGGTAATTCTAAATCTGTTATGATTCATAGACTCAATTCAGAGTTCTAGAAATTTTGAGTTGTTACAATCCCAAATTCTGAAAGGTTAGCTCATTGCTAAAAATGTGTGTATTATTGGAGCAATGCTAGATTATAAAATTCATTATTCATTAATAATGAAATACACAAAGGTAAGGTGATTTTTCAGACAGATACCAATTTAAAAATTAGTTATAACCATATTCAATGCCAAAATATCAATTACTTTCTATGGATGACTTTACCAATTTAAACATTTGGATTCAGACACTGTCACTGGTAAGTTGCCTACCTTCACTTATACAGTTAAAAGTACAGTGATAAACTGTACAATGGAGGTAGCTTCTCTTTCCATTACTTACCTAGGTTTTGCCACATGCTAAAAATTTCACAACCCATTGTGACGCGCATGTCACCATACCTGAAATAAAACAAAAAGCAAACCTGATACAAAACCTTCAAAACAAAGAAGTATTTGTGTCTTTTTGGAATAGAGAAGTATTTATGTCTCTTCTGAATTAAAAGACACTATGTTTGTAATTAAGATGCTTAATGTAGATGTCTTGATGCTTCTAATGCAAATCCTTGTATAAATCCTTTAATAAAACAGATTTGTCCTCTATTTCATTTGCTTCTATAATATATTGATTCCTGAAAGATGGAGCTCCGCTCTCCCCAAATAAAAGTATAAGTAAGTTCAAAATATCCAGAAAAGAGTGCTTCTTGTCCTCTTGCTCATTGCTTCTCCATTGTCATTTCCAGTATGGACATCTGATTTACAAATCATTTGAACTAAACACCCTTTTAAAAGCACAACATTTGATCTGCCTCATATCCCCACCCAATTATACACCGATACTTACTTTTCTAACACCTTTTTCTTTTTGGAAGGTGTGAACATCTCTAACTGCAGACACAACTGGTTTATAAAAATGACCGCAAGGTAAAAGTAGGAATCCCAGATCTAAAACAAGAAATATTTAAATGTTATAGTGTTACAAAAATATTTACAGATTAAGTGACATGATCTCTTGGATTTGCTTCAAAAGTGATAAGTGGATGGGGGTACAGGTGAAATAAGACTGGCCCTGTGTGAATAATAGTCGAATCTGGAAATGGGTACATGGGGGTTCATCACCCTATTCTCTCTGCTTTTACATATGCTTGAAATTTGCTGTAACAAAGTAAAGCAAATAAATATTATCTATTTCTATACTGTTTCAGTGCCTTACCACAGGTTTCTTAAGCTCCCTGGTATATGTTAAATGTTTTGTTTCTCTTATAATATGTCTGAGTATCTCCATGGAAGCTGAGGTATAAGCTGGGTTATTTTATTCCTGTGAGAATTCATTTCTGGAACTCCTTTTAATAGAGAATTAAAAAAAAAAAGGCATACACTTCTCTGGATATGCTAATTGCTTTAAATTCAGACAGTATAAAAAAATTCCCTGCCCAGACCTATCTTTTGAGTTTAAGGTTTCTTATACCAAAAACAGCACCAGAAAGAGATCAGAATAAAATTCCCAGAAATAAACTCAACCAAAAACATATGACATAATGGAAGGAAACTACTTCACGGACACCAAGTAAAATTAGAAATAATAAGGAGAAACACTGTAAAGAATTAGTATCTTTTATATATAAAGAGCTCTTACAAACAAAAAATGTAAGACCAAGCAAAATAATGAACAAAAGTCAAGAAGAGATATTTTACAAAATATGAATTTTAATCAGTAATTTCAGGTTGGTGTATATATAGGAAATCAAATATAATTGGTATAACCCTTAACTCAATAATTCCACTTACAAATATGTATCCAAAAAATAATTAAGGATATGTGCCAAGTTTTATTTTGTAAGAAGGCACATAGAAAGAGTGATTTATAAGAATAAAATAGCAGAAACAACTTAATATTAAAAAGTAGAGTTGTGATTATGAAATTTTCATATATTTATTACTGTATGGTATGATATACATACATAGTATGCAACCTTTAAATTCCATTGGTTTTACTGATTTGTGCTTTTTTATATTTTCTAGTTATCCAATAGGGACAATTTACTCAATGTTGAATATGAAAAATGTTATTTAAAAAGAATAGGAAACACAGATGCCAAAACCCAAAAACACTGTTAAGAAGGGAAGCCAAAATAAGCACTGCCCATCTTTGTTTACCAATTATCATTTTCCATTTAAAAAATAGTATATCAAGGGGCGCCTGGGTGGCTTAGTCGTTAAGCATCTGCCTTCGGCTCAGGTCATGATCCCAGGGTCCTGGGATCGAGCCCCACATCGGGCTCCCTGCTCAGCGGGAAGCCTGCTTCTCCCTCTCCCACTCCCCCTGCTTGTGTTCCCTATCTCGCTCTCTCTGTCAAACAAATAAAATCTTAAAAAAAATAGTATATCAAGAATTCTTAGGCATATCAAATTATATTATAGATGTAGAGAAAGTTCTGCCTTAAAGAATTTTGTTTCTTTTCATTAATTCACTCTAAAAAAAATGTGATGATGGAGAAGTAAAGGAACTGAAGTGTTTACTTTGTAAACATTTTCTTCATATAAACTCTACTTTAAAAAATGTCTTAAAAACCTATGTTCTAAGTTCCCTTTGTCACACATGAAGACCATACAATAAAGAATGAAAATTTATAGTAACAACAAGGAACTACCTCCTCTTAAGCACTATGATTTCCACTAGGTTGATAAGCATGATTGTAGCACTAACTTGTTCAGAAATATAATGACAACTTCTAATATTATTCATCATGAAAACTGATATAGCCCAAGATTAATTTAGGGCAGGTGGAGTAAATGTGTTTTCCTATTATTAAAGAAAGAAAATATGGTAGGTAATTTCCTCAAGTATAAGGTAAAAGATTTCAGCTCAGGTAGGAGTCATCTGGATGGATACTTACCTTATAATCAAAGTTTTCATTTAAGAAGTTCTTACGAAGTGCATCAGACAGGTATAGAACTGTTGTAATAATAACGCTAGTGATAAAAAAAGAACATTTTAAGTTGGAAACTCTGCATTAGTAAAAATCATTTATTAGGTAGGAATCAAAAAAAATTAAGGTAAAAGAAAACCTACAGGGGGCACCTGGATGTCTCAGCTGGTTAAGCGTCCAACTCTTGGTTTCAGCCCTGAGATCAAGCCCCATGTCAGGCTCTGTGCTCAGCTTGGAGTCAGCTTGGGATTCTTTTTTTCTCCTTCTCCCTCCCCTTCCACTCACCACCGCTCACCACCCCCCGCCACTGTCCCCAAATAAATACATAAATAACTAAATTTTCTAAAAAGGAAAAGAAAACCTTCAGGAAGCATGTGGAATAATATTATTTGAATACCATGCGCTAACTTTTTCAAATTTTCTTAAAGTAATCTCTATACCCAACATGAGGCTTGAACACAGGACCTCCAGATCCTGAGTCACATGCTCTACCAACTGAGCCAGCCAGGTGCCCCCAGTGTGGAACAATATTAGATAATTCATATTTGAAACAGAAAAAAGGGACATCGGGCAAAAAAAAAAAAAAATCAATCACTGAAGTTGGGTTCTTTGTAAAATGATACCCAGATCTATGAATTCATATGACTCAGGCAGAAATATATTAATCTCTTGATATTTTGTAATGCTTTTATTAATTTCTGAACAAAGCAAAATGATTAATCCAAATATAATATTCCATATTTAATTAACATGGAAGAAAGCCACACTTCAAAAAAATACAGAAAAAGAAATGGAGCCCAAAGGTGAAATCAATAAAATGATAGAATATATTGAGTATTTGAGGTCTTCTCTCTTGTTCTCCCCCTTTTAAGGTATTAGGGGTCATGCAAGAGCTACGGAAGGCAGACTCCCTCTCTCCTCGTGACAGAATGCCACTAAAGAAACAATTACAGACTGTGAAATTGTCTATAACCCAGCACTAAGCTGAGAGAAACTGCCAGTGGGTGTTAAGGCAATTCAGAAAATGGGGCATCTCAGGGCTGGAGAAATTAGGGGAAGCCTGACAAGGGGACATATGCAGCCATGTGTAGCTTGCTAGGGAGATTAAAAGAGGATTTGGTGAGCATTCTTGCTTAATCCTAGAGTTAGGCAATTCATTCAAAACCTGCTCCTTTTTGTAGCTATAGGAATTGACATTCAAAACTGAATGCATATCCAGTTGGTTCATTTAATATTACATATAGCATTACACTGAAACAACACAGGCCATTCCCCAGAATACAATAAACTAATGGTATATATATATATATGGTTGAAACTCAAAATCTCCTCGACCTTTGCTGAGACGCATGCCCAATAGAGTGTCTGCTGTCATGAGACTCTAGTTCTCACCACAGGATTTGGAATCAAGGGGTAGAATTCTATGACCACAAATAAAACAAAAGGAAACAAAACACCCCACCAACTTCACACCTTGATTATCCTATCGGTAAAACCTAGACTAGAGGGATATTTACTAATTAGAAGAATATTTAGAGGCTTTGAAGAACATAAAGTTTCATTATTGTTATCTGCTGGAAAACTCACTATGATAGCCTTCTCCTGGGATAGGAAAATATTAATAAGACAAAGGGGTCAGATGGTTGAATGAGAATAGCTCAAGGCAAAGAAAGGGAAAGAGAAGAAAACCACCATTTCTCAGGCACCTGCTCCACCATGAGTAAGCATGTACATTTTATATATGTCAATTACATCTTTCAATGACTTTTACTGTGAAAGTTAGGTATAAGCAAAGCCTATGAAAATGAAAAGTCCTGTGGTGTCTCCAGTTTCCCAAACAGCAGATATCATCAGTGAATTTCCTACTAAAGAGATAAATCACCTGCAAATAACAGTATAAAGTGGCAGTTTTCCATAGCCACTAGCAGAATCAATGATGATAACTGAAGAAATCATTAAAATTCCCAAAGTAGTTTATCTAAAACTTACATTATGAAACTAAAGCTTAATTATCAGAAAATGGAATGCTATCAAGCAAGGAAGCAGTTCATTCTTAACATGTGGTTCTAAGCACAAACGTTCTGCTATGGTATTCAATGGAGAAATACACACAGTCCCACTACACCTGAGTTTCACATAAAAAAACCACCTTCTGGCCCACGACAGTAGCATAAATTGTTGTTCAGAAACAAGAGCATCCAGTGCTAGTGAAACATGGCATATCTGGGATTTAGACTATTGGGTCTAAGGTCCTGGCAAGCAGCCAAAACATTCAACTTTCCAAAGTAAGAAGGTTATTCCACAGCAAAGATGACTCATTTGTTATTTAAATGCTGGGTCCCAAACACATAAAATCCAGTTCCCTGAACTGTGCTCGCTGGTAAACAATGTGGAGCCTCTGTGACCTTATTGTCAACCAGTGAGTCTTAACCTGGTTGCTTCTTGGAATCACCCAGGAGCCTTTAAAATACAGAAAGATACCCCCAGAGATTCTAATGAATGGACTGGGGTACAACCTGGACATCAGGAGTTTTAAGACTCCCAGGTGATTCTCCTGTGCACCCAGAACTGAGAACCACTGTTCCAGAAAAAGCAGTGCTTCTCAAACTTCAGTGGGTACCTGGTGATCTAGTTTATAATGCAGATATATGACTCAGTAGGCCTGAGGTGGGGCCTGAGATTCTGCCATTTCTAACAAGCTCCAGGGGATGCTCATGCTGTTCATCCTTGGTCCACCCTTTGAAGAGCAAAGCTCTCCAGAGGCCTAAGCCAGAAAAACATTCCAACAAACTCTGCTTCACATTCTCCTGGCTTCTAGAATTTCAGGCCAGTCATTATACTTGGTCATTCTTTAAGGGAGCATGCAGTCCTTGTTCTAGATTCAATACCTTGTCCTCTCACCAAGGTCGCTTTGTCATTAGGCACAAGAGGCAGAGGGCATAGGACCTACAATCTTTTCAGGAGCTTTGGAAAATATTGAGACCTGAAAAGATGTTATGGGACCAAAAATTAAAACTGCAAAATAAAAACTAAAAAAAGGTTAATTAGATGTCTGTAGAATGCAACATTACTTATATCATTTATTGTCCAATTTCATATTTAGGCAACTTCTATTGTATTAAAGAAAAGTATAGGTTACTTTTTACAACTTCACAAGAATTCCTAAATATACAGAAATGCTGAGAAATCACAAGCAGTTGGAGTTAAATGACTCACTCACAGGCCAATAATTTAAAAAGCAAAATGTAAAAATTGCTTTTTACTTTTTTTCTTCAGTAAAATTTGGCATGTGGGTCTATTTAATATGTTTGATAGGCTGAGAGGTAAGACCTCCAAAAATAAGACTTCCCAGCACCAGAAGGACCTAAAGTGAGTCTACTTCAAATACTTTACATTTATGCTTAAAACATTCAGCCCAAGTCACAGAGGCAGCTCCCAGAGCTTTTTTATGGTAACTCGGCACTGAGTCAGGATCCTGGCACACAGGTCTCCAAGCCAGCTAAAGGTAGTTATACATTATTGCTCCTTCATTGTAGTCGATATCTGTGGTGTTTAGGGATCTTTCTTTACTTGTTCTAATTTTTCCAGAACAATGTGGCTCCTTTGGTTTTATTCTTTTACTCATGACTCAGTTTTTGAATATAAGGACATTTCCAATCTCAGCACACCACTTCAATAGCCAAGAAAGGTTTGCAATCTGTTACTACAAATGGTCAAATGACTGATATCTGCCATAGAAGTATAGGCACAGGATGATTCCGACAACCTTCATCTGCGGGCACAGCACGGTAAAATTTACACAGAAAAGAGGAACTGGTGCACAGGAAATCAAAGTTATTGCTTCAAATTTTCAGTTGCCACCTCATTCTGCCATTTAGAAAGTTTTTTTTTTAATTTAATTTATTTATTTGAGAGAGAGAATGAGAGAGAGAGAGAGAGAGAGAGAGCATGAGAGCGGGGAGGGTCAGAGGGAGAAGCAGACTCCCGGGATCAAGTCCCACATCGGGGACTTGATCCCGGGACTCCAGGATCACCTGAGCCGAAGGCAGTCGCTTAACCAACTGAGCCACCCAGGCGTCCCTAGAAAGTATTTTTGAAGAAATACTACCTCCCTGCTCTAGAAATCTCATCTATTCTAATTTGTTGTAAACTACTCCGACTTGTTAATGTGCTTAAGCAAAAGCCCACCTCCACAAATTATACCTGGACTGGGAGAAGCACCTTTGTGGATAAACTGGGTATCAACAGGACTAATGTTTATACAATGAAAATCTAGGGAATTCTAATCATGGAGAAAAACAACTTCCCTACAACCTGGGGGGTTAATAGGGGCAGAAGAAATCAGCACAAAGACACTTGGGGCAGATGAAAATCCCGGAAGGCCATCAAGGGAACCAATCTAAGCTAGTGGTCCTCAAACTTCAGAGTCATGACAAAATCACCTCGAGGATTCATAAGACTTCAGAGCCTTACCACCACCGATGGCCTGGTGAGTTCCAGATGGGGCCCAACCAGACGATTCTAATGCATGTGATCATCCTGTCTTGTTTTGAGGACTGTGTTACAGATGGAGGAGAAGACAGCCAAGGGTTGGAACTTGGAGAGCAGTGATGTTGGGGGATCTGGCCTTGTTAACCACTGCTTCACCAAGGGCCTAGCCCACAGTAAGTTTTATTGAATGACTGTAGCCTCACAACTATATGTAAACCTATCTTTGTTATACTTACTTGCTGTACTAGGTAATTCTAAAATGAGAAGCTTGTAGAACATTTTATGCCTTTTTAAAAAGCTATTTTGAAGAACAGACTGAAGGCACTCCAAGTGGAGGGCACAGCATAAGCCAAAATGGAAGCAGGAAATGGAGTGATTGTGCTTTTAGTCAAGCCTGCCGTATGGGTGAGGAAGAACAAAGATTGAAATGGAAGGATTTAGGGATTTTAAAAACTCCCTTGACCTTCTCCACTGAGCGGTACTGGCAGAAAGTCACTCATGTGTCAACAGGCTCAGTTTTAGCCTATCAGGCTCAGATCTTAAGGAAGCCTTTAGTTCATGGATTCATTCTTCCTACCAGCTCCTCACAACTCACCAGGACATGGAGTATGCAGGAGGTTCTTGTGTAAATATTTGCTGTCATTATTGAAGTTTGGCACATTCATCTGAGTAATAGATAGTTTTGGTAAAAATCAGCATCTTCTCTCTCCCTTGGACTGTAAAATTGTTCAAGGATTATTACCCTAGTAGAAAAACACCACCACCAACAACAAAATACAGTAGTAGTGGTGTTGGTGGGTACCCAACAGATTAGCTGCTTGACCACCCAACTTTCCATCGTCTCTATCACATACTCTGTCTTCCCTCCTGTTACAGTGCCAAGGCTCCTAGCTAAGGCCAAGCTTTTTTTGTGTGCACAATTTCAGAGCTACTCTAAGTGTGGCAAGCTTCTTTCATTGAGAAAGTCTTACTACAAAAAGCACCGTCAGCTAACCTAAACTGCATGCTTACGTGGTTGGTTTAATTTCCAGTGCAAGCTGATTGTGCACAGGTAACAGGCAGTTCTCAAAGGGCACACTGCAATTCTGCACTTGGCCCAACCCCACTTCCCACGCCCCCAGCTTGTTCCTTCGCTTATGCCTGTTTTCTTTAGTAGCACCAGTATTTCTGTCTTTGCTAAGCCATTCCTCTTTGTAAACTAAAACACTGTATTACTCCATATTTTAAAGAGTCCTTGTCCCTTAACTCCTTCCAGATGTAGCCCCATTTCTCCGCTTCCTTTCACAGCAAAACTTCTAATGAGCTGTTTCCACTTTCTCAATTCCTAGCTGTTCTTGAATTCACTCTAATAAGGCTTTCTCCTCCATCACTGCGCTGAAAGAGCACATGCCATGGTCATCAATATCTACACAACACCGCCAAATCTGGGGGCAACTGTCTTCATCATCTCCAATCTCCCAACAGCTCTTGACACTTCTACCTTCATGGAATACCTTCTTCACAGAACAGTATACTCTGCTGGTTCTCATCTTAAATCATGGGCTGCTCCTTTTCAGTCTCTTTTGCTGGATGCTTCTCCATGTTCTGGCCTTTAAAATGGCAGCATGCTCTACAGCCCAGTCCTAAGTATTTTTTTCTTTTTAATCTACTCTCTTCCAGGTGATCTCATTCAGTGCCATGGCTTCAAATATCATCCAATGATCCTCAAATGCACACCTCCAGCCCTAACCTCTTCCCTCAGCTCCATAGAAGCAGGTTTAGCTTCCTCTTCTATGTTTCCACTAAGATATCTAAGAGTATTTCAAACTTCTGTTTCACATAAGATTCTTTACCTTCCCCACCCCCAAAGCTGCTCCTCTCAGTATTTCCCCACCAAAGTGAATGGCACCACCATTCATCCTTCTGTTCAGGCCAAAACTCTAAAGGCCATCTTCCATTTTTTCTCTGCCACCCACATCCAGTCATCTGCAAGTTATGTTATCTCAATCTACAAAATTGATCTTCTTACTACCTTCACTGCCATCTACCTGTTCAAGCCATTAGCTGGATTGCTGTATTAAGCTTCTAACTGGTCCTTCTTGGTTTCTTTTTTAAAAAAAATATTTTATTTATTTATTTGAGAGAGAGAGAAAGAGCATGCACAAGTGGGGAGGGGGAAGGGGCAGAGGGAGAAGCAGACACCCAACTGAGCAGGGAGCCCACGTGATGCTCGATCCCAGGACCCTGAGATCATGACCTGAGCTGAAGGCAGATGCTTAACCAACTGAGCCACACAGGTGCCCCCTTCTTGGTTTCTCTTAATGCTTCTCTACTCCCTAATATTTGGGCCCTGTCTTCCTCTTCTAACCTCATTGTTACTGGTTCCTTCTCTCCTCATGTTCCAGCCACACTAATAGTCTTTCAGTTTCTTGAATGTGCCATATTCACTCTGACCACAGGGCCTTTGTATAAACTATTTCTGCTGATAAGAACATTTTTCCTTTGCTGTCTGCCTGTTAACCCCTGCTTTGACTTTCAGCTCAAGTTTCACTTCCTAATGAAAGAGCCTTCCAATCCCAGTTCAGAACAAAGTTCCTCTCATAAACATCTTCAAAGAACTACGCTCTATCTTTATGGCATTTATTTTATACTTTAGGCATTGAAAAAGATTTGCCGAGTGGATGGGTCAGTAAATGAATAAATGAACTTCCCTAAGAATCTTTGGTTCCATAAATCACCTATTTGCTACACTGATCTCATTTGAAAGCTAAATTAGTTGAAGGTAATAGTCAACTAAATAATTCAGTGTTTGGTGAGAAAAAGCACACACACAAAAAATGTATGCTATGTTTGAAGCCAACATGCACACAAGATAAACAAAATAGGGGCCTGAAATGTCAACTGTAAGGCCAGAAGGTTTTACTTTCCTCAGTAAGCAAGTCTGTAATAAGATTTATCTCTTTGAAAATGTATAAAGCTGTGACTTTATTTTTGTACTATATTTTGCAATGTGTATGGGAAGGGGGTGGAGAGAAGCTTGTCTCAAAGTGTCCTGTATTTTTGGTACTTAATTTTCATCTCCCTTATGTTCCTTCTTTCTCAAACTGAGCAGTTGTTCTCATCAGAAACATCTACCAAGAACTTAACAGTGGGGACAATACAACTTTGCACACAAGCAAGAGACACATGTCTCATCCTTGCGCAAGTTAGGCTGGATGCCCTTACCCGATATTAGACATTCAGGTGGAAAGAAACACAAGACCATACTAATCATCAAGTGTCTGGTCACAGCTTTTAGTAGGACTTCAGATAAAGCAGGGAAGCTACAGGATTTGGGACAACACAGTTTATAGATGAAAGTTAAAGGCATTTAACTTACTTGAAAACACAGGAAGAAAGGACCAACACATCAAAGAATACATATTTTGAGGGATGAGCTAGCAATTCAGCTGAGCTCAAGGGTAGGGCAGTGGCGACTTCTCAGCTAGTTACTATCAATTTGACATGTATTAGGCACATAGTAGGTAGTAAATGTGGGAGTCTGGGTAAAAATGCCTCTTTGAGGGGCCCTGATCAAATATTTGTTTAAGAAAGTTAGCAACATGGAAGAAAGGTGGTCAACCTCAGAGACGTGGATCTAGCTCCTGCAACTTGTGCCTACATAGTTTAGCAAAGTGGTCATGTTTTCTTTCCAATATATGCTAACTTTTTTTAAAGAGATTTTATTTATTTATTTGAGAGAGAGCACGCCAGAGCACACACAAGTGCGAGCAGGGGGAGGGGCAAAGGGGGAGGGAGAGAGGGAAGCAGACTCCCTGCTGAGCACGGAGCAGAGCAAGGCAGGGCTTGAACCCACGAACCCAAGACCACAACCTGAGCCAAAGTCAAGAGTTGAATGCTCAACTGACGGAGCTACCCAGGTGCCCCTGCCCTTTAACATATTTCAAATGTGTTTAACATCTTTCAGAAACTGGCTTTTCTACCAATATTATAGTGGCTAATCTTTTTTATGGATAGAGAAGAAATAGTTGAAGGCTTATTTCTGGAATATATTGCATTCATAAGGCAAGAAAAATCTCATTTGGTTTCGTAATTTGAATGGGAAATGGCTAGGGTGGTTGCATGGGGAGAAGAGTGGGAAGCAGAAGAGCAGAGGGCAGTGTCTGTTCCGACTTGGGGTGTTCTCTACCAGACCCTGAAGTCCTCTCTCCAAATTGGGACGGACTTGCCATTGCCGGTGGAAAAACAGTGCCCGTTTTTTACCAGCACCGACTTGAGTGGCAAGAGCAGGATGGTATTGCATTTAGCAAAGGCTGATGGCCTTTTTCTTGGATTTGCTTTGGGAGTATCTTCTGTTTAAATGTATTACACAGAACTCATCTTAAACTAACCCATGGTCCTGTTTGGTCAACACTGTAGATGAAAATCTTGAACATCATGTGTTTACTCAAAAGCAGAATCTATACTTCTAAGTCTGTTACCCATTTGTGTGACCATGAATCTTCATAAATGGAGTGGAGATTTTTAGGTAGAGAGAGAGAGAGAGAGAGAGAGAGAGAGTGTTTAATTTTAAAAAGCCACGTTGTGGTCACGGTTTTCTAGAAGCTCAAGCAGAGCCTGTGTGCATAAGGAACAAAATGTCAAATTTATTTTTGGTTTGAATTTTTGCCATTGAATATTCTAATTCAAGTCAAAATATCCCTCTGCACACAGGGCAGGCATAATGACCACATGATGATGTTGTGTGATGCAGATGTCAGCAGCCTGGACCTCTTCCCAGCTGGCTCCCTGGACCACTTCATAGCCCTCTGCAGAATGTTAGATCTTTGGTAATAAGGCCAGATTCATGACCAGTCGCTCCCTTTAAATCTATGACATCCGGACATCCAGATGAAAAGATATTTGATTCTACTCACAGATATCAAACTAAATATGCTAAATTCTAAAGAGAGCTATTTCAGGAGTTTCAATTAGTCTTGAACATGGAAAAGCTGCTTCTGTACTTATGTAAAATATAATATGCCATATTATACTATTTGTTACTTCACAAGTTTTTAACACATCGTTTTAACACCTCCACAGCTATAAATGTATACTGCAGCAGAAGCCATATTAGACATATCTTATCAAAATCCAACCCTATATTCCTGGGGCTCTTACCACCACCATACCTGGCATCTGGGGAGGACATATGGTGTCTTTGGTCTATGGATAGATACCTGGAGAATTCAACCTTTATCCTGAATATGAGGGTGTTCGGGGCTGGACAAAAGGAGGAAGGAGAAGCAGGCAAATGTAGACGTGAAGGAAAGAATGCTTATGAGACAGGGTAAATTACGAGTGTGGAAGTAAACATCAGCCAGTTTCCTAAAGAACTTCACCTGCATTCTGTATCCTGAGATGACAGAGACAGGAAACATGAGAGCAGACACCGCCATGATACTTACTCTCTGGAAAGGCTCCTGCCATTCTGGCAGCTGCCTAATCTCCTTTCCTGGCTCTTACTCCTTCAAGTACTGACTCAGATCTTTTATTTTTTTCCTGGATATGCCTAATACAAACTAGTTTTGCCAACTTCCAGAGATTCAACTTTATGTCAATATCTCTCCAAATGTCTTCTCTAGTTCCAAATTTTGCTGAGAGCATTATTTTCAGCTCTCTACTGGCTATATCCCTTGGCTGCATAAAAGGAACTTCAATCTTCATGTGTCCAACTCAGGAGTCATATCTTATCCCCAGTGCTGAGCACATGGTAGATGCTTAATGTATCCTGCTGAGTTAAAATGAATTAAGAAAGATTAGAAAGGACTCAAGTGTCTAGCAACAGGGCTGGTTAAATAAATGATGGTACACCAATTCAATAGAACATTATATGCCCATAAAAGAAAAAAAGAAACATAAATGAATGAGGGGCTTTCTATGGATTAATGTGGAAAGACTGCCAGGATTTTTAAGTGAAAGAGTAAAGTGCAAAATAGTGTATATGTTATGCTACCTGCCAGGCTCTGTATAAAAGAACACTGGAAGGTCACGCAAGATGCTAATAAAAGTGGTAACTACAGGTTGGGGGTAAGGAATAAATACAGTAGATGGGAAGGGGTTTTTTTCAACGTACGCTCTTCTTATATTGTTTGATTTTTGAACTATGTTAATGTATCACCTGTTTAAAACAAATAGTAATATATATTTTTTTTAAATGAGAGAAGTTAATTCAGAGACAAAGAAAAAGAATCTCAGGATTTGAAGATTTCAAACTTGAGATCAAACTAGAAAAATCATTTTTGTATCTCCTCTCCTCCATATAATGAGCTGCAATCATTATCAACTTAAACGTCTTACTTGTTAGCCACCAAGCGCATAACAGTCCAGTCCTTTGGAAACATCTCTGGGCGTATCAATATCCGGAACACAGTAAATATCTGTAGCAGGAAATCCTTGGATAGGGAGGAAACAGATCATTTTACTGAGTTATTTTAACTGTCAATGCACACACACACACACACACATACACACACACAGCACTGTTGTTGCCATTTCCAAAGCAACTACAGAGAAGGAAGCCATGCTTCCATAGCTCACCAGGAGAAGGAATCATCACCATTCTATTCTCAACACCCACTGGCTTGCTACCCTTCCCAAATGTTCTCTTTTCCTTTTCTTTCTCATACACGGTGGAGATGACCTTTCATTCCTCTTTACAAACTCTAAACATTTAGATTTTATAAATAAAGGGGAAGACTGATAGTTGAAGATTAATAGGCAAATACATTCTTTCTTTTATTATAGTGTCCTCAACATCAGAACTTTTCATAGCGAGAGAACGATCAACAGATCTTCCTATTAAGTAGGTGTCAAAATTTAGAAAGTTATGTTCATTAAAAAGCATTTTAAGCAAACACCCAGGTTTCTTCGAGGGCATTCTGAGGATACAGCATTAATGTTATGCATGCAGGTTTACAGAATCTGAATGTGCTATGTAGAATACACTCAAATAAGGATGTGTGCTAAGCTGAGCCCAGTGAGTGCTTCGTAGCTACGACGGTGTCAAGGAATTATTCAGAGATGCCATGCCAGAGGGCAGCAGTATTTACTGAGATGTTATCTTTAAACTGATCACCTAGAAACATTCTTGACAAGAAGCTACTGCCAGACACAGAAATATCTCTTCTTAAAACATTTCAAGTGATAGGGCCCCAAACGCTGCAGCATATTACACTTAAAGGGGACTCAAGGAGACGATATACTACATGTACTGAATGACATAAAGCATGCCCAATCAGAAAGAGATTGGCTCAGTCTAGTTTAGATTTGTTAACTAGAAAACTTAAAGATTTGTTGATAACCTCAAGCAATGCTAGGAAAATATATCTACCAATCTGATTGAAAGCAACAGTATGGTGCTGCTTAATTAAAAAAAAAACCACACATGAGTTTTATTTATGAAACCCAGCAACACATTATGTGAAACATGTAAGCTGCTTGAATAGAAGATTATGGTTGTCATTCATATCATCAGAAGATAGAAAGAATCTGAAAATATAAGAAACATGTGGTAGCTCTGTGTGTGTGTGTGTGTGTATGTGTGTGTGTGTGTGTGTGTGTGGTTTTTTAACATACTCTAACAGCTTTGATCAAGCCCATAAATATTTTGACACGAATTTATTTTAGCTTCTTTGGCATCAACACACATACGTTGATATGTGTAGTATGTGCCATGTGGAAATATGCCCACTAGGTCATTTGCCTTTAAACGACACTTCCCATGTAGGCAGAATCACCAGACAAAGAGTTTCCCAAATGAATTCTACTGCAGGTCAGACAATTTGGGGAAACCCCTCACATTCCAGCCCCCTCTTGGGAAAGTAGGTCATTAGCATACTAAAACGGTGAGAAACCCTTCTTAATGCATTTCTAAAACTTGTTTCAAAAAAGTTTTTCAGGGCGCCTGGGTGGCTCAGTTGGTTAGGCAACTGCCTTCGGCTCAGGTCATGATCCTGGAGTCCCGGGATCGAGTCCCGCATCAGGCTCCCTGCTCGGCAGGGAGTCTGCTTCTCCCTCTGACCCTCTTCCCTCTCGTGCTCTCTATCTCTCATTCTCTCTCTCTCAAATAAATAAATAAAATCTTTAAAAAAAAAAAAGTTTTTCAGTTCATTCTTTTGGGTTTCCCAGACATGAATATATATAATCCCTGCAAAAATGGATGTCTGCATTTACCTTTGAAAGAATTATATCCTACTTCAGTTTCCTATCTGGTGGCGCTTGCTTAGATAGATGTTTCAAAAAAAATCCTGAAGATGGGGAATCACTTCTCATAGTATACAGTGACTTAGGAATAGTTTCATTTCTAAAATATTGAAATTTCATCTTTTCCCCTCACGACTTTTAGGGAATCGGAAATTGGAGGTAGCACCCTTAGCAATGGGTGTGTGTATGGGGGTTGGGGGGTAGGAGAGAGTGATGGAAGATGCACAGAGAAAGAACTGTCTGAAAAACTGGTTATAGCAGGCAAGACATCTACCTTCTGGGCTGGCAACTTTGGTTGCTCTTCTTTTGTAGGGCTGGGGTTAAAGGGAAAGTTATTCCAGGTGTAGGAGCTGGGGACAGACCATCTGTTTCTGTGCCACCTTATTTTCTTATTCCCACTTATCTCACAAAATCAAAGGTGTGGCGGCGTGCGACACTGGGCCAACGCCCACATAGTGCCAGAAACCTTTGCTTCCCCTAAGAAAACTTTTTAGTGTCTCAAATAGCTTTCTGCAGTACCCATGCAAGTTTCATCTACCTTTACAGAATCCAACGCATTGTGGCAATCTTACAATGACAATGAAAAGCCATTTCAGTGAAAATCAGAAAATCAAGATTTTAATCCTGACTTGGCAATGAACAAGCCCATCGACCTTGGCAGTTTATTTAACCTCTCCAGAACTGAGCTCTCATCCTTGGAAACTATGGAGCCTTTAAGGTCCCTTGTAGTGAGACGTGATTTTGAAAAGTCAGTATGATCATTCATCTATTATTATACTAGACAAATGTTTTTTTCTTATTTCTCAGCTGTAGGCTAATGTTTCATCAGAGGGTAACATAAACACCTTCTACTGTGGCACTCCCATCATGTGACTGAGCTCTGCAAAGATTTACTATCAGCTGCCATGCTACTGGTTTCATTCAAACTCAGTTCCAGTATTTTAAAGCACTAATACCTGAATTCTGGATTCTTCAACAGCCCTCTGTCCGTCCTCCCCAAATCCACCGCTGTTTCCCCATCTGCCCTAAGTACTTTTCAGCTCTCATCATTTCACTGAATGTGTGCTTCTGCATACATATATACGAAATTATTTTGCACACATAACAATAACTAACACATCTTCACCATAATTTAAAACAAGAACATTGCTATAATAATATTCCTATTTGGATAGCAAGAAATAAGTGTTTCATATGCCACTATTTTAAAATTGGTAGCCTGGGAGCAGTTTCTTCTTTGTTTGTTTACTTCAAATAGCACAACATGGTAACTTAACTGCATTACTAGTTTTATTCAAATCAGGGTTCAAAATAGAAAAAGAAACAGTGAGGTGGTACTTTACAGAAGCACTTTTTTCTGCAGTGCAAGAGGTTCAAGTAAGGAAGTTCATGTGAAAACCACAACAGTAAAAAGGGCCATACTCAAATAGAAAAGAAAGCAAGAGCAATTTTTTATGATTTTAGAAATCATCACTAACATTTATTCATTCATAAATATTGAGTGCTTCATTACGTACCAGGCACTGTGTTAGATGCTGGGGACACCTAGTGGGGTAAGATACATTCTTTTATTTATTCATGCAAGAATATTTATGGAGCGTCTGTGACATGTCATTCCACAGTAAGTTGAATGGAATGCTTGCCCTAAACGGAGTGTACAGTTTGGCGGGAGAGCTGAATGCTAATCTAAAAACCACACGGATCTATGCATGCGCTGCAAGTGAGGATAAGTCTGAGGACCAGGTATTCCACGGAGAGGGAAGAGCAACAGCACGCCTTAAAGGCAAGAGACGACACAGGGCTGCCTGGACTGCAATGGGGAGTGGCAAGAAACGGGGAAATTTATCCTGAGGGCAATATAAGGCAGTGAGGGGCTTTAGGCAGAGGCGTGAGAGGATTAAATTTGTTTTTCACTCATTTCCTGACTATATTGTACAAAAAATTGGCTTTGTGTTTATACAGGATACCGTGGTATCAGCATAGCACAAGACACAATGAAGTTGATGCAACAGAATTAGTGAGACACAGGAGGAGGTATTCTGAGATCATGAAACATGAGTTAAGAACTCAAGAAAAGAAAGCATCACGACACAAGCAGATAGACCAAGACATGGTCACCTTATGACAAAAGCAATGCCAGGGACAGAGCCTTCTAGGAACACATTTCCTTCACTTATAGTCAAATATTATCTTAAAAAATTTTCTACAAATTTCAAATGTGTAACATCCTTGGTATGGGGCTTGAATTCAATTAAAGGGTGTTAATAATTATTATCATATTGAAATTCATAACCTTAAAGTTGAATATCTAAGCACGTTATGCAAAAATAACTCCCAAGTGGTCTTCAGTCTTTGAGAGCTAGAGAACTATTTTTTATAATAAAATAAAGGCTCTAAGTTGAAATAACTGTACAGAAAAAGATGGTTTGTGAGGTATGCAGACATTTATTAAGAGGGTTGTTTCATTCAACAGAGATATATTGTTCTAGGCTCTGTGCTTGGGACACAAAGACATGGTCCCTACTCTCAAAGAGCACAGTCACCAAGGATCCAGGGGAACAACATTTAGAATGCATTGTTGGGTGCTATCACAGAAGGTGGGGAAGAGTGGGGGTGCGGGGGCACCATATTCTCTGAACACTTCATAAAGAAAGTGATTCCTGAGCTGGATTTTACAGCACGAGCTGAAATCAGGGAAGGATTAATCGGGGGTAAAATTAAGCAATTCAAGTGAGTGAGTAATGGTAGAATAGGCATTTCAGGGAGACACAAAAAAAATGATTCAGAGGAATTAAAAACTGTATGGTTGGTCTGGAATACGCAAGTAAGTTTAACTGGCTGTCATGAGAGGGGTTTGGACGAGGGTGGGGGGTAATGACGATGGAGGGTCCACTGCGGACAGGGGTTACTTGGCAGAGACTGGGTCCTGTCCTGCAAGTAATGGGAAGTCCTCAGGGTTTTCAAGTTGGACTGTTACTTGATCAGATATGATTTTTCAAGGCTAGGGGGCCAGTACATGGGAGACAATGAAAGGCTGTAATAGTGCTGTACGTAACTTCCAGAACAGGTATATAACTTCCTGCTTAAAGTAGGGTTCTCACAGTTCTATATGAAAAGTCATAATCAACAAAGAACAGGGGCACCCGGGTGGCTCAGATGGTCAAGCGTCCGCCTTCGGCTCAGGTCATGGTCCCAGGGTCCTGGGATCAAGTCCCGCATCGGGCTCCCTGCTCCGCGGGAAGCCTGCTTCTCCCTCTCCCTCTCCCCCTGCTTGTGTTCCCTCTCTCGCTGTGTCTCTCTCTGTCAAATAAATAAATCTTTAAAAAATTTTTAAAAATAAAAAAAATAAAAAATCATATTGCACTGGGGGCAACTGGGTGGCTCAGTCGGTTAAGCGTCTGCCTTCGGCTCAGGTCATGATCCCAGGGTCCTGGGATCGAGTCCCGCATCGGGCTCCCTGCTCCTTGGGAGCCTGCTTCTCCCTCTGCTTCTCTCTCTCCCTCTCTCTCTCCCTCTGTCTCTCATGAATAAATAAATAAAATCTTTAAAAACAAAAACAAAGAACAGGAGCCTCAGTGCTTTCCATGTACAAGAAATACCATGGATATGGACAAAACCTTAGCCCTCAGCAGAAGGTGGGGGTATAATAAAACATTACTGACTACAGAAGGAGAAAAAAGAAAAGAAACAGGTCGAATCACTTCCTGGTCTTTGCCTTTGTCCATTTCTAAAATACTGCCATGTTCCAAGGAAGGAAAGGGCTACACAATGCAGAGTACCAGCCCTCTGGTCCTTGCTCCTACATAGTCCTGTTGACATTGTGACTCACACCACTCACACAGAGCACCTGAGGACCCAGGAGAAGAAATGGCATACTGTTCAAAATGCCAGGAGCCACTCCAACAGTAACCCTGGAGACGTCCTGATTCTTCAAGCAAGAACGGAATTAAAACACCAATAATCTGGGAACTCCGTACTTTCAAAATTTGTTTTCATTTTCATTTCATTTAGAGAACCACTGTGAAATGCTTGGCCGTATCTTTCTTTGAACTGATAAGAAGAAAGAAAAAAGCAGTGCTTTTTTAGCAGTGCCAGGGATAAAGAACAACAAAAATATTAATTGGAACATCTCAACATATAATTTCTCTGTATCAAGGAAGATTTAAAATCCATATATCCCATGATCTATTAGTTCGACTTCCAGGAATTCATTCTACAGCAATAAGGGCACAAGTCTATAGAGCCATGTGGGTCATGATGTTCCCTGCAGTACCCTTTCTCTTGGCAAAAGTCAGAAACATCCTGAATGCCCAGCAAAAGGGGAATGATTAAATTATTAGCATCCATATAGTGCAATTTGGAGGAAGAAATGATACAGTGATATCTACAATATTCATGACATATTATTGTGTGAAAAAGTGCAACTAATATGAATAGTAGGATTCCCATTAAAAATGTGTATGTGTATATCATAAAAAATAGTCTGTGAGGACAACCTTATGTATCACCAGTAGCTACCTCTGGGGATAGAATACATGTGTGTGGAGGGGAGAGGGACATACTTTATGACTTTTAACCAGTAGGTAAAATGGGAGTTTTAAGGTCTAATCCCAGTATCAGTTATAATTTTCCATTAAATACCACTTTATTAAGCTGTACCTTTACTTGCATGCAGTTCCCTTATATATTATATATTCCGTTTCTAACCTAAAGGTAGATACAAAAAAAAAAAACAAAACCAAGTAACTCTCCTTCCATTAATTTGGCCTCTTTTATGCCCACTTCATGACCGGAACTGCCTTATTACTTTTTAAAGAGTTGACAAATGAAATTTTATGCAATTTGATGGCAAAGATTTGGGTTGAACAAACTTCATTAAAGTATAAGAAAGAGCTGAGTTTAGCTGCCTGAGCAAAGAGCTCAGATGTTAACAGAATTCCAGGCCCTCTCAGTTACTTCCTTGCGGGGGTGGAAAGAGTTTGGGGGAGGTTAGCGGAGAGTAAAACGAGGCACTGCAGGAAGAGTGTTTAGCACTGCACGGCCCATGGCAGTGGGGGTGGGGTGAGGGGGTACTCTATAACTGTCAGCCGCCACCACTGTTGTTTATATACGTCACACTCATTTATAACGACTTAGATGCTCTTTTTTTTTTTAATTTTTTTAATTGTTATGTTAATCACCATATATTACATCATTAGTTTTTGATGCAGTGTTCCATGATTCATTGTTTGTGCATAACACCCAGTGCTCCATGCAGAACGTGCCCTCCTCAATACCCATCACCAGGCTAACCCATCCCCCCACCCCCCTACCCTCTAGAACCCTCAGTTTTTCAGAGTCCATCATCTCTCATGGTTCGTCTCCCCCTCTGACATACTCCCCTTTTCTTCCTCTCCTGTTATCTTCTTCTTTTCCTTTTTTCTTATAATATGTTGCGTTATTTGTTTCAGAAGTACAGATCTGTGATCCAACAGTCTTGCACAATTCACAGCGCTCACCGTAGCACGTACCCTCCCCAATGTCTATCACCCAGCCACCCCATCCCTCCCACCCCCAACCACTCCAGTAACACTCAGTTTGTTTCCTGAGATTAAGAATTCCTCATATCAGTGAGGTCATGTGATACATGTCTTTCTCTGATTTAGATGCTCTTAACATTAAAGCATTAAGAGAGACTGTTTTACTAGTCTTGATATCCCCAATGCGTAGCCAAGGTGCTCAATAGATGTCTGTTGAATCAAATAATTGAATTTGTAATAAAATCATAATAGTGCCTACCTCAGGGGGTTGAGGATTAAATGAGTTATATGAATCAGTCTTTTAGAACAGTACCTTGCATGTACAAAGTTTTATTTAAGTGTTTGCTGTTAGAGGTCCTCAGTTTCTTTACTACAAAAGTAAAATCTCAAAGTATTCTAAAAATTCGGTTTTATAATCCATTTGGCAGCAAAACCTGACCTGAACTATTCAGTTTTTGTTTAATCCCACTTAGAGTGAATATTTTTTGACTGCAGAAATAGTAAGATATTTAATTAGAGTGGCTATCCCAAAACCTACTGGAGGTCCTATATCATACACAGTATGTGCACCACATTATCTTCCTGAAATGTAAAAAGCTTTTAATTTCTAAAATACACGTGCTAGTAAGGACTTTGCATAAGGGACTGTGGACCAGTGTTACTACCTTTGAAAGATCTTGTAGGTTTTAGTAGCAAAAACAGGGGTTTTTGGCTTTGAAGAAAAATGAGAACAAGAAAAATGGATCTGTTAAAAGGTGACCTCTGAACTTTCAAAATACAGATTAAAACCAGATGACTAATTAGCTTTTAATAAAATAAGTGACCTTTAGTTTGCCTTCCCCCCAGTTACTCCCCTTCCACTCTTACACTGGGGAAATGATCTTCCTCCAGTCAAGGCTACTTCTGTCTCCTCCTGCTGCCTTCTCAGGGAACCTCACTACCCTCTGCACTTCTTCCTTACACCTTCAGCTTCTCCTCTACCAGCTCGAATCGTTCCTATTTGAACATGCTTAAGTCTCCTCCATTATAAATATTCCCATGATATCCAAAGTTCTCTGTCAGTAGACACCTTATCCTCCTTTTCTTGGAACATGTTATACATCTACTGCATCTTTTTCTGTTTCATTCCTCAATTCATGACAGCTTGGCTTCTCACCATTGCACTGAAATTGCTCATCGAGTTCATCAACAATATTAAAGGACCCTTTGAGGATCTTACCTCACCTCCTTGCAGTAGCAAGCAGTGTCCAACACTTCTTCTTTGATGCTTGGATTCTACTCAGATCCCTTCAGTTACATACTCTACACTCTCCTTGGATGTTCCCATCTACTCCCATTGATGTAAATGACAATTTCCAAATCTGTATCTGCAGCCCAGCTTTCTCTCCTCAACTTCAGACACTGTCTATAAGACATCTCCATTTTGATGTCCCTCAGGTGACTGAATTCTAGCTGAAACTGGATTTATGTTTGCTCCCAAGCCTGTACACCCACATCTCCTGGGTTCCCCGTGCAGTGAATGGCACCAACATCTGGCCAGTTGTCAAAGAGCCTGGGAGTGATCTTCAACTCTTCTTTCTACTTCACCTCTTTTATAAATTCAGTCACCAGGACCTGCCAATTCAACTTCCTTAAATGTCCCTAGAATCTACCATCAGGATCATCTCACTTTCAGGCCACAGTCATTTCTAGCACAGACTACTGCATCAGATCCTTTATAGGCTTCTACCTCCTGTTTGACCTTGGCTAATTCGTTTTCAGTAGCACAACCAGACAGGTTTTTCTTAACTCAAATGGGATCATGGCTCTCCCCTCTTTCCTAAAACCCTCCACAGAGTCCAAGTGTCCTCAAAATAAAATCCATACACATTCAGAGAGCCTTGTGTCTTACAACTCTCTTCCTCATACTCTATTAAACAATCAACAAATGTTTCTTGAGTGCCTACAATGTGGTGAGCATGTTCTGGGATCTGAGGATACAGCAGTGAACCAGCCAAAGCTTCACACACCAAGGAGCTTATAATCTAGTAGTTAGGGGTTGGGGATTCACAAAAAACAAATAAAGTAAAACATTCCAGGTTTGAGTAACTGTTATAAAGGTGGTGTAGAAAGTGCTTTGTCAGTTAGCATATTCTGGTATCATTTTAGCTGAGAGATCTGAATGTCCTAGCCAAAGGTAAGCCCAGCACACTCCTACTCATCTTCTTAGTTCTCAGCTGAGACCTCTTGGGGGACTTTTTCTCATGTCATGAGTTTAGGTTGGCAGCAATTCCCAGATGCTGCAAAGCACCATGGGCTTACCCTGGGAGTTCACTACCTGTGGGGTCAATGCCTATTACTTGACTGATTTCTCCCCCTACAGGGACTGGACAATTTGTACCTGGCCACATAACAAAACCAATAGTTGCCTGAATTTCTCAATCGATATTGCTTAAAGGGTAGATGAGGTAATTAATAGCATTCAATAATTTTCCTGGCCCAAAGGCCCAGTTAATTTTGAAGTGGGAAATTGTGAAAAGGTGTGTGGCTGACTGAAATGAGGAAAGGCCACATAAAACACTTTATTCATGACTTCCATCTGCTTTATTATTATTAATGTGAATAATAAGGCATAAAACTCAATACCTAGATTAAATTAATCATGATTTTCAATGTGTGCTTCTCTGCTATTTTTTATTCCCAGGCTCTGTAAAAATAAGTAGCCTTTCCTATGGGGAAATTTTGAAACATGAAGTCAAAGACTTCTTACGTAAAACCTAGTTCCTTAACTGTTTTACATATTCAACTTCTGAAGAAAGTTAATGACTGCACAATTATCTTCCTTTTTAGCCACATGGATTTCTGTGTGTAGAGTGGGCATTTTCTAAGGCCTTTTATCTGTTTTTAATTCTAAACTCAGGATTGAAAGTAAACATGAAAAACATATTTTTAGGCATGGATATATGCCAACTGACTTTCTGCTAGAGAGACTGTATCTGCCCAAACTATTCTTTGTTTCATGATTCAGCTTGTCAACCACTCCAAAGTAACTGAAAGATGCTTCTGAGGTCATGCAACATCTTCCAGATCAAAGATAAGTGATCCCCGTCCATGATCTATATTAAAAAAAAAATCTACAAGTCTTCCCCTGAGGTGCTGTGAAGGCTTCCAGTCACGCAAACATTTCAGCGTGACTGTTCCTCCTGTCCTGTAATTCTCCACCACGGACGTGTAAGTCCCCTTCCATTATGATGGTTTACATATGAATGTGTCTGGAAAACTCAAGAGATGAAAGAGAAGTAAAAGTAAATGAGAAGAGATGACAGGTCATTCCTCAAATTGAGGACAATCAACTTCTAAGGTTTTAGTGAACACCATGAAGGAAGCACTGAAGCTTCCTAAATCTCAGCAAAGATTGAATTTTTATAAACCTGGCATCAATATTTTCTATTTAATGTCAGCCTGTCACACTAGCACAGCATATTGATTAGACTGTAGCTGATAGAGAATATCAAATACAACTCTGTTTCTCTGGGGTCAGAACGTTGTAGCCAGAACTCCTCATTTTGGTTTTAGAGGGATCAAGTCAGATAATGTATTTATATATTCACCTTTACCTTCTATAAAGGCAATATTCCTAAGTCCACCTAACTAGAGTTAGTCTATTTGCTTTTGTCTCATTAGGTCTGTGATTCTGTTTTAGTTTATTGGATTTTGCTGATGGTATTTCAAATCCTATATCTTTGTACAAAATAAAAGTTAATTGCTTTGCTTGAGTAGCTGAAATCTTAATGAGCCAAGACAGATAGTCAGGTATGTGGATGAAGGTGAGAAAAAACAGCTTAGAATTTAACACAAACAGGTAAAACAACTGTCAAGGAACTATCTTAACAATGATGATGAGAACAAGGAAAGCTACAAAGACATAGGAAATTAAAAAAAAGTCACTTACCCTTAATTCTTCCTTTGTATTGAAACTATCAAGAAGTTGTTGATAATGTCTATCTGTCATTTGTCGTAATAAGGACAGGAGACAAGCCACAAACTCCCCCTAATTAAAAAAAAAAAAAAGGCTTATTTTTTTTTATTAAGAGTAAAAATGAACATCAGTAACTTACTTTGGACTGCCCTCAAATAGAACACTTAAAAAAACCCACTAGGATCTAAAGTCACTCTATGAAGTCTTTAAATCTAAAGTAACAATATTATAGTCCAAATTTCTTGGTATATATGCATTTCCAAATTAGGAGATTTGTTTGTTTGTTTGTTTGTTTGACTTGGGTGGAAGCTTTTCACTAGGAAACTAATTTCACACACTTAAAGGAGGTAAGGCCATTCACTGAGCATTTACTCTACCTTAATTCAGTATGTCATTTGAACCTCATTATCAGTGCTATGAGGTAGGGGGTATAATATTTATTTAAAGACGATAAATTGTATGTTCAGTGGGCTAAAAGACTTGCCCAAAGTCACATCCCTAAAAAGTAGAGGAGCTGAAGTTATCTATATGTCTTTCTGACTTCAAAGCTCTTCCTGTACCTCTTGCTCCATTTGTGAATTTACACAATCTCCTCCAACTCATTTGAGTTCTGGTCTGCTGATGGGCAGGGTATAGAGAAAGCCATATATTACAATGTTGGTTTCAAACTCCTTTTAAAAATAGCTTAATTGTGATCCTTTTTTGTTTGGGTGCTATGTGATTGACTCCTAAAACGTCCATTCTTAAAAATTAATAATGAAAAAACTAGCATCCATAGATTTGAAGACCTATAAAATCGCTGTCACTTGCTTACATTTCCCAAAGTACATCTAATTTAAAATAGTTATGCTCTAATGCAACGGTTTTTGCTCAGCAAAAATATTTATCTACTTTTAATGAGAACAATAACATTTAAAACAATATGAACACAACAGGAGAAGCAATCAGTGGTAACTGATGGTAAATTTACAAAAACATACTTTAATTGGGAATTGATGGGGGTTGTTTTTTGTTTGTTTGTTTTTTTTTTTTTTTTTGCATTTACGTGTAAAGAGGCTATAGACTCACGTGTAAAATCAGGAATTGAAAGCTTTCATAATTGGGATTTTCTAACAGAGGCAGCTAAGTCAGGAAAGTCAAATGTATCCCTTCCAGCTGCCAAGGAAGGTCTGGAGATGCTACCTAATCACCAGGTCAGGGTAACCAAAGATGCAGGCTGGCTTCTTGCATAAGGATAAACATTCGTAACACACAAGTATGGCAAATAATCATTTCCACACACTTAGTGGGACAAATATTTAAGAAACTAACAAGTAAGGGCTAGCAGAAATCTATCTTCTAAGCTCAACATAATACTTTGTTAATGAACAAAGAAACTCTTGGTACTTAACACTAGATATGGAAAATTTAAGGGCACAATGATTCATATTTTAGTGCATGTGTGTGAGGAAACAATCCAAGGCTAGGAAAATAATAAGCCAAAAGGAATGAGAGAATACCACCTGGTGCTCACACAAGACTGGGAATAGTATCTTTTTTTCACCAGCAAGACTGGAAAAACCTTGCCATATCAGGGGATCAGAATACTAAAAAAGACCTTTTCTCAGTAACAGGGAAAAATTACACCTAGAATAAATGCTGCTCTGATCCTACCTAAGAAAGTTCATAAGCAAGATATGAAACAATAGTTCCTATGAAACTTAACCTCATTCCGAAGTGAAGTTCAAAGATACTTCTAGGAATTAAAAAACCTATTTTCAACAGCATAATATCCACGATGTCTGGCATTCAATAAAAAATTACCAGGCATACAAAGAAGCTGGAAAAAATAATGACGCAAATGAGGAGAAAAAAAAATCAGTAAAAACAGACCCAGAAATGACATAAATAAGTAGAATTAGCAGTAAAAGACATTAAAATAGCTATTATTACCGTAGTCTATATATTCAGGAAGCTGTAAGAAAGTTTGAACATGTTAACTTCAGACATGAAAGAAAGCCAAAGACCTAAATTGAGATGAAGACTATATTGTGTGAGATGAAAATTTACTTAATAGAACTAATGGCAGATTAGACATCTGCGGAGGACAAGATTACTGAACCTGAAGACAGTAGAAACTCTCCAAAATTAAATTGAAAAAAAAAGGAAATAAAAGAAAAACCATCAGTGAACTATAGAACAACTTCAAGTAGCAGAATATATATGTAATTGGAGATCTCAAAGAGGAGGAGGGCACAGAAAAAGTAATTGAAAACATAAGGGGAAAAATTTCAGATTCTCTGAAAACTATAAACTTAGGTATTAAAAACTTTCAACAATTCCTAAGCACAAGAAACATGAAAAAAATACACAAAGGTACATTATAATAAAATAGCCAGAGATAAAGAGAAAATATTAACAACAGTCAGTGAAAAAAAGACACATTACATACAGAGGAACAAAGATAAGGATGAGATATATCTCATTAGAAATAACATAAGCTAGAAAACCATGGAGCAACACCTTTAGACTACTGAAAGAACAAAAACAACTATCAATCAATTAAGACTGTGTTACCCAGCAGAAAATATTTCAAAAAGAAAGACAAAATACTTTTCAGACATTCCAAAGCTTAAACAGTACACCACTTCTATTCAACATTATACTGAAGGTTCTAGCCAGTGCAATAAAACAAGAAAATAAAGGGATATGCATTGGAAAGAATAAAAAAACTCTTTATTCACAGACAATATATTTATGTACATAGAAAATGCTGTCAAATCTAAATGAGCTACTAGAACTACTCAAGTGAATTAATCAATGTCTCAGAACATAAGATCAATGTACCAAAATCAATTTTACTTCTACAGATGAGAAATGAGTCATCAGAAACTGAAATTTACAATAACATAATTTATAATACCACTGAAACATGGAAGTACTTAGTGATATACAGGACAAAAGCTCAGCACACTGAAAATCATAAAACACTGATGAGAATAATTAAAGAAGACCTAAATAAATAGAATATTATGTTCACAGGTTAGGAGATTTAATATTGTTAAGATGTCAATTCTCCTCAAATTGATATACAGATTCAGGGTAATCCCAATCAATATCACATCAGGCCTCTTGTGGGGTAGAAAGTGACAAACTGATTTTAAAATTCATGTGGAAATGTAAAGGACTTGAAATAGTCAAAACAGGGGCGCCTGGCTGGCTCAGTCTTTAAGCGTCTGCCTTCAGCTCAGGTCATGGTCCCAGGGTCCTGGGATCGAGCCCCGCATCGGGCTCCCTGCTCCGCGGGAAGACTGCTTCTCCCTCTCCCACTCCCCCTGCTTGTGTTCCCTCTCTCGCTGTGTCTCTCTCTGTCAAATAAATAAATAAAATCTTAAAAAAAAAAAGAAATAGTCAAAACACCGTTCAAAAAGAATAAAGTTGAAGGACTTATACTATGTGACTTCAAGACTTATTGTGTTATTGGTGTCAAAACAGAAAAAAACAGATAAATAGAACAGAAAAGCCCAAACCAAAAAACAACCCAAATGTCCACCAAAGGGTGAACGAATAAACAAACGGTAGTATATCCATATAAGGTAACACCATTCAGCATTAAAAAAGAATGAACTATTGATACACACAACAACAATGAAGAAACTCAAATAATTATACTGAGGGAAAGAGGTCAAAATGTCACCACCCCCATCAAAGAAAACCCTAAGAGTAACTATGTACTGTATGATTCCATTCATATAAAATTCTAGAAATGCAAACTTATCTGTAGACAGAAAGCAGGTCAGTGGTTGCCTGGGGATGAGGCAGTATGGCGGGGCAGGAGGGAGGAAAGAGAGTGGGGCACAAGCAAACTTTGAGAGTGATGGACGTGTTATTTATCTTGATTGCGATGATGGTGCACAGATATAGACATAGGTCAAAACTTACCAGCTGTATACTTTAAATATGTACAATTTTTTGAATGTCAACTACATCTTAATAAAGCTTAAAAAAAGGCATTATGACAACATTTACAGAATGGAACAAGGTGTAAGTTATAGTATTTTTGACTATACTATCAAGTTCATTCCTTGTTGGGTGGACACCATTAACTTCATTTTACAGTAAGATCTGTTAAGGTTAAGTTATTTATCCCAGGTTTCACAGTTAGAAAATGGTGAAGCTGGGATATGAACCCAGGTATCTCTGGTTCTTCTACCTACTGCTCAGACTGATTTGATTTTATAGAGGAAATATACCTGAGTTTGAGGTCATAATTCAAATATAAATAGCCATATAAAAATCTTATCAGTTGATAACCAATGTCTGACTTTTTAACCTCTCTATTAAGTTTCAACTTAAAAACGCAAATCTATTTAGTAGAAACCCATTTAATTTCTCATCTCTTAGTTCTTCTACATCCTAGCCATATGATCTCTAATATAGCTACTATCTTCATATTCTTAAAATGTTTATTCCTAAAACATACCATCCTGTGAATAGTGACATACCTTGAAGTAAAAAGAATTACATATTCTTGCAATAATTTTAGTAATGAGAAGAAAAGTTATTAAAAAAATAGACTTTCATTACATATTTATAGTCAGTGTACATAGGAACACTTCTTTGAATACAGGTTACTATCTATATTTGTCACATCTGGTGTAGACTGCAAACAACTTATCCTGGTATCTAATCTTTGACACATTTATGATGTGTTGTTAATCCGAACATCTACTCTGCAATGTCATTTTATGTATTCACTTAATCTATTTAGGAACTCTAAGCACATTTAACCTGTTAAGAAGCCTAGATATCCACTGGCCATAGCAACACTTTTCTAGGTATATCTCCTAAGGCAGGGGAAACAAAAGCAAAAATAAACCAGTGGGACTATATCATAATAAAAAGCTTTTGCACAGCAAAGGAAACCATTAACAAAACAAAAAGATGACCTACTGAATGGAAGAAAATATTTGCAAATGATATATCCAATAAAGCATTAATATCCAAAATATATAAATAACAACACAACTCAACACCAAAAAACCCAAACAATATGATTTAAAAATAGGCAGAGAACCTAAATAAACATTTTTCCAAAGAAGACATATAGATGGCCAAAAGGCACACAAAAAGAGGCTCAATATCACTCATCCTTAGGAAAATGCAAATCAAAACCACAATGAGGTATCACCTCATACTTGTCTGAAAGGCTAAAATAAAAAAGAGAAGAAACAACAAGTGTTGGAGAGGATGTGGGAAAAAAAAGGAATCCTCAACGCACTGTTGGTGGAAATGTAAATTGGTACAGCCACTGTGGAAAAGAGTATGGAGGTTTCTCAAAAAAATTAAAAATAGAAATACCATATGATCCAATAATTCCACTATTGGGTATTTACCCAAAGAAAACAAAAACACTAACTCAAAAGGATATATATACCCCTGTGTTTATTGCAGCATTATTTACAATTTAAAATAGTTAAGACACAGAAGCAACCTGCATGTCCATCAACTGACAAATGGATAAGGAAAATGTAGTATATATACATAATGGAATATTATGCAGCCATAAGAAAGGATGGGATCGTGCCATTTGAGACAACACGGATGGACCTCAAGGGTATTATGCTAAGTGAAAAAAGTCACACTAAGAAAGAGAAATATCATATGATTCCACTCACAAATAGAATCTTAAAAAAAATGAATAAACACACAAAAAGCAGAATCAGACCTATAAATACAGAACTGATGGTTGCCAGAGGGGAGGGGAGTGAAAGGTTGGGCAAAATGGGTGAAGGGGAGAGGGAAATACAGGCCTCTGCTTATGGTACGAGTAAATCACAGGAATAAAAGCAGAGCATACGGAGTACAGTCAGCGATACTTCAATAGCAGCGCAGTAGCACAGACAGTAGGTACACCTGGGGTGAGCACAGCATAAGGTACAGACTCATCTAATCACTAAGTTGTATACCTCAAACTAATATAACATTGTGTGTCAACCATATTCCAAAAGAAAAAGAGGCTTAGATGTCCAATATTTTACTAAAATATTTTTCATCTATAATGTAATTTTTGTTTGTTTTCAAAATATTTTAAGTGTCCAAGGGTGCCTGGGTGGCTCAGCTGGTTGGGTGTCTATCTTTTGGCTCAGGTCATGATCTCAGGGTTCTGGGATTGAGCCCCAGGTCTGGCTCCCTGCTCAGCAGCGAGTCTGCTTCTTCCTCTCCCTCTGCCCTTCCCCAGCTTGTGCTTTCTCTCTTATAAATAAACACAATCTTAAAAAAACTTTAAGAAACCCCAAGACTCAACAATTTGTTAAAAAGAATCAATGAAAACCTTCTTGGCCAAGATTAGCTTTGTTTCAGTGTGGGAGTTATCTACGTATACATTGCCTTTAAAACATTATGTGTTTCAGTGGCTTGCATCCATTTTATGTATACGTTGCGTATAGTGGGCATTTCTAACAATAATTGAGAATAACAAGAGTATTAGATGGTTACAACAACGGCCCTCATGAAACCTTCTGTTATACACATGCACTATTTTTTCCAGAAATTCCTTACAGAATTCTGTATTCCTCCTCCCCCTCAACCAGAAGCCCACAGTGCATGAAAAGTATAGACAAGTGTATATTTCTTAGACATGGCCTATGTTGAGTTGAGTCACCTGCACCATTAATGGTGCTAAACCAAATTATGGGCAAAGAAAGAAGCATTTATAAATTGTAAGGAACTCTGGAGTCCAATCAGTTGAGGGTGCGAGCAAACGGCCATATACGCTGCTGTTTTAACTCTGCTTCCCCGTACAATTAGATTTTTGAAAGGAACCGATTACAATGGTGTTTTTTCTTCTTTCTAGCAAGAGAAAGCATTCTAAAGTTTAAAGAACAGTTGGTAAAGGAACAAAAAGTACAATCCTTTTAAATAGTAAAAATAAGGCTACTGTTATCTAGAATTATGATGCAGCGGAAGCCAGTCCTCCCGTTAGCATTATGGGGAGGCACGGTGACAGCCATGGGACCCGCAAGAGAACTGGAACACTTCGCCATGACGCACTGTGGGAACTGCTTTCACCCACAGGACGTCCACTTATTGTGGGCACTTTTTCTGCAAAGACTGCGAAGTGTTCAATGTAGGACTGCCATATAAAGACCCCCTATTATTCAGAGAGCCTGTTCTCCATGAGAAAATGGTAAAGAAATTAAGTCTTCAAAGCCCACAGAGGACTGACTCTGTGAATGACCAGCTCATTCTCCTCACCACAGAATTAGTTATAACAATGTAAGTATTCAGCAATCATAATAAACACTACTGTGACTATTGTTGCTACTATAATAATGACTAAAGTAAACTGATACTGTTTAAGCCCTTACAGATGTGATGAAATCCTCATAGTAACTGAGAGAGGTCCAATTATTTTCTGTTTTATTTTTTTATTTTTTAAAGATTTTATTTATTTATTTGAGAGATCAAGAGAGCGCACAGAGGGAGAGGAAGAGGGAGAAGCAGGCTCCCCGCTGAGCAGAGAGCCCGCTGCCTGGATCCCAGGACCCTGGGATCATGACCTGAGCCGAAGGCAGATGCTCAACCAACTGAGCCACCCAGGCGCCCCTATTTTCTGTTTTAAAGACAAAGGAACAGAAGCTGAGAGATATTAGTAAATTGCCCAAGAGCATGCAGGTAATGAAGTGGCAAAGTAGGATTCAAAGCAGATCTGCTTGCGTACCCTGAAAAAAATGTCTTACAGCATAAAACCAAAGGAGCCAAGTAATTCAAGTGCATGTGTGCCAGCAAATTTCAATCTACACACCTTGTGAGAGTTTGGTTTTTTGCAAAACGGAGGAAGGTACAACATGGCTATGCTGGGGAAAGTTTCTCTTTATGTGATTTTCCTAAAATTTAGAAGGATGGATGAACACCCTGCCTGCCTTACCCCCAACTTCATCTGCAAACCTGATTCAATGCCTTCAAGTCTCTTACTTTGCATTGATTATTGTATGGTGAAGGCCTAAAGGCCATGCATACCCCAGAGAGATTTGTCATTGACAACTCTGCCTCTGGATACAAAGCAGTCTGAAAAAGTGTTTTAGCTTCTGACCTCAGGCAGTCTTTATCCAGAGCCAGCATTTGTTCTGAGGTTTGCTGGGCTATTTATGATTTTAAAACTGTGTTAGAACTCTATTGCCAGGAAACAGTTAAAATGTCACCATCAAAACCATATAATGAAGGAGAACTTTCTTCTGCCTTGGAGAAGATGGAGTAGATACATTTTTACCTATTCCTCCTGCTAAGTACTACTTTACAAACCTCGCTATTACATAGAGAACAAATAGAAGAGTCTGAAGGTGGAGAAAAGAGAGAGCAGTCTGACCAGGGACCTTGGGACCTGAGGAAGGACATGGTACTGCGCTCTCTGGGTTTTCTTTCTGCTTCGGGTATCTCACACCTGGAGCTGAAGAAGCTGGCCAATTACACCAACAATTACAAACAACAAAAGTTTACTCTCTTTGGCCAAGGGGTCAGATAAAGGGTGGTTTAGCAAGACAAAACTTTTAGTAATAACTGCTCTACTCCAGTTGACGATCACAAAAAACTTTGGCCTCACCCACACCAAGTGGGGAGCTTAGACTTCCATGCTCACAAAGCTGTGCAGAGATGCCCTAATAACCTCCTTAGAGAAAGCCAGATTGGGAGCTGGTGATTTCATTGCCAACGGTCAGTGTTAGTGAAGATAATATGGGGAACACAAACTTCGACCTCCGGCCATCATGAGTTAGCACCCTCCCTGCTTCCCCTGCCAAGTAGTATCACATAAAGCCAGCTAAAACAGAAGGTTTAAGTAAGATCCAAAGTCTTATAATATAAAAATGTCCAGATTTCAATTACAGATCACTCATCATACCAAGAACCAGGAAGATCTCAAATTGAAAGAAAAAAGACAATATATGTCAACATTGAGATAATAAAATGTTAGAATTCTCTGGCATAGCTTATGCAAAAATTAACTCAAAATGGTTCATAGACTTAAATGTCAAATATAAAACTCTAAAACTTTTAGGAAAAAAAACCTAGGAGATAAACTTTAGGATATAAGGCTAGACAAAAGAGTTCTTAGACTTGACATCAAAAGCGTGATCCATAAAAGGAAAAACTGATAAAGTGGACTTCATCAATATTAAAAACTTTTGCAAAAGACCTTGTTAAGAGGATGAGGAAACAAGCTATGGAAAGGGAGAAAGGATTTATAAACCACATACTCATAAAGGACTACTATCTAGAATATATAAAGACCCATGAAAATTCAACAGGAAATAGCAATTCAGGGAAAAACATGAAGAGACATTCCACCGAAGAGGATATACTGGTGACAAACAAGTATATGAAAAGATGTTCAGCATCATTAGCCACTAAGAAAATGCCAACTAAAATCACAATATTACTACCTATGTAACAGAATACACCCCCCAAAAACAAAAAAATGACACCACCAAATGCTGAAGAGGGTAGTGAGAAAGTGGATCATTCATCCATTGTGTACATGAAAATGTAAAGTTATATAGCCACTATGGGAAACAATTGGCCAGCTTCTTTAAAAACTAAACATGCAGAGACTCCTGGGTGGCTCAGTCAGGTAAGCATCTGCCTTTGGCTCAGGCCATGATCTCAGGGTCCTGGGATCGAGCATCGTGGGGCTCTCTGCTCAGTGGGGGGTCTGCTTCTCCCTCTGCGCCTCTCCCCACTCGCGTGTGCTGCACTCTCTCTCTCTCTCAAATAAATAAAATCTTAAAAAAACAAAAAAACAAAAAAAAGTAAACATGCAACTACCATATAATCCAACAACCACACTCCTAGGAATTTATCCTAGAGAAGTGAAGACTTAGGCTTACATAAAAACTGGCAGAGAAACACTTATAGCAGCTTTGTTCATAATAGCCAAAATCTGGAAACAACCCAGGTGGCCTTCAGTGGGTGATGGTTAAACACACTGTTGTACATCCACAACATGGAAACTACTGAGCAATAAAAAAAATAAGATATATAAATATGTAAAATAACTTGGATGAATCTCCAGAGAATTATTCTGAGTTAAAGAAGAAAAGCTTATTACAAAAGGTTATCTACTGTATTTCATTTCTATAACATGCTTGAAATGACAAAATTATAAAAATGGAGAAGAGATTTGTGATTGTCAGGGTTAAGGAGGAGGTGGAGATGGAAAGGAAGTGGGTTTGACTATAAATACAACATGGGGGATCCTTGGGACGATGGAAATATTCTGTGTCTTGACTGTATTAATGTCAGTATCCTAGTTGTGGTATTGTCCTGTAGTTCTGTAAGATCTTACCATTGTGGAAACCGGGTAAAAGCTGTGTAGTGTTTCTTACAACTCTGTAATAATTCTTACAACTGAATGTGACTCTATAATTACCACAAAATAAAAAGTTTCATTAAAAGAACATGAGAAAAAATAAAAAAATTCAACATAAAAAACCCCAAACCTTCAAATCCATAATGAACCCCAACAATGTTGCTGTATTAAGCAACAACATGTTCTGAGCATTTACTCTGGACCAAGTAGTGCACTAAAGAAGCCAACCCTCTGATGTAGGTACCACTTTCCATGTGAAATTGAGAAATCAATCGCTTGCTCTTCTTTCCTTTAAATGAGGCAGTACGGCTATTCCATGGATTAGGATGTTTTTTATACTATCTTTAACTCAGTTTGTTAAAAGAAAGAGTTTAACTTTATTTCCTCAGGTGAATCTCAGCTCTGAAAGCAGAGAAAATAAAATTCAACACAACTGTTTCTCCTGGAACAGTCAGGAGAACTTGGTAGGAGAGTCAGGGCAGACTTTTTAATTTTTTAAGTAAAAGTAAAAATTATTTTCATCAGGGGCTAGGCAAACATTCTTCTTTTTTTTTAAGATTTTATTTATTTATTTGACAGAGAGAGACACAGCGAGAGGGAACACAAGCAGTGGGAGTGGAAGAGGGAGAAGCAGACTCCCTACTGAGCAGGGAGCCCAATGCGGGCCGATCCCAGGACCCCAGGATCATGACCTGAGCCAAAGGCAGACGCTTAACGACTGAGCCACCCAGGCGCCCCATAGGCAAACATTCTTCTTTAAATTTTTTTATTGTTATGTTAATCACCATACATTACATCATTAGTTTTTGATGTAGTGTTCCATGATTCATTGTTTGTGCATAACACCCAGTGCTCCACGCAGAACGTGCCCTCTTTAATATCCATCACCAGGCTAACCCATCTCCCCACCCCTCTCCCCTCTAGAACCCTCAGTTTGTTTTTCAGAGTCCATCATCTCTCATGGTTCGTCTCCCCCTCCGATTTACCCCCTTCATTCTTCCCCTCCTGCTATCTTCTTCTTTTTTTTTTTCTTAACATATATTGCATTATTTGTTTCAGAGGTACAG
>NW_027397074.1:54299835-54312270 GCF_003265705.2 Callorhinus ursinus
AATGAGAGAGAGAGAGCACATGAGAGAGGGGAGGGTCAGAGGGAGAAGCAGACTCCCTGCTAAGCAGGGAGCCCGATGCGGGACTCGATCCCGGGACTCCAGGATCATGACCTGAGCTGAAGGCAGTCGCTTAAAAAACTGAGCCACCCAGGTGCCCTAGGCAAACATTCTTAAGAGAAAGGTTCTATTGTGGATGATTTATAATGAGAATGGCAAAAGCTGACATTTTTGTAAATATATGAAAAGTATAGCATCTACTGCCGTTTCTGATATTTGGAAGAATATGCTTAATCAGATCTAAAAAAAAAAAAATTCTTGGTCAACTGAATGTGAGTTTTATTTTTTATTTTTATTTTTTTAAACATTTTTTTTTAAAGATTTTTATTTATTTATTCATGAGAGACAGAGGGAGAGAGAGAGAGAGAGAGAGAGAGAGAGAGAGAAGCAGAGGGAGAAGCAGGCTCTCCACTGAGCAGGGAGCCCGATGCGGGACTTGATCCCAGGACCCCGGGACCATGACCTGAGCTGAAGGCAGACGCCCAACCATCTGAGCCACCCAGGCACCCCTGAATGTGAGTTTTAAATAGAACCCACCCATCCATCCATCCATCCGTCCATCCATCCATCTCTGTCTATAGACAAATACACACACATAAAAATATATACACAAACTATCAGATACATTATTTCTTCATTTTTTATAAATCATGTTATATTGAGCTCATAAAATAGCAGAGCTTGAAGGTTACTTAGAAACTACCATGTCAAACTTTCTCATTTCATAAGCTAAGGAAACTGAGGCCTCCCCAAATTAAGATGCTTGCTATTCACAGTGAGAAATCCAGAATTAGAACTCAGAACACCTGACTCCTGTTCCTCTATTTCATTATTCTTATTTCCTCAAGCAATCTGATGGATAAAAAGAGAATGAAAAGTTATCATGAGGACTAGGGAAACACAGAATCATGGGCTAATTTAAACTGGGCAAAGTGAGAGCTAATAACAAATTTGGCTTTCTGAAATTAAACGTATCTTAATCCAAGATCTTTTAACAAACAGTGTTTTTTATATTCATTCCCTGGTAAAATATAAGTAACCACATGTGTATTTGAAATACATATGGGTCACTCTCCCAAGGCCAGATTTCCCAGCTTCCTACAGCAACCCACCCTCAAAGTGACCGAAGCTTTCACAAGCACAGCTATGCTCTGTTCCCTGTGCCATTTGCTTTATGATCTTACAGTGACATCCTGGAATTGGAGCCTCATGGCAGAGCCGGACGGCTGAGGTCGACTGGTGATCTCCAATATGGTTCTCAGCAGGATGTCCAGCAGGCTGGCCACTATCACATCTATTTCCTCCAACACAGATTTCTCCTTAAGAGAAAAAAAATAAGGAGTTCAGGAAATGGTGGCTTAATATATGTATTAATCTCTCTTTAATGGAAAGGGGAGAAAAAAACCTCACATTTCCAAATACAGAATCAAAAAGTCAGAGGATTCAAGAACTTGACAAAACTGGACCTCACCTACGTCACCTAAGTAAATGACCTTCTTTTACAGAAAACAAAGGCACAGAGAAGTTCACAGCTTACCCAAAAGTATGCAACGAGGCTGGGCTGTGGCTATCGGACATAGAAATGAAAAGGTGGGGTGATGTCCTGGAAAGCACAGCAAATGAATTGAGAGCACCAACTATGCACAGCCCATTGTGTGATGGGGCCCAGGCAGTTGGCCTCTCCGAGTCGGATTCCTCACTGCAAGCCCCTCCTTGTTCCCAAAGTCCTTAGTTTTTTTGATTTCAGCTTGTGCTTACATATACTCTTCTCATCACTTGAGTTGCAAAGGTCATTTTCCAAAACTCTCTTTTAAGTACAAATGACTATTCCTATAAAAATTATTTTTAGGAAATCCTCCATGTAAGATGGGCAAACAGCATTCAGTGTAGATGAACACCATGAGCTCCAGACTGGATCTAAGGTCAGTGGCCATGGTGGGTAACTGCTTCTCTAAAGCAAAATTAATACTTGTAGCCAAGTCCCCAGGACTTGAAAGAGAAACCCAAATTGCTCTGCACAGACTGAATGTAGTAGAGTTGGATTCTTATTATACCTGCACAAGACAAAAAACTCTGTGTCCAAAGGCTCCCTACCAAGGAGATTGCCGTTCCAAAAAAGAACCAGCCAAACAAACAAAAACTTTTACAAAGTGTGAGTTTGAAACCGCTTTTTGGCCAGGGTTTCATGATAAACTTTCTTACACTTGCAAGAAAACTACCATGGTTTCCTCTGTAGACCAGAGTTTCTGTTTGAGTTATCAGGTAAGTCCAAAAGCTGACTATAACTTCCAAACTGACAGACAGGAGAAATTTTTAAAAAAATCTTTTCCGCTACTGTTGATAGTCGTTTTCAGTTTTCTGCAGTGAACCATCTCATTTAGCAGAATTACACAGGAAAGTTTTAAAGTAAAACTAACATTTCCCCCCTGTCATCACTCTTCTCCCCAGTCCCAGCCCAACTCTGAGGCCTGGCATCCTGGGGATGTGTTAAAATCAGTCATCCCTCCCTGGGCAGGTCTCTCTTACTACATTTCTACACACAGAGCTTCTGACCTTTTCCTCTCAAGTACCAACTCTGTTTCCAGCACTGGGGCCCTCTCTCCTTTCCTTCCACTGGGGTTCCACTCCAGCTCAATGCTGAGCCCTTCAGAAAGCGATCATAAGTAAGAGTGACAAAAATGGGGAAACTGTAGCTGAGTAGTAGCAGGGAGGCAGAGAAACAGAAGTCCCAGCACTGCACTGGACCAGCTGTCGAAGATGAGTATAATGCCAACTCACAGATGCAGATTGACAGAACGAGAACAGGACGTCCTTTACATGTGAATTTCACATGAATCCCATGAGCCATGGACATGAATACTCAAAGAGTTGTCCCCATTTCTAAGTAAGCATGTGATTTTTCTCTATTTGCCCTGCATCCTCTAATGCAACTGTGCTGTAGCAAGAGTCAGGTATACCCACAGGAATTCCCAAATCCTTAACAATTTAGTGATTACTGTTGTGGCTGAGTAATGACTATAGTGCAAGATACGCTCCTTGTCTCCTGGGGCTTTCCTCTGCTTCCACAATTTCTGCAGGGGAGGGCCCAAAGGCCATGGCCAAGCTCTGAGCATCACCATGCAGCCTTCCACAGAATGGGTCCAAAAAGACTTCACTTTGCAGGCAGTAATTTATTCTTGCCACAGAGTATTCATCATATCAAGATTAAAGACACATGTGGGAGGCTTTGAGATTTCTAATTTTTCTCACTGGGTATTCAGTTCTTTCTCGAAATACAAGTTTAGGAAACCCAGGTTATTTGGGGTTATAGCAATCTTACAAGGTTAAAAAAAATTATTTCAGAGGAAAAGCAAAATGTCCAACCCAGCTGGAAGTAAAAAGGAGAGTCTCAGAGGGTTACTCTTCAGTGTGGTTTCTCTGAAGACTTTAACATTTTTATTTCCAGAAGCCATTTGATGGGAACTACATACTATGACCTGTATTTACTTACTGAGCTATTTTTCTTGATGAGACAAAATACGTTGCTAAGGATACGTGCGCACATGATCAAGTCCTTCTGTTCTTGCAGGTGCATGTGGAGGTGATGTAACACGACAGGCAAGAGAATGTACCTGGAATCTGGAGAGAGAAGAAGCGTTAGTGTCACACCTGGACAGTTCAAGCCAACCTCATCCAAACCCTTACCTGTTCTTTAATTGTAATTGTTAAATGATTAACACAGAGAGTTAAAAGGTACATGACTGATGTTGAAAAACAGTGGTTCCTTTCCCCAATCCATGATTCCTGCACTCAAGAGGCCTTTGATTCTCGTGCTGAAATAGGTTATTTTTTTAATTGTTTGTTTTACCTCCAAATATCTACATGGCATGCTTATCTGACCATTTTCTGATTTTTCATTGAGATTGACCATCTACTGACTTATTATAGTAGATGAGAATTTAGTTTTTTTTACCCTCTTTTCTTCTCCCCAGTCTCAAAAAACAAACCAACAAACAAACAAAAAAACCAAAAAACTATCCATCTATCCTCTCACAAATTCTGGCTAAATTAACATTTTCTATTTGCTACCATTCTGATTTCCAGTGTTTTGCACATGACACCCCCCCCCCCCCATTTCTGCTTCACTTTCATTTATCTGTCTTTGAAAACTTTCAGGAAATTATTCCTGGTAATTCAAAATTGCCTGATTGTGTGCCTTGCCTTGGCCCTTGAAACCTATAAACTCATGTCCTTCAGCTCTGGGAACTTGCCTTGAAATACTTGTAGGATTATTTCCTTCTCTCTAGTTTTTCTGTCCTCTCTCTGGAACTCTGACTACATTTACATCATGAATGTCTTAAACTATCTTCTTTTCTTGAGTATTTTTTCCTCCTTTTGTCCAACTTCCTTATCTTCCAACTCTTCAACTTTCTTATTTCTGCTATTGCATATTTAATCTTCAAGCGTTCTTTCTTATTTCCAATGGGGCTGGTGTCACAGGTGTGTGCCCCCTGTGCCATCACACAGGTGCCTGTGCTCAGAAGGGCTCTATACCTGGTTTCATGCTCTGTGCTCCCAGCACGAAATTCCCAAAAATTTTCAAAGAAGAGGTACTGTATTTTCATTATGCAGCCACTCCTGTTTATTTCTTGAATGATATTCATTTATAGCATGCTTCATGGATTTTTTTTCCTCTGGGTTAGTCAGAGAAAGTTCTGTGATTTTTTTTTTCTCCTGGAATTATCTTTTTCTTTTTTTAAAGATTTTATTTATTTGACAGAGAGAAAGAGAGAGAGAACAAGCAGGGGGAGTGGTAGGCAGACACAGAGGGAAAAGCAGGCTCCCTGCTGAGCAAGAAGCCCCATGTGGGGCTTGATCCCAGGACCCTGGGATCATGACCCGAGCTGAAGGCAGACACTTAACCAACTGAGCCACCCAGATGCCCCTTGAATTATCTCTTTCTTTCAAGTTCTTTTTTCAAGTGTTTCTTCATTTTGGCCTCTGCTTTCACATTAAAGGTATTTCTACAAGTATCTGGTGATTGTTGGTTGTCTGTCTTTACAAGCAAGGTACTAAAATGCTAACTGGGGAAAAAAACCACAACTGTGCTCTTCAGAAATCTTATGAACTAGTGAAGCTTCACAGCAGGAAGGGAAGGCACCCAGATGATCCAGATGTTTCATCAGGGGACCCCCAAAATTCAGACTCCAAGATGTCTTTTTTTTTAATGTTATGACCCAGATGTGTTTTTTGGGGGGGCTGGTCCCTTTCTCTACAGAGGAATCTGGCAATCTCCTCTCTGGAAACCATCATCTTTTAGTCATTTGAAATCAAGAAAGGAAGGGGCAGGTAGGGGTCTCTCTGTTTAATTGTGAGGCCCCACTTATGGTGTGGATCCCGTTCTCTGATCTCCTGAATCTATTCATATCTCTTTTACTTTCTTTAGAGAGTGAACTTCCCAT
Organism: Callorhinus ursinus; assembly: GCF_003265705.2. Classification (NCBI taxonomy): domain Eukaryota; kingdom Metazoa; phylum Chordata; class Mammalia; order Carnivora; family Otariidae; genus Callorhinus; species Callorhinus ursinus. The sequence goes on from NW_027397074.1 coordinate 54,305,334, forward strand.
TTTTGGATTAATTAGAGAAGGGGGCAGGGGCAGGGTACTAACTGTTCCTTCTAAGGATTATTTTTTAAAAGATTTTATTTATTTATTTGACAGAGAGAGACACAGCAAGAGAGGGGACACAAGCAGGGGGAGTGGGAGAGGGAGAAGCAGGCTTCCCGCGGAGCAGTGAGCCCGATGCGGGGCTCGATCCCAGGACCCTGGGACCATGACCTGAGCCGAAGGCAGACGCTTAACGACTAAGCCACCCAGGTGCCCCTCTAAGGAGTTTTTTTTTTTATCCAATTTTCGTATTTCCAGCACCTTTAATCTTCAGATATCTGGTATTTTCTTTTTATTTTCATAATTTTTCTAAAGCTTATATATCTTTTTTAGTACTCTCTATACCCAACATGGGGCTTGAACTCACGACCCTAAGATCAAGAGTTGCACGCTCTTCCAACAGAGCCAGCCACGTGCCCCTAGATAACTGATATCTTCCATTCCTGATCCTTTCTAGAACCACCCTGAGCCATCTGCAGTTCTGTGGAGTAAACTAGTTTGTTCCTTGGCTCTACTCCAACTCCACACACCTGTGTGTGTCAGCCTTCTCTTGTCTACTGTCACCTGCCACTCAACTTGGTAAAAACTGTTGATATTTATGTGTTATCTCCTCTCCCATGCTCCTAAACTTGTGAGATTACACATTTTTCTAAAAAAAAATTCCTTTACCGACCATAGATACAAAAATACTTTTTACATCTTTAGCAAATCAGTTCTAGCAACATGTAAAATACATAGTACTTCATGACCAGAGAGGCTTATCTTAAAAGCAAGGTTTGTTAAACATCTGCAAATCATACTTGCATACTTTCATCAGGGAAGAAAGATAAATACAGTCCATTCCTGTTATTCATGCCGGGTAAGGTCTAACAAGACACTGGCAACAATGAAACAGCAAATAATGTATCATTTATCCTAGAAGCAATATACATATAGATACAATACACATCCCACATTGATGACAATATTAAATCCTAAAAACAACTCATCCAGTCAGATTCTACTTTCTTTATATTACAGAAAAGAAAGAGATGTTCAGAAGCATTAAGTGACTTGCCTGAGGCCACCCCACTAAGAGGGGCCACAGGTGGTATTCAAACTATGCAGTGGTCCCAAAGCTTGAGCTTCTTGCACTGCGCTGCACTGCCCCCTACTGCTCCATCCTGTAGTTAACCCTGTGTGAGGGTGGGAAGGAAGGCAGAGCGTTGCCTTGTCTGATCTTAGTTGGGAATGTGTGCACTGGGCTACTCAAAGTTTTCACTTCTCTGGGCATGGCCGCGAATGAACATGAGAGCGTCACAGGGATGATTTTGAGGTTACAAATACATTTTAGTACCTGAATCCATAAATAGTGAATTTTGACGGTACAAGTATCATTCCTCCATTAGTGGAAGTCTTATATTGATCCCTACTTTGTCATTAAATAGGTATTTGAAATAGAAAGGTAACTGACTCATGCAGTATTCATTTCAATCTTTTGGAAAAGTAACAAGTAATTATGATTATCGTCCTGAGTGTTTGCTTTTCAACAGGATGTCATAAGCACAAAATTACTGTCTGTTGTGTGCCCATAATGGTCATGTTATTTGTGGATGTGCCCACTTGCAAATGCCCTAGCCCCTTTCCCCAATCTGCTTGGTTTTTTAAAAGATGTCAGTGGTGCAACAATTTAGATGGATTATTCTTGATTTATTAAAACCCATGTGTCTTATAAATAGTTGCATAAATTATAATTCAACTAGACTCACTCAAGAAAAAATGTACAGTTTAAATAACACTATACCTACTAAAGAAACTGAACTTGTAGTTAAGAACCTTTCCACAAGAAAAATGCCAGGCACAGATGACGTCTATGAATTCTACGAAGTATTTATGGAAGAAATCACATCAAGCCTACAAAATTCTCCCAGAAAATAGAACAGAGAACACAACTAACTCTTTTTGTGAGGTCGTCATTATTGATGCCAAAATTAGAAGTATTACAAGACAAGAAAACTACAGATTGCTATCTCTCATGAACACAGATGTAAAAATCCTTATAAAATTTTAGCAAAATAAATCTAGTTATATATATATAAACAACTTATATATATATATATAAACACAATAAACAGGGTAATCATGAAGGCAGATTTGGTATAACATTTTAAAGTCAATCAATATTAATTTACCATATTAACAGATGTAGGAAAACATGCAAAATTCAGCATCTATTCCTGATGAAAACTGTCAGAAAGCTAATAATAGAAGGTAATTTTCCCAAATTGATAACGAGCCTTAATGAAATGCCTATTTTTATTTCATTTTTATTATTATTTTCTTAAAGATTTTATTTGAGAGAGAAAGAGCATGAGTGGGGGAGTGGGATGGGGAGGGGCAGAGGGAGAAGGAGAAGCAGACTCCCTGCTGAGCAATGCCAAGGAGGGGCTCCATCCCGGGACCCTGGGATCATGACCTGAGCCAAAGGCAGACGCTTCACTGACTGAGCCACCCAGGCGCCCCTGAAATGCCTACCGTTAGCTAACATAATACTTAATAGTGAAAGATTGAATGCTTTCTCTTTAAGATCAAAATGAAGGCAAGGATGGTCAGCCTCACCAACTCAATTCAACATTGTAGTCGATTCCTAGCCAGTATAAGATACTTCCATAGGTAAAAGAATATATGATTCGGTATCCTAGTAAAAATCATAGGGAATGCAAAATATTTGCAACTGGAAAAGTGCCATTATCAGTGTTCACATGACTTCTCTTATTGGTTTATCAATACAAGGGGGTTTGGCCTTAGGTTTAGCGTTAAAACAAATCACACAAGGCACTGCCTTCTTCACTTCCACGAACATAGATCATTAAAATCCAAACTTCTGAAATAATTCACTGCAGGCTTCCTTTAAACAGGAAGCCTGACCGGGAAACTTAAATACTCATTTATAAATCAATTACTTGACAAAAAGAACCAAGGAAAAGAATCTAAAAAATTACATGACAGGAGTCACTGCCTGGTGATGACTCATTAGGAAGGAAGATAAAGCTTATCTGGTATGTTCCTGCAGTCAAATGAATTTGATTTCTAAAAATTCAATTTGCAACCAACTGTTAAGAGAGTATCTCCGGCACAAAAAGTAGGGTAGACAAATAATTCGTGTGTGGTGTGCATAAAAAGAAATGTATGACTACCTAAACAGATTTGCTTTTTCTCCATTATTAGGGCAATGTCAGCCAACGCAAATGATACAATCGGTGGGTAAATGCCAAACAAGCTGACTGATTAAAATGCTAATTCTTACCTTTAAAAGGAAACACCTGGACTCATCAAGCAAGACCAAAGGAAAAAAAGAAAACCCACAATTGGACAGGCACTAACTTTCCATACATTTAACAATAGAATCTGTTATGCAGTTTGTCCTTGAAAGGGTCAACACACTTATATTCCACATCTCAGACGAAGCTCACTGTATTATGTATCTCATTGAGCGTATAAAGGAGTGACTCTCATTTCCTTTTTATTTTGCCTGTACACACTTGAGTGGGTAAAGCCCGCTCCCATCAGTAATTCTCAGTGCGGAGGAGAAGCAGCTGTGAAAAGCTGATCGATTTCCTGCTTGGGGTTCACTGAAGGAAGTCACAGACTGGTCTTTACCTCCTCTACCAACAAAGACTTAGACAAGGATCCTGGAAGTGAGCATCGCTCCATAGAGGAGCAGGGTCAAGGAGTCCTGCGGTGCCATGCACGGGTGCCAGTCGCTGTCCACACCGCGGTGCAGCATGGGCTGGACACTAGCAGGCCGACCACCGCCCCTGCTCCCAGACAGCCCAGGAGGGGGGCATTATAAAGGCGGTGGGCAGCGACCAGCCTGAGGCAGAGCTAGCGGAATGGCAGAACACCTGAATTCAGAACTGGGTTGGGTCTTGGCTATCAAAGCCACCAGTAACTGAAATGCCAATGTCACAGACAGCAACAAAACGAGGCTTTCACACACTGGAGGACAGACAACCCTCAGAATGGAAAGGACAGCACACAGTGCAGGGGCTATGTTCTCCCACAGACAATGTCAGGACCACAGAGTTACGACAGGAGAGGCCGAAGGATGATCTCTGACCCAGATTTCATCCCACCCTGGATGCCTCCACCACCAGGTGCCCTTCCTAAAGCAAACTAGATGCGATGAACCCTTGTTACCTTTATCCATTGAGCTTGGCTTCTGGTCTCGGCCTCCCACTGCCCAAGCTGTTCTGTTGTCATATTCATGCTCATCCTTTTCCAGTAAGATTTTCTTTTTATACACATCATTTATTTAATACCGGTTGCTGCTCAATCCTGATCCTGAATGCATGACCCACTACGTAGTATTCATTCATGAAACCTTTACTGAACACCTACCATGCACCAGGCACAGTTCTGGAAGCTGGAGAGATCCCTGTGATCAGAACAGATAAAGTCCCTGGCCTTGGTGGTTTTCCTTCTGGAGCAAGGGATGAAGACAGACTTTAAACGACTAAAACCCAATTCTTTATTCAGTTCCAGCCATGTTAGGTGTTCCAAGAAGCAAAAAACAAAACGAGCATGAGAGAGAGAACTGAGTAAGCAGGACAGAGAGGAGATGCTTGAGAAAATGAGAGTTAAACTGAGCCCAGCAGGGTGAAGGGGGATCACCTGGGATCGGAGAGGAGCAGGAGAGCATGGGTTCAAGCAGAGTGAAGCATTAAGAGATGGGATCAGGGAGGTGGGCAGGGTGAGGTCACGGGGCCTGAGAGATCAATTCTCTTCTGTGTCCTCAAAACAGAGCACAACCAGGGGATGTGGGCAAGGGAGCTGGGACGGACGTCATCTGGTGTTGAGTTTCCAGAAGGGAACTCTGGCTGTGCAGATGGATGGGAGAAGGGAAAGGGAAGCAAGGACGGACATGCCTGAGGGAGTGCGGGCAAGGTGGCGGTGTGGCATGGACCCGTGGCGGGGTGGGGGGAAGGGGTTCGCCAGATATGAGATGCTGTGGAGGCCCAAGAGTAGTCTCAGGAGAAGAGGAGATGAAGGGAGAAGAGGGTTCCAGGACAGCTCTGAGCTCTCTCGGGCTTGGTGCTGCCACAGACTGAGACGGGAGGGGCTCGCTTGGAGGGATCAGAGGTTGGAGGTGCCTGTGAGTCATCTGTGTAGAGAAGCCGAGGACAGACGGCTACTCAGGTTTGGAGCCTTAGAGGAGAGATCTGGCCTAGAAATACAAATGTGAAAGTGGCGTCAGCACGTGGGCCACAAACTCAGGTGAAGGAGGTGGGATGAACCCCAATTCTCATTCAGGCCTCCCTGCTACGCAGCACCTCCTTCCCTTCCCAAATCACAACCGCTGCACCTTATCCATCCTAATTCCTTGCTTGCAGTCAGCTTTCATGGTAGACTAGCAGCAGACTGAGGGCAAGAACTGATGTTTCCCTTGCTACAAACATCTCTAACATCATACCTGGTGTGGGTTCTGCCCACAATGCACATTTGCTGAATGAATGAACGACACCACGAGTCTACTGGACATGAGGGGCAGCTGAAACAGAGATCCCTGTGTCTTCATGCTTCCTCACGGCTAGAACGGGAGGAGAGCAGGATGCACATTCTCGGGGTCTGGCTTACAATGACTCCCTCTGCTGGTCCTCGCCCTGAGCCGCCAGGGGAACGCAGCTACTCCCAAAGCTTCACTGTAAAGAGGGCAACTGTTCATGGAAATGAAACCAAGACACACATCCCGGCCCTGATTTCCCCTGAAAATCAGTGCCGATGTGGATGAGTGACACGTAAGGAATGAGAAGATACAGCTTTCAACCGTTCCCCAGGAATGTGCTTGCTCATGCCAGTCAGTATTGAAAAGTTCAGAAAAAAAGATAAGAAAACAGTTTAAATTGGGCCTTGACGTTTACATTTATTTTCACACAGATAAAACTTAGGGTCAACTATGATTTTGGTGATGCTTCCTCCCCAAACTCTATACTTCAGAACGACTCTTTCTGCCATTGCCAAAGTGGTCTTCTCCAAAATTTAGACCTTTCCTGGCCCTCAGGAAACAGGAAGAATAGAATTGTGAGGAGAAAGTGAAAATGAGTTGTTCAAGTTTTACACTTTAAATATGTCTGCCTGGACCCCAGATGACTTAGACATCAAATACTGATCTACATAGATTCCAAATCTTAGCACTGGCCTTCAGGTTTGACCAGATGCCCTAAACTCTGACCCTGGGGCATGACTAGGTGTGGGGGGAGGCGTGATTCTTCCTGGCTGTGGAATGGCTCCAGCCCTGAAGTTGCCCACAGACCCTCAACTCCACCTGGCTTCAGTCTTATGACTTTTGTGGTTCCCTTCTTGTGGTGTTGACTATATGTGTCCCTCTGTCTTTTCTCTGTATTAATTTCTAATCTAAGCTCAACCAGGAGTATTCTATAGTCATGCTGGTGCCTAAGCATCCTTCCTCTGCCTTTTTTTTTTTCTCTTTGGAATTTTTGTCGGTTTTTATACATCAACCTGACTGTGCCATGGGGTACCCGGATATTTAGTTAAACACTATCCTGGGTGTGTCTGTGAGAGCATTTCTGGATGAGATTAATATTGGAATTGGCAGCCTGAGTAAAGCAGATTGCCCCCCTCAATGTGGGTGGGTCTCATCCAATGCACTCAAAGCCTGAATAGAACCAAAGGGGACAAAATGGAGAATTTGCTCTCTCTGCCTCTCTTTGAGCAGACACCCGTCTTCTCCTGCCTTCAGACCTGGACTGGAACTTTCACCACTCTCTCAGGTCTCCAGCTGACCAACTGCAGATGTTAGGAACTCTCAGCCTCCATCATCACTTGAGCTCATTCCTCATAAGAAATCTTGTACACACACACACACACACACACACACACACACACACACACACACACA
>NW_027397074.1:54312280-54359965 GCF_003265705.2 Callorhinus ursinus
ACACACACACACACACACACACACACACACACACACACACACACACACACACCCATCAGGTATGTTTCTCTGGAGAACTCTAACACAGGATTCGGGCACAAAGACACCTGTTAGAACTATTTGTCTTTCCTAGGGAGCTTATAACCTCTTGTCTTTTTTTCTAAAATGTTCTGAAATTTATTTCTTAAAAGTGTGGGCCAACTGTACTCTGTACTCCTCTCTCTGGATAATATCAACTCTCAGAAAATAAGGTCACTTTCTCAGATTCTTCTCACTAACCATTTCTATCTATCTTCTATCTCACTAACCATTTCTTTGCTGATCAGAATTAAGCTGAGAGTAGCAACTGTCTTCACCATACTCTATGTTCTGAGAAGTAGGAACTGTCAAAAACTATGTATTTGATCTTTGATGATGTATCCAGTTGATACCCTGTAATGTCCTTAACTCTACTTTATCTTGTTCTAGTTTAGATTTATAATTTTAATTCAGGAAAGTGTCATTTGTAACGTCCTTCTAGCTAAGATGTATATACGCACACAAGCGCAGTGCTCTGAGTCTCATTTTTTAAACTTTTAATCCATAAATAAAACTCATAGATTTCTAAGTGTCTTTTTTCCCCTTCATATATGCAGGTGAGCTATCACAAGCTTTAGACCCTGTCTGTTTTACCCATATGGGGCAGAGAGAATAATGATCTCCCAAAGATGTCCATGCCTTAATTCCCAGAACGTGGGAAGCTGTAAGGGCAATACAGACTCTGCAGAAGTGATTAAATTAAGGGCCTTAAGATGATGAGATTATCCTGGATTATCTGGTTGGGCCCAATATAATCACAGGGGTCCCTGAGGATGAAAGAGTCAGAGTCAGAGAGAGATCTGGCAATGCTCCACTGGAGGTTTTAAAGATGAAGGAAGGGGCCACAAGCCAAGGAGTGCAGGTGGCCCCTACAAACTGTAAAAGGCAAAAAAGGAGATCCTCTCCTAGACCCTCCACAAAGGAATGCAGTCCTGCAGACCCTTAATCACCTTAATTATAGCCCAGGGAGAAGCATTTTGGACTTCTATCCTATAGAATTGTAAGATACAAAGTTTATGTTGTTTTAGACCATTACATTTGTAGTAACTGTTACAGTACCAATAGAAAACTAACACCAGGTACGTGGTCTGGACTTCTACCCCCTACACTTCACACCTCTGTTCCTAACCCTGGAGGAGGCCCTGATCACCGAAGAAGAACCTCTATGCCTCTGAGGAGCAGAGTTCGCAAACCACTGCAAGAAACATCCTTTCTTCAGGATGAGATGTTTTCCTGGGGAGAAATTAGAAGGTTTGAAATTTCTTTTATTTCCTGAAGTATCATTTCAGGGAAAAAACAAAACAAAACAGAAACAGAAACAAATGGTCCATCAACAGGAGAAAAAATAAATTAACCAAGATAAATTCATTCACAGTGGAATACCATCCAATAAAAAATAAGTAAGAAAGAATGACCCAGAGCTGTATCTAGTAGCTTGGATAAATATAAAAGTATATTAGTCAAAAGGAAGCACTCTATAGAATGACGTACAACATAATGTCATCATACAAAGACTGACAGGTATCTGAAAAGATGAAAAAAAGATATATTTTTATAGATATGTAATAAAGGCATAGAAAATAGAAACAGGAATCTCTGATAGTGGGAATTTCTCTGAAGCAAGTAAGTACATGCAAGAGGGCCTAAATATATCTGTGGTGACCAATTTCTTAATAAAAGACCTAAAGCAAATACCCGACACTGTTGAGATTTATTAATGATTTACTATCTTACACTCTATTCTTGTTTGTACGTTTAAAATGTTTTACAATAAAATAATGTAAAAAAAAAAGCTTTTTTTACTATATTTGAAACCCTATTTCAAAAATATTAATACACACATATGGATTCATGTGGAAAGAGAATTCTCAGTAGAGTCAATTTTTAAAAGCTTAATTTAGTGATAGTGGTAGAAACTTCTTAAACTTTAAAATGAGACTGGTATTTTATTTCAGGAAAAACTAGAAGAAAACAAAAGGCAGTGGGATTTAATAACAGATACTATGACAAAATCAACTTAGTAACTGGTTACTTGCTATTAGAATAAAATACAAAATGACAATACATCAAAACTTTCACTCAGTTTCAGAACACAAATTGATGGAAACACTTTAAGAACAAAAGAGACAAACACATAAGGATCATATCAGGTCCCTATAAGCATCTCTGAAAGAAAATGTTAAATTTTGTTGAAGAAAATAAAATAAAATCTAGGGCACCTGGGTGGCTCAGTCAGTTAAGTGCCTGCCTTCAGCTCATCATAATCCCGAGGTCCTGGGATCGAGCTCCCTGCTCAGAGGTTAGCTTGTTTCTCCCTCTCCCTCTGCCTCTCCTCCCGGCTCGTGCTCTCTCTCTCTCTCCCTCTAATAAATAAAATCTTAAAAAAAATAAAACCTAAAACAAAAAAGTAAGCCTGCCTAACATCACAACTAGTTTGTGATTACAATCAATAAGTTAATCATTAGGATTTTCATTCTTTCTAGAAATAAAGCTTTGCTAGTCATGCTCCTGTATTTGGCTACTTAATAAATTTATTCTACTATCCAAACATACAGTGCTTTCTCAAAGAAAGGAATTTTCTGCTTCCTCTTCCTAATTGCTTCTGCTGACCTATGACTACCCTGGGTAAGTAATGGCTTTCTGGAAGCAATGTTTCATTCACGAGACTCACCACCCTACCTGGATTGGTATAAAGCTGGCTTTCCACAGTTTTGCCGATGCACTGCAGCTTCACGGCCTGCAGGGAGTCATCCACATGCACGATGGTCGGCAGACTGCCCAGGGTGTCCTGCACCAAGTTGGCCACTTCCCTGATATCAAAGAGCTTCAGGAGCTCTGAGTATACAGCTGGGAAGGAGCTCAGAAATACAGCCTTAAAAGGAAGAGATTTCAATCAACTCCAAGATATACCCCGAGAAATTTGCTCTAAAATGTCAATGAGTTTAAGACTGTGATAAATAATTTTGAACGATAAAAAAAATGAATGTAAAATCGTTCCCATACCAAAGCTAAAAGGCTGCAATTAAAAAAAGTGTAGCAAAATAGAACCATGTTTTAAAATGTGCAAGGGTACAATATAATAAAACTGAGAAATTCTGGAAAATCACCGACATTAGCAAAATGATTGGCAAAAAATTGCACAGAATCAGCAAAATGCAGCATGATCAAATGGAAAGAATGCTCAACCAAGACCTGGAATGCAGTCACTTATATTTCCTTTCTTTTTGGAGAAGGTTTCTGAAGTGCTCATCTAAATCTCATTTACTTTGAAGAAACCAAACGCATTGATTCCTGAAAGCACTGAAGTTGTGGTTAAAGAAAAAAACAAGAAGACCTCAATTATATGTCCTACTAGCTTGGCCTCTGATCAACTCTGTGACCTTGGACAAGTTTAACTACTTTAGCCCCCTGGGTTTCAGTTTTATCACCTGTAAAATCAAAAGATCTTTATAACAAACCTTTAGGTTGCTTTGAGATTTACTGTAACCCTAGAACTGTGTGTACTAAGAACAATATTCTTTATGTAAGTGGAGAAGCCTGATAACCATTTTTTAAGGGAAAAAAAAGATGCTAGTATCAAATCCTAAGGGGCACACAATGGACCAGGATTGTACATCAAAACAAACCTGGTCTTTTAAATTTCACAAAAAGGAGGGCAACAGAAGGAAGCATCGACCAGCCTCAAGTCTACCAAGTGGGGGAAGGAGGCACATGTTTCTAATATGCTAATATTCAAGTGCTAGCTGGCTTACCAATGAGATCTGACACCAGCAGAAAGTAGGTCGAGTCTACATGTGCTGATGATTCAAACACAGACTCAAATTCAAATTCATGGGTTTTGGCATTTATCTGTATAGCAGCGGCAGAAATATCAAGAAGAGCCAAGACACGTTTTTGACACCAGAACCACCAAAATGCTTCAGGGGCTAAAGTCAACAGCTATGTTCTCCTTGACTCTTAAACATTACAGATTTACTTGTATGCATTTAAGATTAATAACTTGGTATTCCCTGTTAAAGACTATATCTATATAACCTTCATTTCACTCTACAAAGAGCTGAGTCATACAGATGAAGTAAAAAAAAATAAAATACAATAAGATGAGCCCAGCGTTCTGATTATTGAAAAGTCAACTATGTTGATATTCCTCAGGAATCTTTTCATTAATCTATTTATTCTGTATTTATAGCTCTTTACTTCAAAAATGTATTTGAATGTGCCTGCAGTGAAGATACATGTATTAAAAAGGATAAAGGTACAAGAACCTTGTGATAAGAGCAGAATGAGAGCTGGACCAAGATATCTAAGCTAAGATTTTTATTGCAAATAACAAGAAAAGCCTATGTTTATTTTGACCTTCCTGATAGCCAGGACAAATAGAGAAAGAGAATTATTAGGAATTTGGGACAAGGTTTTGGACCTCAACTCCTTCTGACATCTCTCTTCTGCTCTTGGGGATCCAGGGTGGGGATCTGTCTGTGGAGGGGGAATCGAGAGGCACAGCTCCAACGGCTGAGTGAGTTGGAAGCCCTGTTGGGGCCGGGCTCCCAATGACAGAGTCATTAGTGAGCTGGGGTTAGGGCAGGAGGACTAAATGAGCATCCCGACAGAATGAAGATGGCCTGATCTGTGGGGCACTATAAACGGATCCAACATGAAGGTTTTCTGGGATGGCTGCTCTGCCTCCAGAAGACAGAATTTGCCTTGAGTTGTAGCCCACAGTGAAAAAATGCAAAAGAGAGCAAGGAAATTGGGTTTTTGAATTTAAGGCAACCCCCACAGTAAGACTTGGACCGGTGGATATTCTTGGCTCTGGACGTGATTGGCAGAATTCTAAGATGACCCCCTAGACCTTTTTTCCCCGGTGTTGTTCCTGTGCCTAAGTTATGTTACATGGTAAAAGGGATTTTACAGGTATAATGAAGGTCACTAATGAGCTGATCTTAAAATACGGAGATTTTTTCAGCCCCATATGGGCCTGACCTAATGACATGACCCTTTAAAGGAGAAGTTTTCTCTAGCTCATGGTGGGAGAACTCTGAGAGATTTGAAGCATGAGAAGGATCTGACATACTGTTGCTGGCTTTGAGGATGGAGAGGCCACATACCAAGGAATGCAAATGGGCTCTAGGAGCTGAGAACACCCCTCCTCTCCTCCAACCCCTTGCTGATAACCAGCAAGGAAATGAGAATCTCAGTCTTAGGAACACTTGGGAGATTCTGAAAGTGAATTCTTCCCCAGAACCTCCAAATAAGCCATCAAGGCCAACACCTTGATTTTGGCTGTAGGAGACCCTAAGCAAAAAATCCAATCAACCTTTCTTATCTACAGAACTGTGAACGGTTGTGAATAAATGGATGTTATTGAAAGTCATTAAGCACATGGTTATTTGTTACACAGCAACAGAAGGGTCATATGCAGGGTCAATCAGATTAGTGACGTCTTCCTTCTTAGAAAAGAGAACTATGAAGGTGTGGGGTCAAAAGGGAACTTGGAATAAAAAAAGGTCTAGAGTATTCCCTTTTCTCCCAAAACACAGAGGGACAAAGTCCTCTTTGCTTGGTAAAGAAAACTAAGCACCTCGTCATTTTCTATGAATTCTCTTAGCATCAACCTAAAAGAAAATGATCACATCACGTGGGCCTGTGTCATTTCAGGGCAACTACTAAGATGCAGTGGAAACATAACTAAGGAAAAAGAATATTTCTCTAACTTTATAGAAGGGAAAAAAACCTCTTGAGTCCCTAGGAAGGCATGTCATTGAGAAACCATGACTTAAATTTACCCTTAAAAGTAAGAGAATACTTTTCAGATGTGATTAGGTAAGTTTTGCCCCTAAAACTGGTAAAGGTTTATGATTAAAAAAAATCTCAATTAAATAGCTTTTATAAAAGTAGTGAGTTTCTGAGAACTTTGATCTAAAGGAATACATGATTAGCTTGTTGGATTATCCTTTTCAAGTATCAACTGCTGAAAGTAGGGTTTGGCTAGTGGGCAATTTGACTTTGAGGTATCTGGCAAGTTCCTCAAGCGCAGGGATTGTGCCGTTGGCAATAGAGGACAAAATGCCATTAAAAGAGCCTAAATTGTATCCTTGCCCACATGTAAGATTGGCCCACTTATGTAAAGAAGAGATTAACAAGCCTGGTGATAAGTATTAAAGACGGCATGTACTGCATGGAGCACTGGGTGTTATATAAAAACAATGAATCATGGAACACTACATCAAAAACTAATGATGTAATGTATGGTGATTAACATAACATAATAAAATAAAATTAAAAAAAAAAAAAGAATAGCCCCCAAAAGTCAGAAAAAGCACAGTACTATTATTGGAGGGTTGGTACATTTCTGGTGTTTTACCATTATATGTAATACCTTCCAAATGTCAAATGGCACCAAATTATAATGTTACTCTAAGAGATCTAGTTAGTTTTGTCTTCTAATCTCCCATTTTTCCCCCTCTAATTCTCAGTGATTATAAATCTCTAGTCTCCAGGGGATGGCAGCAAAGAGGCTGCTTCTCCATCTGACAGGTTTTTAACCAAGTCATTCGAACTAAAATTGTATCAGAAGGATTAAGAAAACGTAAAGTAAGGTATTGAGAATGATTGCTCAGAACACATTCAAGGCCGTGCTACTTGGAAAGTGAATAAATCCCGCTCTTAAACAGAACCCGTGGAGCCACTCCAAGTAATAGCATTTGGCAAAAGCTGCTCAGCATTGGTCATGTAAGATCAGTCCCAGGACGATTAGGGTCAAGTTAAATAAAACAACATGCAGTTTAGCCAAGTCCAATACAATAAGTCTCAAGCTGACAGATTAAAATGCAGTGCAAGGCTTGGGGTAAACAACAGAAACAAGTCGGCTCCAGTGAACTTCCTTCCCCGAGGCTGATGCTGACGGCGTGTCTACTCATCGGCATGTGTTTTGGGAACCGAAATCCAGGCTGCTGCAGACCAACAGCCTCCCCTCGAAGAGTGAGAACAGTCGGAGGAAAGGCAACCTAACTTCTGCTCTGCTGGTGCTCAGAAGCTAGGGGACCTTTTAAAAGTCTGCCAAGTTGTTTACGCTCCATATATCAACTGGAGCAATGGATTTCTCGTGGAGAAAACATTCGCTTCCGCTGCTATGTAAACACGAATAAACTGGACTCATTTTTGCTCTACCAAGCAGAGATGAATAAGCATTACCTGTGATTGAGATAATGCTCCTGACCCTTTGCTCTCTTGAGAAAGGAAGAAACGGACCGACATAAGGAGCTCCTGAATGCAGCAGCGAAATTCCTCTTCATTTTGTCCCCCGGTGGCGAGGGAAAAGAGCCTTCGAGATTGCACTATATACTTAAAAATATATTCTTGTGCCTTAAAATGAAATGTTTTACAAGTTAGTCTCAAAGGAAACTGAGAGTATTTAACGATGACACGGCATAAAAACCATGGGACAACATTAGAATTTTAAATTATTGATTTAAACGCTAAGACCCCCAATGAGATTTTCGAACAGTATTTGCTTGTGGGGAAAGAGCCATTTTTCTCTGATGCTAATGAGAGAAAATGTATAGCTAATTTGAAAATTCTTTGTAATTCTCAAGAAGTATGAACCTGAAATGCTTTTTTTGATCCTCAGGTGGTTTTTAAAATTTAGTTAACAGAGAGATACTGGTCTGTTTCTCAAAAATTATTGTGCTTTGCTGGCAGGTACTCTTGCCACTTAGCATTTTACCTGCTGTCAGACCAACATGATCAATTTATAATTAGGAAACCACTTGCTTTTAAAAGTGCACACCTGTCTACTTTTACCTACTGACACCAAACAGAGTGGCACTCAATGAGAGGACATGAGAGGCTCAGAGCAACTACTGGACAATTCCTTTAAGGACTCGTGTTCTTCATGAACATGTTTGCAAGTCAAGTGTTAGCATCTTCACTGAGCACCGAGGGTCCAGACACGTGGGCAGCTTTAAACCACGAGGCCCAGTAAAACCTCAGGTCTCTTCACTGTGAGCCCTGCCAAGCCACCCTAATACTCTCTCAAAACTTCAAATTGTTCTCAAACAGCCTCTGTCAGAGTGTTGGAAGCAAGAGCCAGGAACTTCCAGGCTTAACTGCCTCTCTTTGGTCTTCTGTCCTAAGACCTCCCTCCTGCCAACCCTAGACTTCACTCCAAGGGTTCTGGAGCTCAGAGGTGTAAGGATTCAATCCCAAGCAGTTCCAGTGGGTGAGCCTGGCAAAGTTTCTTTCAAATTTCATCAGCTCTGGAGGAGCATAAACTGATTAAGATCCTTGAATTGGAATGCCGGTAATACATCATCACCAATTACTGTCTATGTAGAGGAAAGCAATTAGTTTAGGCATCACCACGCAACAGTTCTGTTAAGACGACGTTATCGGCTATTGCCAGCATGTCATTACCTTCAACACCTCCTGGATGTGTTCTTGCCGTTCCGCTTCCGTTATCCTGTCCACATACCACTTGAGAACTTTGATGAGATCTCTGAAACACAGGGGAAAATATACAGAAGGTGGACTTGGTCGAGTTCTCAGTTAAAAGCCAACAAATCCAACATTTTTATCACGAGGAGGCTTCTTTCCCCATCAGTCTACACCGTTTTCTGTCAGACGGCTTAATCTGATGATACTAGGAATGTGCACAGCAACATCTCTACCTCTCTTTGAAGCTTCCTCCCATTGAGATTCTCCTCAATATGGACACATCCCATTGACCCTGCTGTTTCTGGCAAAGCTTCCCAACGGGCAAACACAAATACCATAGAAAAGGACTTTGGCCAAGAAAGGGCTTGGAAGTCTGACCACTTGGTCCATCTTGGACAACTGATAATTGGGATTTCTTCCCCAGTGACCATGTAAACAAGCTGGACGAAATATTCAGTTGAAGGCCAAAGGGGGTGTGGGGAAGGATAAGGCAACAACTCCCTACTTCAAATCACATGCCCATGGATTGATCTAGCCAATTCTCTGACCTATGGGAAGAACAAGGCTTATCATCAGAGTGCCTTAGTGAGAGAATTTCCAAAGCAGCCAAGTTTGGTTTTTTTTTTTTCTTTTTTAAGAAACAAAATTTGAATTAAAAAAAACAACAATTCTCAAGATTGCAGTCTTGCTACTTTTCTTTACCTTTGTTCTGTTCTTGGTTTCTGGGAAACAGAACAATTTTTTTAAAAATTCTCCTCTTTTCTCTCAGTCAGGGAAGAACACATGGATGTGGTACAAGGCAGGTGCTGCCTGGAGTTAAGTTATTTTGAAGATAAAGGTCAGTGAGTTTCTGACCACCCATAGCCCAAGAAGACTCCATAGGCCTTATCTGTCTTGTTAGGAATGATTATCCTGCTCTCCTGGCCAACATAAAGTGTTAGAAATTACACCCTTCCTCTCCAGCTTCCACTGATAATTTCAATCACAAGTGAGATGTTACCAGGGCCCCAAATGTTAGGGCGAGTGGCAGAGTCGGGCCAATGTTTCAAACTACCCCTGATATTACATTTGACCCTCTGTAAAAATTCATTGAAATGTTGGAGTATTAAATCTTCACATGCCTTGAGAAGGAATACCCAAGGTAATAGGATCAAATGCTTATTTGATTACTTATCTTTTATATATCACATGATGGAGAAAAAAGGGCAAAACACAATTCCATCTTTTTTTAACACACTTTGGGGAATAAATGATTGTGCGTGTACATGGCCTTCGTGCTTAAGGTATCAGGTAAAAACATGGGCAGAATAGCAATGGCAGTGTTAGAATGGGGAGAAAGAACTTTGGGGAACATTCCAGGGCTGTATTTAAGCAGGGCCAAAGACCGGGAAGATGTTATACATAGCAAAGAAAGAGAGAAGCTGTTGCCTTCTGGCAAGTATCAACTAGGCTGCAGGGAGGCGGGTAAGAGCTACAGCTTGTCATTATTCATTCACTTTAGCCTTGTCTGCAGAATCTGAGCTAATAGGAAGGGAAGAGCAGTGGAAATGGCAGCTCCTATCAAAGGGTCGAGTCCATGGCTGACCTGCTTAATGTCGTCACATGAATCAGCATGCATTAGGCAGGCGGTAGGGACTCAGTAAATATTAACAGATAAATGAATGAAGGAATTTAAAAAGATAGGATGACAAAGGCTGTTTTCCCTTCACATCTCTTTCTTAAAGACTTCTAGAATCAGGGAGGAATGTGGTGGTAAAATGGGGTTTTTGGCAGGCAGACTGAAATAACCAGGCATTTCAGACGAAAGAATATCACATGAAGTAGAGACAAGAAGAAAACACTTTATATTTTAGGTTTTAGGAATAGAATTCAGAAAGGTTTTTTTTTTTTTTTGGTCCTTTTAATCACAGTAAGTTGCAGCCATTAAAAAAAGATGTGTGAGAAAGGAAGAGACTGACTCAAGAGACACTTCAGATGTTGTGGTTCATTTCTTCCTACACTCCCTTTTAAATTTTCCTATATTGCTGGTTCTGCGTAGAAAAGCTCAAAAGGAACTGCTTCTAAACCAATTATAAGATAAAGGCCTTACCTGTATGCAAGTGCCCCAGCAAAGTGACTCTCAATATAAGTGTCCATTACAGGTTTAAAATGATGGAATTTGCTATCTTGCAGCAAATTTATTATGTGAACCTAAAAAGAAAATTGGGCTTTATAAAACCGAATGCAAATTAAGATTTTTTTTTTTTTGGTTCTTTTTAAGTGACTCTTATGCTATTAAGTGCACATCTCAGAAAGGGCCTTATGAAAGCCAAGACCAAGAGACAAAATTGTTAGGATATAATTAAAGTGAATTTAAACTCACCAAAGAATCAAATACTTTAGATCCATATTTTTGGGAATTTTCATCTAAAATTCCAAATAAGGTATCCAGTGTATCTTGCAGAAACTGTTAGATAAAGAAGTAAATTAATAAAAACAATATCATCTGTCCTTCCCCTCCAATACTCTTTATTCCATGAATTTCCAAGACAGGGATAACAAAATAGCATATACCTTTACTATCTCTGAGCCATCGATTTCTTTTATTTTAGAAAGACAGCCTGTGATCTTGTCTGGGTGGGTTCTCCATTTCAAGAGATCAAGCATATCACCTTTCCAAACAGAAAAGGAAGATTAATTGCCTTAGCAGAGAATAATCCCTCACATGAAAGTGTTCCACTGGTAAAAGCTTACACATGTTGCCTACCCTCCTGGTCACTCAAGTTTCAGGCTCCCGCAGACTATGACTAGCTCTCTAGGATGGCATTTATTACCGTGTATTCTAATTATTTCTCCCTTCCCAATGCTCTTGATTTACAAACTCCTACTCATCCTTCAGTTCCCAGATTAGCTGTTGCTTTACCCAGGAAGTCTTTCCTGAAACGTCCACACTGAGCTCACTGTCTCTGCTTTGTGCTCTCACCTCACAGTGGCACTGACCTCACGATTTCAGTTGTTTGTCTTTGCCCTTACCAGATTGTAAACTCCAAGGGAAAAAAAAGCCGCCATGCCAAATTTGGCCCTATGGTATCCCAGCATGGGTACAGAGCATGCACACAGCAGGCAGCTGATAAATATTTGTTGAATCCTTTTCTGCCAAAGTGGGAGTTTCTTGAGGGTCAGGAACCTGCTTTATTCATACCTGCGTCCCCAACACACAGCACTCTGCCTAGCAACCAATTCTACCTGGCAATGAGGGTCTTCTTTACAATGTGACCCAAAGCTGGCAGGACCAGAAGGTCCCTGCACAAGGATGACAAGTCTGGTCAACTGCTGGATCATCTAGTGAGCCCCTGGACCTGAGAGGGCCAGTTTCTGGATGCCATGGTCATCATCCATCCCAGATTCTGGGCAGGTGCAGGGCCCAGGTCTTCAATTTCCTCCCCTTCCAAAATTGACAAGACATGGGCCTGAGTCTAACAGGGTCCTCTGAGAACCTCTTCACCTGGCGAGGGAGAAAATCCTTCCCTCAGCTTTCCTGGGCAGAAGTTAGAAAGGCTCCTGAACATGGTGGCCAGCTTCACTAGGCGCGGGGGGGACAAGCATGTCTGGAAGCCAATGAAAGCAGGTAAGAACTGACAAGGCTTGTGTATGCAGGAAGCACACAGGGCAAGGGAACCTGGCAGGGCTGGCTTCCCAGGGCTCAGTGGGGTTGAAAGACTAGAACAGCCAAGAAAGAAGCCAGGAAGGATTTTTCAGGCTTAACAGTGTGAAGTCCACTTGAAAGCACTCGTTTCAGGAGAAACCCAAATGGGACTTGCTGAGAGACAGAAAGACCAGCATGGAATCAAAACCCAGAAGAAAACAAAAACAAGAAATCAAGGAAGAAGTGGTTGTGATGAAAAAGAAAGATGATGCAGTGAAGAGAGATGAGAAAAAGCGTAAGAATCTTCAGAGGAAAGAGAAGCAAACTTCACCAAAGCCAGATTCAAGAGAAAAGCATTACAAAGGACTTACAAGTGAGAAATTTAGTATTAAATAGAAATATTTATCTACATCAAACGGATAAGAGGACAGTTTAGAATTAGAAAAATGAAGGAATTTTAAGAATAATGGCTGTGAAAAAGAACTTTATGGTATTTTCATAGAGGAAAAACCCGAATATGTTGAATATGCATGTCTAACTCAGACATCCTAGGGGTACGATTGGGACCTTTTAAAAAAGTATTGGTTCTATTTAGAATAGGAGGTATTTCCACAGAGGGAGACGTCGGCAGAGGGAGCACTGCATTCTTCTCCCGACTGTTTGCTGCCTCCCTCCCGTGGACTTCCTACTTCCTGCGTCCAACTGTCGCAGGATGCCTTCCTGCCCGGGCATCTTCTCTTACAGTTCCGCAACGCATGACCCCTGCCACTCACTCTTCACTGCCCACTCCACCTCCGTTCCAGCTCCCCCTCCATCTCCCTCCTCTCTTGCCTGCTCCTCAGAACAAGGCCGTTGCAGGGGCGTCCAGGGCATAGCCCAGCGTGAGGAGTGTGTGCGGAGGAAGGAGGGGGCTCTGTAGGCCTCCAAGGGGCAGCCCCAGAGGCAGCAGTGGGAAACCAGGAACAGCACTGTCATCGGCAGAGCTGGAGAAGAGACGACCAAGGGTCCAGACAATCAGATTGGGATGGGGCTGTGGACCTTTCCTGCAAAAAGTCTGATGAATCTCTAGACTGCTCATAATGGAGGAAACGGAAGAGTAAAGCAGTGTGTCCATCCGGATGTAATGAATCATCTCTACAAAGTGCTCAGAATTAAGTCAGAACTGTCACCACTTAGGGTTCTATTTTAGCTGTCTGAAGATACGCTGGTTGCAAATTAGGAGCTATGACCTATTGCTGAAAATGCGAATATGCTGTATGTTTGATCATACCAAGAGCTAGAAAATAGGTGGATGACATAATCCCTACTCCTTTTTTTTTTCTTTTTCCTTTAAATCACACTCTCAGGAAGAGACTGAATGAACGAACCACTCATTATTTGGGGGGGAAGGGGATGTGGGGAAGTCAGCAACTTTACAATTATCTGTTAGGCTAAATTTAAGCACTGTTTTTATTTTTAAACTTTTTTAAAAGTTGTGTTTAACAGCCCAAGGAAGAAAACAAATAAGTAAAATAATTTCTTCCCTGACCCCTACTTTTAAGAAGCTTAAGATACCTCCTTGGTCTGGCAGTCACAGACATCAGCAGGGTGCTCCGGCCTTGGTACACTTGCCCTGAACAACACTGGACTACAGAATATGCGCAGAGAGACACACTTTAGGGATCGTGAAATGCAAATCTGCTATAAGAAACTGTTCCTAGAGACTGTATCACTTGCTAAATGCCCAATTGTAATGGAAATGGGATCTGCATATTTTCCAATTTGAGTAAAATGAATACAAAGCAATTTAATTCCAATTTGGAACTGGATTACTTCTACACAGAAATGTGTGTCTAGCATGTAAATTTCAGAAAGATCAACTAACTTCCTTCCTCCTTCCCATCTCTTTGAAACACAGGATTTATTTCCTGGTTCATTTTGAGCTGTGTTACACTGACAAGGTTAATCAAAGTCAAATGATAATTAAGCACTTATCAGTGTCCAAAAATGAGCCAAGCATTGCCCTCCATATAGTGAGATGTTTAATATAAAGATTTTTGAATAGGTTTATTTACCCGTTTCTACCTGAAATGTTCTCTGCTTTTACAAAGTAGCAACTTTTAATTTTTAGGATTTGGTTCTGTTTTACATTCACAATTCAGTCTAACGTCCTAAACCTGAGAACAAGAACAAGTTAAGTCTGCAGGGCCCAATACTTTGATGGCAGATAAGCTATTGCTAGGATTATCTGTGTGGTTGGCAGAATAGTGGCCCCACAGATGTCGACGTCCTAATCTCTGGTACCTGTGAATATGTTTACCTTTTATGACAAAAGATATTTCACAGATGTGATTAAGTTAAAGGTCTTAAAATAGGGACGACTATTGTGGCATATATAGTGGGTCCAATGTAATCACAAGGATCCTTAAGAGACAGAAGATGGTCAGAGTCGTGACCATGTCCAGATGCTATGCTGCTGGCTCTGAAGACAGAGGAGGGGCCATGAGGAATGCAGGTGGCCTGTGGCCCCTGGAAGCTAAAAAAGGTAAGCAAAAGGATTCTTCCCTAGAGGTTCCAGAGAAATGCAGTTCTGCTGACACCTTGATTTTAGTCCAATGAAAAGGATCTCAGATTTCTGACCTCCCGAATTGTTCAATGATAAATGTTTGTTGTTTTAAGCCAGTAAGTTTACAGTAATTATTCCTACAGTGAGAGATAACTAATACAACCTGAAGTCATTCTACCAGAGGCTATCAGTTAAATGTGAACCCTAGGCTCTATGACATCATACACACAACTAATCCACACAGGATAAATACAATTTCTGTCTAAGGGAGTCAACAGCAGGTTGATTTTCTTATCTTCATAATCTCCATAGGGTAGACTGGCACCATAAAAAACACGAGAGGTTTGGTAAATGCTTTATGAACCCTATAGAGTTCTGCCAGTGAAGTTTTTATCTAAGTAAAATCATTCATCACTGAATACGGATAAACTCTTGATGTTTCTTAACTTGGTGATGGCTACCTTCAACCAAATTTACTAAAAATACGCAGTTGATTTTGAAAAATATTTCTCCAAAAATACTTTTGGAAGGGAAAAACAAACCTAATACAAATGTGAAAGGATCATTTGCCAAAGTCCTACATAGATATAGCAGCACGGCAAGAGAAACTGAAAGGTATCTTAAAAGAGGTCAATATTTTAGCGCGACATTTTACATCTTTTCCGAGGCCATGTTCTAAGAGAAGAAATACTTTTCCTACTACAAATGCTGTTCTGTGACACAGAAGAAAGAACTAATAGTGCTTACCAATGTTTAGGTACAGGAACACTTTATGAGATTCAATACCTTATTATGAAGTGATTCTCCTCAACATAATGAATCTGACTTATTAATATGGCATTCGGAATGCTAGCCAGAAGCCTTACATGGCAACTGCGAAGAACTCAAAAATGTTTAATTTCCTTCCTTCATTACAGGTGACGTTTTCACGACAATTTTCCAAGGAGAAGAACTTGTTTTATTAATCATAACTTGCTAAACAATCACTGACATAAAAAGTATGGTAGAATAGAAAAGCAATATCCATCTAATTAAACAAAAAACAGCCTTTATTCCAAAGCCTGCAATTAGCACAGTTTATGGAGCTATAAAACAAGAGAGATTAAGGTGGTGGGTGGTGTTCTTTGTCTCTTCCTCTCTTCTTTTTAAAAAGCAGCTGGTTTTGAAGCATTGTGCACTTGGGTTTCAATAGTGGGATAATTTTGAAGTCTTTAAATCACATGCATTAATAGGCCATTGGGTCACAAAGGTTTCCATTTTACTGGAGATCACAAACAGAAGGATCAGCAGTTTTTCTAGTGCTAAGTTCTTAAATAGAACACTGGTGTTTATTAAACATGTCTACCAAAATTCACAGGAGTGCATAAGTACAAGGGCTTTCAAATAAAACAGCATTATACGTTACCATTCTGTGTGAGTTTTGTGGAACAGAGAAAAGATGTTATCCAAAAAGACTCCTTTGTGGCCTTGATAGCTTGATGATTATTTCCAAGGAGGATGCCCTTGGAAAAGGGAAGTTTGAGGTAGCGGGTAGTATCCTGAAGATTTGTGTTTTCTTCACACTGTTAAAAATATTAAAAACAACATAAAAAAGGGAGGGATAAGAGACCTCATGAAAATTATTAAGCATAATTTCCATTTCTGTTTATGAACTGGGAAACATTCCACACGGGATTACAAATAGAATTGGCTTTTAAGTAAAATACAGCAAAAACAGAGAGAAGGAATTAAGCACGGATTTTGGGCTCAGACCGATTTGGGTTCGAATCCCAGTTCTGCTCCTTCTCCCAGGAGTAACTCTATCACGTTATCTCGCCACTCCAGATCACCATTTCTATCTTTAAAACCTTGGCGTGTTGTCATAAGAATTAGGTTCCATAAAGCCTTTTGCACAGTGCATGATACACAGGAAGTACTCAAAAAAGTCGTATTTGAAGTGACCACAGCATTTAAAAAAAATGCTTCAATTCTTCCAACATCTCATCTGAGGCTGCTACTGAACAGCTCCTTGCTTTGAAAATTGGTAATTAAAGGAAACTATTTTTCAGGGTCCTCTAAGGGTCCTACCATGTGAGAAAAATCTCTACTTCACCGAAGACACCAGCTAACAAATGTAAACGGAATTATGAATTTAGGAAATATAGTTTCATATCCCTAAAGTAATTCTTTAGTCAAAGGTTGTCACTTAATGCTAAAATCGGCAGGAAAACTGCTGGATAAAGAACTGGACATTTGGGGTGCCTGGCTGGCTTAGCTGGTAGAGCATGTGATGCTTGATCTCAGGGTCACGAGTTCAAGCCCCACGTTGGGCGTAAAGCTTACTTGGAAAAAAAAAAAGAATTGGACATTCTTACGACCCCAATGTACCAACACACAGATTACTTCCCAGTGGCAGGAGGACAAATATAACCACACGCACAGTGGGGTGGGGGGGGATCAAGTTGTCACTACATTGATATGGGACTGTGCAAAGATACATATTATCATCTACAGTGCATTCTTACTACAGATGTTGAACCTGAATCCACCACAACTACAGCTTTCACTTCCACTTCATAGTCAATACAATGGACAGAACAACATGCTGAATAATACTATAGGGAAGCAACCAGAAAAACCCTGAAGGCAGCACTTTCTGCAGGATGCCTGGCTTTGTCTCTTCAAGTCCAACGTTGGCAGAAAAAAGGATTGTTCTAGACTAACCAACACTTCAGCCAAATGCGACATGTGGTCCCAGATTCGGATCAAACTGCTGAAAAGGATTTTTTTTTTTAATTTAGATATTGACTTTAGCTCTAGATGAGATTTAAAAAAATAGTGATTAGAAAATCACTAACTGAAAAGGTAGGTTACAAAATATAAATACTATGAAGCAACTAAGATGTTCTTCAGTAGGTAATGTGGTACACCCAGACAATGGAATACTATTCAGCACTAAAAAGAAATGAGCTATGGAGTCATGAAAAGACATACAGAAACCTTAAATGCATACTACTAAGTGAAAGAAGTCAACCTGAGAAGGCTGCATACTGTATGATTCCAACTATATGACATTCTGGAAAAGGCAAAACTATGGAGACAGTAAAAAGATGAATGGTTGCTAGAGGCCGGTGGGGCAAGGATGAATAGGCAGAGCACAGCGGATTTTTAGGGCAGTATGATATTATGGCCATATGTCATTATTCTTTTGTCTGAACCCACAGGATGTACTATACCAAGAGTGAATCTTAAGGGAAAAACTATGGACTTTGGGTGATTATGATATGTCAATGTAGGTTCATCCTTGGTTTAAAAAAAAAAAAAAGTACCATTCTGGTGAGTGAGGTTGATAATGGGAGAGGCTATTCATGTGAGCAGGGGGGCAAATGAGGAATCTATATCCTCCTCTCAATTTTATTATAAACCTAAAACTGCTCTATAATATCATTTGGATAAAAAATACACGCAGAAAAATATCTAGAAGGATATACATCAGAAGACTGATAGTTACAATTACCCAGGTAATGAGAGTATTATTGTTTTTATTGTGAATTATCTCTATACTTCTTTGTAATGATAAGTGTTTTTAAATTACAATTCTGAAAAAAAAATATTTTAACAGATATAGAACTGGTATAACAGGTTATTTTGAGTGTAAGTTTTAAAATTCACATGAACTTTATTTCTTTAAACATCTTCAAGGCTAGTGTCTTGGTAACAGGCAGGAATTTAAGCACAGAATCCCTTTGGCATTCTAGAGTACTATGTGTGATTCATAAAATACTTTTTAAATTTTAAATAATAAATCTTTAGGAAAGACCTAACAAGTTTATTTTTTTTTAAAGATTTTATTTATTTATTTGAGAGAGAGAGAATGAGAGATAGAGAGCACGAGAGGGAAGAGGGTCAGAGGGAGAAGCAGACTCCCTGCCGAGCAGGGAGCCCGATGCGGGACTCGATCCCGGGACTCCAGGATCATGACCTGAGCCGAAGGCAGTCGCTTAACCATCTGAGCCACCCAGGCGCCCAAGTTTATTTTTTTTTTTAAAGATTTTATTTATTTATTTATTTGACAGAGAGAGACACAGCGAGAGAGGGAACACAAGCAAGGGCAGAGGGAGAGGGAGAAGCAGGCTTCCCGCGGAGCAGGGAGCCCAATGCGGGACTCAATCCCAGGACCCTGGGATCATGGCCTGAGCCGAAGGCAGACGCTTAACAACTGAGCCACCCAGGTGCCAAGACCTAACAAGTTTAAAGAAACAGAATCAGACTACTACAAGATGTTCTTACTAGCACACCTGCCCAGTAACAGGAGTACCTATAAACACAATAAACAGCCTCTATAATTCTCTTCTAGCATTACAACCCCAAATGCTTTCTTTTATTATTGGGAGATACTTCATGGAGACAGCAGAGTGCATGAAACACACATATAGGGTTTAGATTATCACTACAAAGTGAACACTTCAAATGCCTTCTTCAGAAAAAGTGCTTAGGCAAAGTAATATTCTAGAACCCTTGACTGCCATCCCCTCCCGTCTTGTTCCTGGTGTCAGGGCTTGGACCACAACGAGTCACACCACCCTGCACTGCCCCCATTTCCTACCTGGATCTGTGGGGTCAGGAGCACACTCTGGTCTGCCGGCCCTTGCCTGACCTGTGCTCCATCTGTCTCATCACCACTTACTGTGACTGAAGTTTCACGCAAACACAACGGACATACCGTCCAGCTATTTCTAAGCCTTCTCTTCAGGAGCTGGAGCTGGCCCTAGCATGCTATGCTCCATCTGTTCACAGAAATTCTGCTCCTATAGATAGAACTCTTATTCCCTCACCCATCAAATAATGGCCTAGTTCATGAGCCCTTTTGGCACCTTTCTTAGCATTTCTGCTTGCTATGCTCATGTAGCTCCACTGGTAGTCATGGACTGACCACTTCTGTGATTGAAGATATGACGGCCGTGTCATGTCCTTAGGGAGCGCGTGATTAGAAGACTTGGCTGCCTTCTCCTGGGCTGATCACCGTGGCCAGATGAGCGCCACCAGCCCTGGTTCACCTCACCTCTCCTCCAGCCTGGGAGCGTCAAGACCTCGGCATCTGAGTGTGTGAGAGGTGTGACACCTTGACAATTTTTTTTTTTTTACATTTTTAAAAATTTTATTATGTCATGTTAATCACCATACATTACATCATTAGTTTTTGATGTAGTGTTCCATGATTCATTGGACACTTTGACAATTCTTACAGCTTTAGTCTATCCCTCTCAGTCAAATATAAATATAACCACTAACATAAATATTGGGACACAAAAGTTATTTCAAGATCTTCCGCCAAGAATACTGGGTGGGTGTGAGTGTGCGTGTGCATGTGTGTGCGTGTGTGCGTGTGCTTGCATGTATTCGTAGAGGAAGAGCAGGTGAAGAGAATTCGCCCCATTAATTCAGAAAAGAAAAGCACATAATCACTCTTGTGTCTCTATGAAACTTTGGATGATAAAACATTTGCCAAGAGTTCGACACCGATCTTTTTTTGTCCAGTAGGAGTCAAAGGACATAATGCTAGGTGTGGGGTCAGAGCTGGAGGTTTTAATCTATTTCTGAAGAGCTGAAGTGGCCTCCAGAAATTGTACAGAGCAATCTCACAGCATATCTTTTGTTGTTCCCTGAGGTTGTTAGCGTGCATCCTTAACACATCATACAAACACTGGAGACTTGAAAAGCAATCCAAGCAATTACCATTTATGATGGTTTACTACATGTCAGGCACTGCAAAGCACTTTATGTGCATTTTCTTATTCTCATAACAACTCCATGAAGCAGGACACTGTAAGCTGAGGAGCCGTGTGATGTGCTCGACGTCACATTATCAGTAAGTGTCAGAGTCGAGATTTGAACCCAAGTTTGTGTTCAAAACTACTAGGGAACAGTGCCTCCTTCAAATGTTGTTTTCACCAAGTTTTGAGTTTTGCTATAATGAAGTAAAAATTTATTGCTTTACAGGTAACATACTGAATGGTGGGTAAGGCTAAGAAAGACCAAAATGTTCAGTTTTCAAAAAAAGGGTCTGTTTGTGGGAGACACCCTGGGAGGCAGCTCAGAGTGGTCTGTGGAGCTGAAATAGCTCCATGTCAAATACACCTAAGAGCCCTACAGCGAGATGGGTAGGTTCTATTCTGAAACCACACACGGAGCAAGGATGATCATGTGACATGGAGGCAATGGGGAGCAAGACCAGGTAGGAACAGATAAGGCACGACACAGGAGCTTGGGAACACAACAGGTGAGTTAGAGATCATCTGCCAATTCATCTGATGAAAGAGAATCAACTGTAGAGAAACTGGGTTGGGGAGCAGTGAAGAAGAGAAATGGTGTTCCAGAAGGGAGGCCTCTAGGGCAGGGGCAGGTATCAGCAAGAGCTGAAGCCAAGAAGGTTCTCCAGCCTTTTATGAGGAAATGCACGGTGGATTAGCAAAAGCCAGGCAGTGAGGAAGAAAGAGTCAGCTGTGCGGGGAGTACAATTCCGAACCAGGGTATGGAGTGGAGAAACCAAACAGAAGGGAACAACTCTGCTCCCTGACTCTGAGGCTAAGAGTCCATTAAGTCACAGAAAGGAAGCTGGAAAAGGATGGTGCAGCACTGCCCGTGTGTTAACCAGAAATACTGGTACAAAAGAGCCGGGGCTGAGTGTCTGCAAGCCTGTAAGTCTGAGACTGACCACCGTAACACTACAGCCCCTCCATGAAGCTCTAGTGCACACAGGTGAGCAGGCATCTTGTCACCACAGTCAGATCCAGTTACACCCCTCAATGAGAGGAGTGGTTAAATACGAATCACTTGCTTTCCAGGGATACTCGCACAACTGTTTTGGTTTGGCCATAAGGACAACTTTTTCATCACATCCGGGACAGACACGGAACAAGGCAGTGAGGACATGAGAATAACAAGACACTGTCCTCCGCGCTCCCTCATGACGGACACTGCTAACGTATTATGGGGTGATGGATATATGATGAAAGACAGACGACGGAACAATGAACTGAGGCACTCCTTCTGGGAGAAACAAGGCAACATGACCACAGCCTCTTGAGGCTGCTACCGGATTAGAGGAACAAAACAATGTCATTGTCACGGTAAAAGACAATTCTCTGTGTTTCCTCCGATAGGCTGGGATCTGTGCAAGTCATCTCAAAATGCTGTGAAGTTAATTTATTACAAATTAGAAAGGGAGAATTGAGAACCAGCCCTCTGCTTTATTACACTTGAGACTGAAATCAGACCTGACAGGAGAAATGTGCTCAGACTCTCACAGAACTAAATGCAGGCTTTGGGAAAGAGTGGTGGTCTCAATGAGCTTTAAGATGATACCGCTTGGCTCACAGTCTATTCCTCTGCCCAGGGTTAAAACCAGTTGGCAAAGCAATGGATGGTGCATCATTCCCCAGGCCATGTTTTCTCTCTTTTTTTTTTTTTTTTAAAGATTTTTATTTAATTGACAGAGAGAGAGAGAGAGACAGAGAGAGAGGGAACACAAGCAGGGGGAGTGGGAGAGGGAGATGCGGGCTTCCGCCGAGCAGGGAGCCTGATGTGG
This sequence comes from Callorhinus ursinus, assembly GCF_003265705.2. Taxonomy (NCBI): domain Eukaryota; kingdom Metazoa; phylum Chordata; class Mammalia; order Carnivora; family Otariidae; genus Callorhinus; species Callorhinus ursinus. Next base: position 54,334,532 of record NW_027397074.1, read on the forward strand.
GGCTCGATCCCAGGACCCTGGGATCATGACCTGAGCCGAAGGCAGTCGCCCAACCAACTGAGGCCACCCAGGCGCCCCAGGCCATGTTTTCTGACCCACCTTTTAGACATGTAAAAGAGAGATGCAATGGTCAGTCAAGAGCAGTGTTCCAGAAACATCATATCTGCAGTAATACAAACTATGTGACCAAGCGATGAGCATCTACATTTTATGCAGAAATAAACTGGTATGGAAATTCATAGTACATTAATCAACTTAAGGGGTCTATAATTTCTGTACTGCAGAAAGTACTGAATTAGATTTTAAAAATACAGTAAGTTAAGACAATCCAGTTGGAACTGTATTTTACCAGTTAATCACAACCAGATTTAAACAGTTGTGGTGGCAAAATACCTTCTTTTAGGGACTCTTTCAGTATGATTAGCCATCCTGGATGATATTATTAAAAGTTTATTAAATTCCTATTTGTCGGTCCTTTAACTTGATATTAAGAATGTACCAAGGATGGGTGCCTGGGTGGCTCAGTCGTTAAGCGTCTGCCTTCAGCTCAGGTCATGATCCCAGGGTCCTGGGATCGAGCCCCGCATCGGGCTCCCTGCTCCGCGGGAAGCCTACTTCTCCCTCTCCCACTCCCCCTGCTTGTGTTCCCTCTCTCGCTGTGTCTCTCTCTGTCAAATAAATAAATAAATAAAATCTTTAAAAAAAAAGAATGTACCAAGGAAATAAACACAGTCCCTGTCCCTGAGGGCATAATACCTCTGACCTCTGCACTTAGTACCCATGACAAAGCTGTGAAAAGGGCCACTGGATCCCAGCCCTGCTGGGGAAGGGGCTGCCTGACTTCAGTCATAGAGCAGAAGGGGCTCACCAAGCAGGCAAGAGAGGAAAAGGCCTGTTATGTGGAAGAAGTGGTAGCTATCAAGGCACTGGGAGAAGACAGGCACATAAAGGAGACTCCAGGGCCAGGGCAATTAAGTGCAATGTGGGATGCTGGATTGGACTCCCAAACAGAAAAATGACATTAGTGGAAAAACTCATGAAATTCAAGTACCACACAAAGGTTAATTTAGTTTCAATAAATATGCTAAGGTTATGTAAGATGTTAACATAAGGAGAACCTAGGTGAAGGGTATACGGGAATTTTCTGTACTGTTTTTTGCAACTCTTCTGTAAGTCTAAAATATCTTAAAAACACCTTTTTTGTTGTTGTTGTTAAAGTTCAGGTATATTCAGACAACAATGTGTACCTTAGTAAGGCTGGAGCATGGGATTTTTCAATACAAAAAAGGCTTGGAACTGCCCTAGACCTCTCAATTAGGAAAAACCCAAGAGAAAAGCTCCGTTTAGGACCTGCTGAGTTTGAGGTGTTCCTGGCGAAGCCAGCTGTGGATGGTCAGGAGGCTGGTAAAATCTCTGGGCTGGAAATCCAGCGTGGCCATCGGCAACAGAGACGTGATGGTGAGAGAACCCATGGAAGTAGCTGAGATGGTTTTAGACCGGAGGAGTCACAGACGATGGCCAAGGACAAAATCCATGGCAACACCCGCATGTAAGGTGTGGATAAAGACAGCAGGGTCCTCAAAGGAAAAGAAGGATATAACTCAGGAGAACACCGTCGGAACAGACCAAAGAACGTGGGATTTTCAGGAAGGGTCATCAATGGTATTACATGCTGCAAGGAAGTGAGGAAAGATTCTGAAAAGTGGCCAGTGGCTTTAGCCACTTTGGGAAGACTGACGATGTCCCGGTATAATTTGTAAGAATGAAGGGGCTTTTGGACATCCCATTAATAGCCTCAGGGCTAAGACCAAGTCCGCCTATTAAGTTATCTCAGCCATTTTTTCTTTTTTCTGTTCAGCATGGCACATTTCTATGCTAAGCATATCAGCTTACTTCTAATTTTTAAAATGTTATAGGCGTTTCATTTTTAATTTCTCTCATGCTGAGTAATAAAACAGGGGTTACGGGACCCAGGTTGGGCACTAGTGACTACGAGGGAGAAAGTTCATTTGAGCTGTGGGGACAGAAGCAGCCTGAAGAGCAAATGGAATGCAAGGAAGTAGAGACGGTGAGGGAAGACCAGCTTTTCATGTAGACTGACGGTGATGGCAAGGGAAGGAGTGTGTGGTCATTTAAAAAGGTTTTTGTTGTTTTTGTTTTTAGAAAAAAGGCTTGAGCAGGTTTATGATCTGAGAGAATCCTGCCAGAAGAAAGGAAACAGATATAGTCACAGGAGGAAGGGCAGGGTCTCTCGGGAGTCAGGAAGGAGGGGGATCCTGAAGGAAGCAGGTGGAAGAATTAGGCTTGGAGAGGAGTCTTGTCCCATCATCTGAGACAGGAAGCAGGAAGGAAGGGAAGGATGCCTATAAGTTTGCAGGTGGCAAAGGAGAGAACACGGGAAGTTAAAGTTCCTGTCTGATGGCTTCTGTTTTCTCTGCTAAGTAGAGGGGAAGTGGTTGGGTAGGTAGAATGGTAAAATCTTGTAAATAGCTCTCTTCGGGGCTAATCTGTAGTAACTCATGGCCAACTGGGAACGGTCACCCTTTGTAAGCTGCGTTGCAACTCTCTGAGTTGGTCATGTGTCTCTCTCACCCTTGATTATGATAGTTTTATCGATAAGAGGTTTGAAATTTTATGTAGTCAAACTTACAAGTTTTTGGGGTTTTCTTTGTACCTGATTTCTAACATTGAGCCATTCTTAGAAAGGCCCTCCTTACCTCAATGTTATAAAAATGTTCAGTCATATTTTTAAGGCTCTTACAAGTTTTTTTTTTTTTTTTTTAAACCTTTAATCTGGAACTTGTTTTGGTCCAAGAAGCAAGGTAGGAAATCCAGTTCTTTCTTTTCCTCCAACACCTATCATGGTCATCTCAACACTACTTATTACATGGGCTATTTTTTCTACTCAATGATTTGAAACCACTCCTCCTCCCTTTTTTTTTTCTCTTTTCTACTTTTTTTTTTAATAGTAAATTCAAGGCTGCAATTATCAGCAGGCTGTGTGCCTTCCTCCCATGACAGAAGAAGGATAAGTATTATGTTCCTAATACGGTTTTATAATCATTACACTACAAGAGGCCTTAGGCTGAAACTGAACTTGCTGGCTCAGTACCATGAAAAAGAAAACCATGGCATCAACTAGACTAAAAACAAAAGTTGCTATACTTGGCGAGAATCCCACACCTCTTTAAATAAGCAACATTGAATAATGCTAATCATAAGACAACACAGCTACTTACGGTTCTTCTGTGGAGCTAATGCTTCCTGATGGGTCCCCTCGAAGTAGGTCTGCCCAAAATTAGATAATCTACAGACATAATTCTGAGCCTCCTTTGTGGTTCAGAAAGATCACTGGGAACACTTGCCTTTTAAATTGCTCAAGCTCAAATAAATAAATTTTCCTATGCTTTATGGATCAGAATTCTGAATACTCCATGAAAATCTGTACAGGGGCATGAGCAGATTCAAAGCTCTGCTTCTGAGAAAAGTTTGCCCTTGGCAACCGGCACCCGACAGAACTCTGATATCAGAGTAGAATGGTTCTCTGGGGATCAATACCAGTTGAACTCCTAAATGCTTCCGTAGAGAAGCAAGGCCTGCTACCTGTCCTCCTGGCATCTTAAGAATATGGATGTCTTTAAAAACCAACCGTGAATCTTGGCATTATTTGTATTCATTTAGAGAAGTCAATCTGGACTTGACTGGACACTTAGCACCTGCCCCAAAACACTGTCTAACCCAGAGGTGAGAAAGCCCACACTTGATGTGCCATATAAGAGTGATTCATTCTTCTATATATTAGTGGGAAAACTGGAGCTCACTTTTAATTAACTTAACCCTGCCTTTTCTGAGTCAAGATTTAATGTTACACAGAGACAGTATCACAAACACTCATACAAAGTACCATATGGAAAACTGTAGCTAAAGACATTGCCTGTCATGTATCTCACAAAAGGCACCTCCCACTTAACAGCGAGATAAACTGATCATCTCAGGTATCTAGTACATTGACTTCCTCTGTTTGCTTTACTGATTAAGATACTGTTTCCTTTGTATTTTAACATTGTAAGCATCTTTAAGTCCATTTTTGAAGTGGAGAGAACATAAATGCCAGAAACAGAAGGGACTTGAACTGTTTTGTTCACCACTACATTTCCAGAACCTAGATTAGTGCCTGACTTTTCATTCGTGGTTGATAAATGTGTTGAACAAATAACTAGAAAATACATGATTCAAGAAACATGCACATACATATCCATGCGCATACCAGCAGAAGTGACCAGGTGTGTTGTGCACTGACACTCATTTTATTAGCAATAATCCAAAGGTAAGGGAAGTTTTTGTTTGTATCTCCTTCATTCATTCGATAAATCTTTGCTGCACACCTAAGGTGTGCCAGAACCCCTGACAAAGTTCTCACTCTTAAGGGACTCCTAAATCTATTGGAGTAAGCTGAGGGAGCATCAGATAATTAGGGGAGTGTTATAAGTACAATGGTAAGAGATGTGTGCAGATATCTAGAGAACTCAGGGGAGGGCAGTTGGCCAGCTAGGAACACAGGGAGTGGGGGCCGGGGAGTGAGGACTATTCTTCTGATGAAGGTTATGGCCAAGGTGAGCCTCCAAGGATGAGCAGGAGTTAGCCACGAAGAGAGGGAAGGGAAAGCATGACTCTAGGGGTGCCAAGGGCAAAGTCATAGCAGGGAGAACCAGCAGCCAGTGGGGGAAGGAACTAGAAGGAGCTGGGTGTAGCCAAGGTATCAAGAACAGAAGCACTCAGAGGTGAGGCAGTGGGAGTCGGAAGCCTTGAATATCCTGAGAAGTCTGAGATTTATTTCTTCAGCAATCGGGAGTTTTTTTAAGGGGTTTAAATTGAGAAGAGGCCCCATTAGACCTGCGCCTTAGATGGGTCACCCCAACAGCTGATGAAATCTGGACCAGAGGGAGACAAGAGCCAGGTGGGCAGGACCAATCAGCTCAGGAGCGAGCTGGTAAGAGCCGGGAATGTCATGTGATTCCAGAAACAGAGAAATGCAAAAGAGAAGTATTTTGAAGAAAATTCTGTATTTTACAGTGACTAGTATGCTTCATTATTACTAGTATTCCCTGATAACTTCTAAGGAGCTCTGGTTTTGTGAACTTTCTTTTTATTGCCTACTACAGTATACTTCGTTCCCAATGTTTTTATGACGATTCCTGATGCACAAAATAGAAAGTAACAACTGCTGATGTTGTCTGGACAGAGGAGCACCATATCTCTGCCTGCTTAGTGAGAGCAGCAAACCAGAAACATGCAATGATGACCCTGCTAAATTTACTCCTGGGGTGGTACCGAAAGCACATATGTACTGGAAATATTTAAAAACCTATTTGTAAGGTTATTTAATCCTCTCACAGCAATGGAAAGAACTTTAAGGTCAACACAGAGACTTTCCCAAACATCTACACCTAAGTTAAGATAAAGATATTAATCATCTTTAAAACACATTTCAGAATGACACAGAACACAGAGACCATCCTTTCAAAAAGACACACTCCTTGCCAGCAATCTTCCAAAAGAGTATTTTTTTTCAGTCATTTTTTTTCTCTTTTCCAGAGTGATAACAGGATAATGAGTTAATAATTCAGCCCTGTTTATCACAGCCCGTCGCCAACATCTGACTGATGTTACCTTATGCACGATGAGCTCATGAGTGCCATCTGGAAGAGTCCTACCATCTTCCTGCATCAGGGGGACGAAGGAGAAACCAAACAGTTTCTTCTCTCCTTTCTCCTTTGCTGTGAGAGAAGAGAGAAAGAATTATTTGCTTTTTAAAATGCCTGTTTACACACCTGTGTTCCGACTCACAGATTGCCAACAAGCCTGATCATCAAGACATACAACGCACACTCACCAGTTCCCTCTGCACAATTGAGAGCAGCTTTTTGATGAGAGCTCTATCTATAGCAGCCACCCTCCAACCCATATTCCTGCCCTGTAGCCTGCAAAGGACACTGCTTGATGAATTTTCTTCATGGGACTCACTACCTGAAATTATGGTTTTAAAAAATTTCTGGATTGCCTGTTTTTTTTTCTCTTCATGTCCTACCCTCCACTCCCAGCCGTAAGCATCACTGCGGGCAGGATTCTATGTTATTTTGTTCTAAGCTTGGCCCTCAAAGAGTGCCGAGAACATAGCAGGTTCTCACCAAATATGTGTTAAATCCACGAACAAGTGAATGAATGGACGTGAAATTCAAAGTTTTGTTTCCAACTTGTGCAAAGGTAGTTTCTAAGCTCTGCCTTGGCCTATAATAGAACTTTCCCTATGTCCATGTGTGTGAAGACAGCCCTGTGGAAGCTACTTCCCTGGGATCTTAGACATGTGGATAAAAAACATGAACTGCTATCTATAGCTTAAGAAGAGCTTATTATAGTAGTATTTTGGAAGCTGGAAATGGGGCAATGAGGTTTTCAGATGTCTAATGAAGACTTACAATGGCTAGAAAGGTCAAGGTCATTGGCAATTATTTACAGAGAAGGAAATTGAGATCGCATGATATCAGGAAATTTGCTCTAGATCTCGAGTACCATTCCAGTTCTTTCCACCAACTTTCCTTTTCTCCAAAAATGGAGAAAGCATTCAACGAAACTGGTTGGTTCTACTGGACTGTCTCCTTGTATTTAGATGGGCAGGGAGGAATTCCAGGGTCTGCAGCCTATACTGGGCTGGACAGTTATTCTTTCCCACACAGGTGTGGAAGTGGAGCATTATACTTGATAGAAGAGTTCAGCTCTGGGATGCAGGAAGGCCTGAGCTAGAGGAGTTAGATATGGTGACCTTGAAGATCAGACAAGAGACTTAGGAACACATCATTCCCTCATGATTGCTTCTGGCATTTAACCACAGGGAAGTGGGACACCACACAGAGAATAGTAATTTTGGCTTGCTGGTTTTGGCCCCTAGCAATAGGACATCCCTGAAAATGTGCTTCTAGAAAAGGATTTTCTTCTAAAGTCATTAATTTCAACCCCAGAGAGAAACTGGGAAAATATCACTGTTCTTTCAAGTTAAGTGAAAATCACAGTGAAGATCTCTAGGATGAAATCTCTACATCAGTGAGAGTGCTGGCTATGGAACTTACGATTTAGGGAAGAAGATTTACTTAGAAATACTTTCCTAAGTTTATGTGATTACCTTTTTGGTGTCATTTTTGGTATTTAATTTGGGAGGGTAACAAAATTTCGTGAATGAATAAAATTAGCAAAGGTAAGAAACAAAGCAATAGTTTCCCCAAATTTGTCTTTTGTTATAAAAGAAAAATAAATAGCAAAGTTTAAAGTACATGGCCTTTTGTCCTGAGCCACTAGATCAGCACCAATAAGGTGAATGGACTACGACGCCTAACATGACCCCCTTTTACTAATGAAGACCCTACGTTTATGGATTCCACCTCCTAACTTTCCAATCCATTCTTTCTAATACCCTAACTCCAACAACTGTGTCCTGGGACCTCCAATTTACTGACCCCCTCTCCATGCCCCTCTGCTCTCACTTGCCATTTCTACGCTTCATCCTTCTAATCACTTCGAATCCTCTCTAACCCGCTACCCCTCCATGCTTCTCATTATTGTAACGTTAACATTGTACTGGGCAGAAACCCAACTTGCACCTTAGTCTGCATGTGCACCATACTAATCTAACTTTAATTAATGCACATTAACCACACATGGGCCCTGAGCTGGGCAAATCTGCCACATTTTTCTAACCAGCTCACCTTTTCACTTTTCCAGATAGGGATTTCATCCATCCCCTTCCCTTCTCAAGCCGCCAATACCTCAGCATGTCCCTTACTCTCAGCAGATGCGCAGAGGGCTCCCACACGCTCCGCCCATTACCCCACCTGCATGGGCCCTCCTGCACTATGCCTGAACCGTCCGCTTAACCCAGAGCACTGGACCCCATGCTTCCCTTCCTCAAGGGCACTGCTCCTACATTTGACCCCTCTTTCTTCTACATCATCAGCTTGTCCTCTCTACCAAATCATTTGCACCAAACATGTTTTAGAACTCCATCTTAAAAAAGGAAAACAACCCTCCCGTGACCCACCGTTCCATTAGAGTTACTATGCCATTTCTCTGCTCTTTTGTATTCTTTAGAGCAAAGTTTCTGGAAAGATCTGTCTGTACTACTGCCTGCCCTTCCTTTCCTCCACCTCACTCTTGGACTCACTCGCGCCAGGTTTCCATCACCACAAATCCACTAAAACCACTCGTTAGGTTCAATGACTTCCATGATGCCAAACTAGGTGATAATCTTTCCCTCTGTCCTCCACTTATTTATCACTGGCACCGGACATAGCAGATCAATCCTCTCTTGAAAATCTTTCTTCTATTAACTTCCTGGATTCTCCTTCTACCTCACTGGCTATTCCTTCTTAATTTCCTTAATGGCTTCTTCTCATTCTCCTCAGATCTCAATGTGAAAGTACACCAGAGAGCCGTTCTTGGACTTCCCTTTCCTACCTAAACTTACTGTTTAGAAATCGCATCCGGTGCCATGGCTCTGAAAATCATGGGCATCGGTGATATGCTGGAGCTGGCTGGTAGTGCCTCGCAAGAGTTGACACTGTGCATCTTTTCCCAACTCCAAGTTCAGTGATGGTCATGTTGGTAGCTTGGATTTGGCCATGGTGGGAATAATTACTCGATGGAAATCAGCAAATCCTATAATTCAGGGCTCCCCTCTCCCCCAGCTCAAATTGTGGTTATTAAATATTTACAGCACAGCACTGAACCGTATGTCCTCCTTCTCAAGCTTAAGTCTCCAGCTTGGATTGCATTCAATTGTCTATTTGACATCTTGAATGTCTAAGAGACTTCTCAGATTTCACATGCAATGTTTGGTTTTTGCTCTCCAAAAATTTGATTTTTCATGTTGCCCTCTCTCAGGCCAAAATCTTGGGGGTCATCCTTGACTTTTCTCCTTCCTTCATACCTAGTCTATCAATAAATCTGTGAAAAAGAACTGACCTACTACCATTCTAATGCAAACCATTTTAACCTCTTACTTGGAGGACTGCTAAAGCCTCTTGAATGGTCTTTCTGTTCCCACCTACAACCTATCATACAAAAGCGGCCAGCCTCTTCTTTAAATCTAAATCCTCTAAGGGCGCTCCTTGCTCCAAACAAAGTCTGAAGTCTTCCCCATGACTTACAAGACAACATGGGATATCTGGTTCCCTTTGCTACATCTCTGGCCTCATCTCCAAACTCTCTCAGCTGCTCCTTCTGGCCTCCTTGATATTCCTCAAAACTGCCAAGCGTGTTTCAAGCTTAAGTGTTTTATATTTACTGTTCTCTCTGCCTGTTAATAGTCTTTTCCCAGATACCCAAAGGCTCATGCCTTTCTTTCAGCTTGTTGCTGATAAATCTCATTATCAGAGAGCTTCTTTGTAAAATAGCAACACAGCACCATCACTTTCCAGCACCTAATCCCAATTTAATCTTCTTTACAGCACTTATCACGGCCTGATATAGTATGTACTTATTTGCTCAGATATTGTCTGTCTTCCCTTTCTAGCACAAAAGCCCTATGAGAGGAGATATTCAGTTGTGTTCACTCGTGTATCTCCAATACCCAGTAAAGTCCTTGACACACAGCAAGTGTTCAGTAAACATGTGTTTCATGAACAAAAGATACTTCTTGAATAAATATATGTACACAGGGGCGCCTGGGTGGCTCAGTCGGTTAAGCATCTGCCTTTGGCTCAGGTCAGGATCTCAGGGTCCTGGGATCGAGCCCCGTGTCGTCAGGCTCCCTGCTCAGTGGGGAGTCTGCTGCTCCGTCTCCCTCTGCACCACCCACCCCCACCGCCGCTCATGCTCTGTCTCTCGCTTTCTTGCTCTCAAATAAGTAAAATCTTTAAATACATATAATATAGGGCGCCTGGGTGGCTCAGTCAGTTAAGTGACTGCCTTCGGCTCAGGTCATGATCCTGGAGTCCCGGGATCGAGTCCCGCATCGGGCTCCCTGCTTGGCGGGGAGTCTGCTCCTCCCTCAGGCCCTCCCCCCTCTCGTGTTCTCTATTTCTATCTCATTCTCTCCCTCTAGAATAAATAAAATCTTTTTAAAAAATAAATAAATACATATTATATATATACATATACACAGAGAAATACTTGGGAGCTCGTGTGATAAAGTAACTGCTCTGATTATTCAGTTTATGGGCTCATGGAGATTTCTTTTCTTTATGCTTGTGCTGTTTCTTCTGAATTTTGACAACGAATATTCAAAAAACAAACTAACACCGTGAACAAGGTTCGAAATACAAGGACAGGAGGACAGAGATCTAATAGGTTTTACTGAAAATAGCCTTTTTTTCCCTTTTCCAAGTTCTAAGTTAGAACAAATTTCTCCAAATGTTCTTTCTCCCTTTTCTCTCATTTCATCTTTACTTGTCTCTTTTTTGTACCTTAAAGCTCAAAGCTCGTATGAGCTCGACTGAGAATTTGTAACAAAGATCGGGGAAGGAATGCTATAGCACCGTTCCAAGTGCTCTACGTGTTGCCACTCGTAGTCTTTTCCACGACACTCCTCTGGGCATTTGGAAGAACGGTAAGACCTTGCTAGTCATCGCCCTACATTCTGAAACATCCAGCGAGGCATCATTACTGGAGCTCCCTGAGCCAATTCCAAAACATGCATCCCCGCAACAGACAGTCCTCTCTCTGAATCCTGGGTGAATGACACAGCACTTGGGCGAGGGCACCGCCTGTCTATGGGCACTGCCCCCATTCTTCCCAGATTAGACAGAAGTCAGCCGTTTCTCCAGTAACGTGATTCCTCTGCGCCTCTCGTTTGTTCCCGAAGCAAGCACTTCTGGTAGTGTCTAAGATACATGTCAGGGACACAGGGATGCCAGAAGATGGGAGTGAGGACTTGAGAGGTTGGTCAAGGGTGCAAAAGAATTAAAAGAGAGATGTCAAGAAATGAAAATTTTAGGGACAGTGATGTTTATATGGGCAAATCCTTTATCATCTCTACATCTTGGGATTTTTTTAGTTCTGTAAAATGAAGCAATTATTTCGCATCATCTCTAAGGCCTATTCAACTGATAATTACTTGGCACGGTGATGCAGACATATGCAAATCAGCTATAAATCTGAGCCAATCAGAGGCTTTCCTAGGGACTTCACAGGCCCAGGAAAGTCCTCGTGGTTTCCCCGGAGCTGCCTGAGAGCTGGGTGAGCTCTTGGCTGGAGAGCAGCAGATGGGTCAGGACTGCCTAAGCCCCCTGAGCCAGACAAGTTGTTAATGCTGTGTGTCTCCCCTTTCTGTCTAATCTTTCTAGACTATGAAAGTGATAAACTCATTTTTTATGAAAACGATCAATCTAAGGAGAACCCTGTAGACTTCCGTATGTATTGTTTCCCTCCTTCTCCTTCCTGTATGTTTCCACAGAGGTTATTGGTTCTTTAAGAAGAAGTGAGCCCACTCACCTCTCAGGACCCCACTGACCCTCATTCCTCCCTCTTGCGGGTCTCTGCTTTGTCACCCTTTCTGCAGATTAGCCCATACTGTCACCACAGCTCAGCAAGCACCTTACCCGAGCACAACAAAGCCAACCCCAAGAAACACTTACTGGAACAATGCCGAAATTCAAAGCGGATGTGCGCGCCCCTGAATTTATCCACAGGAATAGGAAGTTTGAGCAGTTCGGACCACCTGGGACTGTTGTTATGATAAAGCACAAAGGAGTGGTACTCACTAGCTGGCGGCTCTCCAGAGCCAAAGGAGATAAAATCCTAACAAAGGAAACATGCAGGTTAAAGACAGCCTCGTTTAGCGATTATCTGAAAAACAGCAGAGCAATTGTTTTGCTCTATCTGCCTGCTCTCCAAACTGCACTTCATGGAGAACAGCCTCCCCCGTCCTTTGCAATGCTGTTTTGCACCTGCCTCTGCCAGTGGCCGCGTCTGTTTAATGCTGACGCACATCTCCCAGGGCCTCCTGTGCCGAGGGTGGACCTCGGGGCCAAGCACGAGGCAGGCAACTGCATGCCCAGTTTGGGGTTCACCTACGCGGTGAAGTCCTCAGGCTGCCGCTGTCACAAGCCTCTTCTGTGCCTCCCTGGGAAATGCAGGAAGCTGCGAGGCTCGCACGAACAACTTCTCGCATAAAGGAACCTGCTATCACCGCCCCAATCAGTAATAGCCCACTCCGCATGGCCTATTTTGATCAAAATGAAAATACATGGGACTAAATGTGGCAGTTTTTATTTTTTTTATTATTATTTTTTTTAACCAGTCGCCAAAGACAAAGTGTTCACCTCCAAAACTAAGACAGATGAAAGGGGGAGAATGGAATGACAATAAAAATGCTACATTTAAGGAAGAGCTGCTGTGAGGAAATTCCTGCCACAATTCATGAGACAAGCCGACTGTAAAACCTTCTTGTTTCTCTACTTTCTTTTCTGGAAGGTATTTCAATGATTAAAAAAAAGGAAAGAAAACTATACAGGGGTGGAGGAGAAAAATAAGATCGAAAAGACTGCAAGTACAGAAATTAACGGATCACATTAAAGGTGAACCCAAAATGATGACACGGGATCGTTTTAGCAGAAAGTACCCAGTATTCACATACCTTTAAGATCTGGCCACTGTTCTCCACAATGAACATGGTCACTTCCACGTTTCTGGCCACGCTCTTCCCTCCTTTCTCAAATTCGCCCCTTTCCATAGTGATGTATAAATCATTTCTCATTTCACCTAGTAGGAAAATTAAAACCATGTTTATATATATTTATGTGTGTATGTGTGTGTGTATAAAACTAGGAAGTGTAATAAAGTACACTATCAAGAAAAACCTTAGTTCATAAAATGTACCATTATAGCATACATATAAAAGTAAAAATACTATATTTACACTTTTATATAAGGGTTCCCACCCTCACTGCCAATATCCAAGAGAAGTGAAGACCAGCCTCTGCTGGTCTGAATTTGCAATACCGAAAATGTACAGTTAGGAGGTGAATATGGGGATTGAGTAGGAAGGTGTTGTCAAGTTTCACCATTTTTCAATATTTCCCTCATTTCATTTATGAGGTGTGATTACAAAATGACAGCCTAGCAGGGTGGCTCAAAGAATCCAGTCTTAATACTTTATAGACACAACACTTAGAGTAGAAGAAATACCCAAGTGCAATAAAATGACAGGACTGCAAAGGGTAGAGTTACAATTTAAATCTTTTCCCAAAATTCATGGACAAAATGATCTCACTGCTGGAAGAATCCAGGTTAGTGCTTTATGAACACAGATGTAGAATAATTCAGTTAGGCAGACAAGCTTGGCTGCAAATTCCTTACCATCAAGCTATAAAACAAGTAAGATTCAAACTGACATATTCTATGAACACATATGCCATTTATTTTTTTCTCCATTAGTGATTTATAAAACTTATTGCCCCAAGAAAAAAGAGAAATTTGATGCCAATGAGCAAACTTAGGCAAACAGCCTGAAAGCATGCTTTTACCTCTCCTATAAGAATTAAGGGTAAGTGGTGAGTGAATAGGGAAGTGAGAAAGAAGTAAACAGACTGTTACCAGAAAGTTTTTGAAGATAAATACTGGTAAGGTTGGCAGAGTTGAATTCACTTTTACTTAACAGAGCTTTCAAACATTAGAAGAATCACCGTCAATACTCTTTTTTTTTTCTCTAATAAAAAAACCTCTCCACAAAAAAAGCGCAGATCGCTAGAAGGAACAATAATCATACAAATAAGACCACAACTGGGAGATTTAGAAAACTTCCTGACCAAAGTGTGTACAAGAAAGTACCCCAGCTTTCAAAACCATGGGGGAATACCAGTGTGACTGGTCACCTTCCTCCACGAAGACCAACTTTTGATGATGGCATCATTTACGAATGACCTGAGCTGACCAGGAAACAGATGGGCCATAAAAGAGAGAAAATGAGTAAGTTCCAAAAAGGATGAAATTACTGTATGTATTCATTACCATACACATACACATCTTTAATATAAGTGCATTTTAACAATTTAACAATCCCATTACAGAATGAATAGTACATTCACAGACTCTGTCCTCTGACTCAACCAATTACAACCAAATCAAAATAGGCCTGGTATTGCTAATGGTCTGCACACGTGCGATTTCAACAATATGTCTGGGAGGAAATTCTTGACAATAGTTTCCCCACTAACAGATTCGGCAGATAAAAAAGCAACACTCAAATCAAGGTAGCTGAGAGCAAGAGAGGTCTGTTAACAATAGTAAAATTCCTTTGCTTCTTGGAGTAGGTGACACATAATGAGTAGCTCTGCTTACAAATAGACCACAACATACACTGATTAATGGGAAGTGTAGCTACAGGGGTTTCTACCTTAGGAAGTTTTCATAATGAGTCATTAGCTAGTCCAAACCACATGGGGATTAATTGTCCTGCAGAATGAGGAGTGTTTCTTGCGGAGGGGCTTTCCACTCTCATCTGCTGGAAGGAATGGCAACTCTGACTTTCGCAAAGGCAAGAGGGGATGAGGGAGGCTTGCAAGCTGACCAGTTTTGCCCACGCTGTAGGCCGGGCCTGAAGGAGGAAGAGGGGCAGTGGGGAGAAGTGTATAGCCGGTGCTAGGAAATTCTGTCTCCACGTGGTCATGCCGCAAATATATTTTGAGTACCCACTATGTGCCAGATAATATTCTAGGCCAGGTAGACCAGGTAGACCCCACTGTGAACAAAGCAAAGGAAAAATCCTTTTCCCACAGAGCTGAGATTCTAGGAACGGGGAGGTCTTTAATAAAGAAGTCAAATATATAGCATGTTGAATAATAATAGGAAGTGCTGGGATAAGAGTAAGGCCGAGAAGAGGCCAGAGAGAGTGACGGATGGGGGCCGAGGGGGTGTTATATGAAGAAAAGACCTCACGGAGGAGATGAGAGATCTGAGGAAGGGAGGATATATTTTGATCAAGGAGCAAGGCTGAAAATGGCATTAGCTTCCCAAATCAATCCACAAAGCCTGTTTCGCTCACACCACAGCTGGACTCTTCTGAATTCAGAAGAGATTGTAAATTCAAATAAGCCTGAAGGATACAGAGTTACAGCACGACTGGAATAAAAGATCTGGATTCAAGTCTCTCTCTCTCTCTCTCTCTCTACTGTCTGCACTGTGTGATTGGAGTCTAGACAGGGCAATATAAACCTCCAGGCCTCACGTTTCTGTGTTATTAAAATGGAGGTGGGGTAAAGGCAGAGGCAGGGGTAAGAGAGATGGTCGGAGGGACAAGACTACTTTTTCATGTTATGCTGTGTCTGTGACTTAGAGAAGAACTTCTGAAATATACACATTCGTAAATAAGAGCCCCTTATGCACACGCTCTCCTTTTCTGGTCTTTAACAGACACTATTCCTGCAACCCCTTTCTCTCTTGCAAACCTTTTAGACTCAAGTAAGACTTCTCTGAAAAGAGAACACACGACAAGGAGAACATTTCTCCTGGGTGACATTCTACACGCGTCTCCCCAGGAATTCTGCAGCTGCCGTGGTCCAGTACTGCGAGGTACCGCATCTCGCCAAAACATGCAGCAGGCTAAAGTTGAAACATGTGCGAATTAAAATCAATACACTTGAGGTCAGCTCTGGGGAAAACTAATAAGCCCAAATGGTGTTAAGAAAGCATCTTGGGTAATTAAGAGAGAAACCATAAAGTGGGTATGAAATGGAGTCATAGCACTAGTGTGAAAAGCTATTTTCCTGACAAGGTTTATTAACACCTTGCACCTCTCAAATTTAATACTCTGTAAATTTGATGTGCATAACACTTTCTTCTGTTCAGCAGGCCCACTGGCTTTGCACTTGTGAAAGGCTTCTGAAAATATCACTGTAGACAGAAAAAAATGTAAGGTCACAACAATGGGAACAAATTCAGAAGAGTTCAGCGACTGCAGTCAAATGGGGTCGATTTATGGCTTGACCTCAGTAGCCAAGAGGTTTCCGTCAGTAGCTGAAAACCGTGATCTTTGATTCTGTGCTATGAACTCCTTGGATAAAGCCACAGAGAGCAAGCTCACCACATCAAGCAAACCACCGCACTCAGCCATGGGCTAATCAAGTGCCTTAATCTGTGCTGGATATTTGTTAATATTTATGGAACTGGAAAAAAAAAGTTTCTGTCCCTTAGTCAAAAACAAATCAACATATGTCTAAGACTAAGAACTTAAATTATGCTAATGATGAGGACAGTAGTAGCAGATAGATGGTAGTTAGGGACTTTGCCAGGCACTATAAAGACAACAGCTCATTAAATTCTCACATCGAAGTTTTAAGAAGGCCCTGTTATTTCCATTTTATTGATAATAAGACCGATTTGTAGAGATTAAGAAATGTGTCCAACATATTATCAGCTTATATTAAAATAAAATCACATTTTTTTAGTATGAAAAAATGTAATTCAACAGGGTGAGAATGGCCATCAAATAAGTGCAGTTCAGCTTTCTTCACCACATCAGTGCCGTGAGCAAGGAAGGTATGAGTCCTTCTCTCTTCTGCACTGGTTGGCCCAGGCCTGAAGTACCGATTTTAGTTCTAGAGACCATCTTTACTGGACCAGGACAGACATGAGCAGTATCACCCAGATCGTAAATAATATGGGGAAAGGACTCAGAACTCATCAGAGGAATGAGGGTGACAATAGAGTTAACTGAATTTAAAAACGTTGAGGTTTCAAGCAGAAAAACTCAACCCAATGGGTAGAAGGTAGAGAGAAACTTGACAGAGGTCATTCTGAGATATGATGTGTTCTCGGTCATTATCAATATTTAAGTATGTGCCAGAAAACCATCACCAGGAACCTGAGGAAGGAATTCATGCACTGGACACACAGGCTGGGCTGCATGGCCCTTCATGTGTGCGGCAGGCAGAATAAGGACACCCCCTGCACTCCCAAAAGATGTCCAGGTCCTAATCCTGGGAACCTGGCAATATGTTACCTTACACAGCAAAAGGGACTTTGGGGCTATGATTAATTAAGTAAGGATCTTGAGATGGGGAGATTCTCTTGGATTATCAGGATAGGTTCGATATAATTACAAGGGGGGAGAGGGAGGCAGGAGGACCAGAATCAGAGAAAGGGGATGTGATGAGGAAAGCAGACATTGGAATGATGTGGGGCCGTGAGCCAAGGAGTGTGGGCAGTCTCCAGAAGCTGGATAAGGCAAGGAACTGAATTTCTCTTAGAGTCATCAGAAAAAATGCAGCCCCGTTGATAGGGCTTGCTTTTAGCCCAGTAAGACCTGTATACATTTTTGATCTCCAGAACTGGAAGATAGTATTTTTGTGGTGTTTTCAGCCATCCCATCTGTAGTGATCTGTAACAGCAGCTTTAAGAAGCTAATACAATATGCCATCCATACCCAAGATTCTATCACTTCATGATACGTTCATGGGTGGGGGGAGGGACAGGGACAGACCACAGGTAACTGGAAATCAAAGCAGACCACAGAAAGGAAACATTTATGGGTGGGTTGAAAACTGAACTTTGGAGTTCTCACATAGAGTGCACTTCTGTGAAATGTTTTCTCTGCTTTTTTTTGTTGTTGTTATTCTCATTTTTGTTTTACTTTAGGAGAGTATTATGAGATATTGAACTTTTGGGGGGCATAGCTTTTTGAGTTTTGCTTATGCCTCTTAAGCAAACAATGGCAAACACTACAATAGCACCCATGATAGGCCTGCCAGTCCTGTCTTGACTCCTGTCAAGACAGGAATAGGGATGGGCTGTGGCTCTCTGATGTCCATCACACTCCAGGATGAGGAATGGACCTCTGGTAGGGCCAGCTGGAGAAAGTCCTACACCCTTGAGTAATGGGGTCTGTAACTTCAACATTTTGGAGGCACTAGCCCCTCCCCCATTCTGATTTGGGGCTGGAATCCCACCTCAGCATAACATGGAGGATCCTCAGCCTCCACCTCTCTCGGATCACTGTGGTATTCATTGGCTGAAAGACTATGACCCCCACCCCTAGCATGATCGTGGGGTTCAGGTCTCAGCCAAGTGGGGGTTACACGTATATGACATGGAGGCCCAGTGACTCGGACTGAGGGGTGGTGAGGTTTGATTTAGGATGTATTTTTAAGGAAGATCAAATCATATCATACTGGCTTCCACCTGCTTTTACCCAAAGAAGGCTTATCTCAGGCAATTCCATCTGCTGATACGCATGTCTCTGTCAGTGACTGATAAAGAATAATAATATACTTAAAAGAAAAAAAACTGCATATCTTCTTAAACATGAGACAAACATATGTACAACATTTCTCTTACCCTAGCCTGTAAATCATTATCTAATCAACTTTGACCCAGAGAAATTTGACTTATGTGAATCATCACCTAACAACGAAAGAAAAAAGAGGCTTACTCTGAATGACGCTTGAAGAATAAACTTAAGTAAATCTTGAGAACACTGTCAAAGCTACTTCCACGGGCAGCCACTTGAAACATGGGCTCTGCTGACTGTTTTCAGCGTGAGCCTCTAGCCTCCAAATCTCAACCCCTCCCTCCTCCAACACTCCACAACTTTTACTTAATTCCTTTCAGTTAGGAGCTTCACAGTCTTTCCTCCTAGGAAAGACTGAATGTACCGGAAGGAATTAACTAGGGGTTTCCCAAGAAAGAATGACAGTTTGACTAGTTGATACATGGGAATAAGCCTCCAAGGGAACAGGGCACAAATGGGGAAGATAAAGTAGGAAGGCAATGATTAAAGCGAAGACCATTTTGTCTAGAAAGAACCATTAAAGTCAGAATGAGAATGGACCTTCAGGGTGGGAGAGGGCTCGGCCTGACCTCCCATGACATTCCGGACACATCAGCCAGCTTTGCTCCAAAATGTCTGGTGGATGGAAACTTCGTGCTTCCCGATATACAGTACGGTCTGTTAAGACATTTAGAGGCAGGCTGTCCAATACCGTAACCAGTGCCACATGTGGCAAGTGAGTACTTGAAATGGGACTTGGCTGAAAAGAGACATGCTGTAAATGGACAACACTCCCCAGCCTTCAAGGATGGAGGTGAAAAAAAGAGAGTGTACAATAACTCATTAAGAATTTTTTACATGAATTATCTACTGAAATGATACCATTTTGGATGTAGTGGGTTAAATAAAATACATTATTAAAATTAATCTCAACTCCTTCTTCTCACTCTTTTGAAAGTGGCTACTAGAAAAGTTAAAATTACATTTGTGGCTCTCATTACATTTCCACCGGAGAGCACGGACTGAAATATTTTTGCTGCCCTCCCCATCATGGGCTCAGAGAGCAGACGATGGAACTTTCGGCAGAGTTATGTGGTTTGTAGGCAGCAGTGATGGAGCTTCAAAAGAAAGTGACTTATCCTCTTTGAAAATTAGGCACTCTAAGAAACAAAGTGCTGGATGACCGACCCTTAGCAACAGGGAAGGGTCATGGTAGCTGGAAAGCGTGTGGCCAGATCACCTCTCCTCACACTAGGTGACATCTCAGACACGTGCCCCTACAGCTGCCAGACCAAGGGGAGAGTTTCTGTTTCTGTGTTTTTCCCATTCCAAAAAGAGTCTAGCACAGATTCCATGCTATCATGCTCAACAGGAGTTTTGTGTATGCTCCTGTCAGTGTCAAGACCACAGAAAACTCCTTCTACGGGGACGCAGCAGCTGTGTTGATGAATCTATCCCCTTGGTCCAAGCACAACCCTCACCTGTCCAGATCCCTATCCGAACACAAATCAACTCTGAAGGATGAGTCTAGAAAGTGAAAAGAAAAAACCATGCCAGCAGACGGTCAGGGCAATACTGGCCTCAGAAATGTGCCCATACATTTTCTCATTGAAGAATTCTGCTCAAGTTTTCATTAGAGCCACCAGTGAGAATTAACTGACAAGTCAACATTCTGAAAATAAAGGGAAACAGAACAATGAACATATGTTTGCCAATGGAAAAAAATTCCACTGAGTTTAAAGTTGCTTTCAGCTGTTTATGTAAATACACATGTCTTTCCCTTCTTCCTCTAATTTGGAAGATTAAGAAGCCACACAAGAAAAAGGAGAAGAGAAAAAGAAGCAAGAGCTTTAAAATAATCTCTTGGCATCCCCAGCACTGCGGACTTGTGTCCGGGAGGACTGATTTCCTGGGCAGAGCAAACCTCGCCGCTGTAATGTGGTGCAGCAGGGGGGACAGATGCGAGCCTTCTTCCACACAAAGTTCATTTCCATCATTAAAGCCAGACAGAAGTGGCATGAGCACAGCACATCCCAGACAATTATTCAGCTGGTGAAGTGTCATGTGGCTTTATGTTTCTCCACTTCTCAATGATACTGCCCAGAGACCAAGCTGAGGAATTCTTCCAGCAGCTGTCTGCATTCTGTTTGGAAATATGTTTTTTATATTAGATTTACCCATCAATTTGCTTCCCAGTGGCATGAAATTTTTTCTTTGTTACAAAGGAAATACCAGTTATTTATAGCAACTGAAGGAAATAATGAAGAGAGTCGCTGAGTAACAGGCCACCAAGTAAACAGTTCTATAAACAGTCATTTTCAACAACAGTGGCATTAGATGCTCAGGCACAGCGGGTGCCCAGGCCAGGTCAGGTCATTTCAGGAAATTTCCAGGCTCTCCCTGAGCCCTCCCTGCACGAACAGATTTGCATAAAGAGATCCTGAGATGCTGCAACAGGGCAATGCTGGTCACTTTGTGCATCCCATCAGGTCTTCGTCCACAGCAGTCTTCATCCCTCTCACACTTGTGCCGGGAGCCCTGTCAGATGCAACTTCCCGCGCTTGCTTGCACACACGGGATTTAAACAGAGATTTACCTGATCTCGTTTCTAAAAACACTGTTCACAATTTCAGAGTATTTCAGTTGGTCCACTTTTCTCTTGGTTGTAGAAGCTGGGATGTGGCGCACTGAGAAAAGCTACGACCTGGCATTTACTTGAACAGTGTGATTCTCATGAATTGCCACCTTCCCCACTTAGAAACAGACACTTTTTTTGAGTCCTTTTAGGTTGTGAAAAGAGACGTGAATAGATCTCAAACAGAACTAGGAAGGGTGTAGAAATACATATGGTATTTGCATATGGCTGCTTATTTACATATACATATCTTGGTAGAAAAATCCTCCAAGAAGGGCGAACTGCTGCTCAGTAATTATTCTGATCAAAACCTGTAAGGATTTCCCCTAAGTGACTTCATCAACATTTTCCATCAAAGGGTAAAATATTTTCTGGATCCTACCCCGGTTTCCCTTCTTATCATGGTCATAAAGGAAGCGGCATGGCCCTCCAAGTTACCCACCCTATTAAAACCAAAATGTAAAGATATTTTTAAGAAACTTTTGCTTATTTATTATCATATACCTCATTTCCTTCTTTAGCATGGTCCGTTTGAACTCTTCAAACCTGACAATTTGAAAAATTTCTCAAGTGTCAAAAATAGACATAATACCCATATGTCAACCTTTGGTCCATCCCAAGTCACTTACCAGGCATAATAATATTAGAAAAACCCAACTTCCTCGTTATAGACA
The DNA here is from genome assembly GCF_003265705.2 of Callorhinus ursinus. Taxonomy (NCBI): domain Eukaryota; kingdom Metazoa; phylum Chordata; class Mammalia; order Carnivora; family Otariidae; genus Callorhinus; species Callorhinus ursinus. The sequence goes on from NW_027397074.1 coordinate 54,356,094, forward strand.
CTCCGTGAGAAAATACTGATGAGTATTCTCTTCTGATTTGTTCAATGTCTCCATGTAATAGCTGTAGGGAAACTGCTAAACCTAAAATAAATGAGAGATACCAGAGTAAAAAATAGAAGGACAGAAATAGCATGAATGGAAATCTGAACTTGCTTCAACAAGCCCACAACTATAATAGCATTGTTTTAAATGAAAGGTTACTATGCAGACAAAAATCCAAACAATCTATAGGAATAGTTTCTAGAAAACATTTTTCCAACTTGACTACCTGAGTTTTCCCGTGTTTAAGGAGGTTCATAGCGAGTGAACAAAACTTGAGAACACTAAAAAGAGGAAGTCTGGTTTCTAGCCCCTACAACCTCTTCTCCAGCCCCTCCCCCGCCAGACGGAGATGTCCCTGCACAGACATTCACGCCAGCAACTGTCCATGGCTACCTGTCCCTAGAGGTCCTTGAACTCTATAAGACCTATGAATACTTACTAAACACCATAAAGGTAGACAGAAATATAAAGTCATATAATTACTCAAGGATTTTAGGGATATTCATAGACATTTTCTTAAAACTTAAGCAAAAGGCGCACCTGGCTGGGTTAAGTGTTCACTCTCGGTTTTGGCTCAGGTCGTGATCTCAGGGTCGTGCCAATGAGCCCTGCGTAAGGCTCCACGCTCGGCTTGGGATTTTCTCACTCTCTCTCTCTCTCTCTCTGCCCTTCCTCCTGCTCATGCACACCCTCTCTTGTCTCTCAGATAAATAAATAAATAAATCTATCTTTAAAAACTTAAGTAACAAAAGTGATTATAACAAAACCAAGATTCTATTAATATTATGTGCATTAGAAACTCCTAATGGTATTATTTTCTACTGAGAAGAATTTAGCAGGACAAATAGAAGGATATTTAGTAAAATTACCTTTTTTCTTAACCCCAATTATAGTGACATTACTAGAGTGTACATTTTTCCTCTCTTTTCCCCCCAAATCTCAGGCAAGAACTACAGAAATTAATGCCATCTTGTGACTACGTTTGTATATTTCTGAGATGCTACTTCTCTTTCTGCTTTTTAATTCCCTCTTGTTTTTCTTCTATTATTTTAAACAAGAAACAACAACAACAAAAGGAATGGAAAAAAGTCCATTACTTACATTAGTGATAGAAAATGAAGCCGATCAAAGCGGACTTATTTCTAAAACTTCCAGTCATCGTTAAATTGAACTCAATTTTTTAAATCTATTTTCTTATTTGTTTTTAATTTAAATTTTAGGTAGTTAACATACAGTGCAATATTGGTTTCTGGAGTAGAATTCAGTGGTTCATCACTTACATATAACACCCACGGCTCATCACAACAAGTGCCTTCCTTAATCCCCATCACCCATCTAGCCCATCCCCCACCCCCCACCCCACCCCTCCATCAACCTTCAGTTTGTTCTCTATCATTAAGAGTCTCTTCTGGCTTATTTCCCTCTCTTCCTTTTTTTCTTTTTCCCTTTCCCATATGTTCATCTGTTTTCTTTCTTAAACTCCACACATGAGTGAGATCATGGTATTTGTCTTTCTCTGACTTATTTCACTCAGCATAATACACTCTAGCTCCATCCATGTCATTGCAAATGGCAAGATTTCATTCTCTTTGATGGCTGAGGAATATTCATTGTATATCAATATACAACACCTTCTTTACCCATTTATCAGTGAACATTTTGGGTCTTTCCATAGTTTGGGTATTACTGATAATGCTGCTATAAACATCGGGGTGCATGCATTCATTTGAATCTGTATTTCTGTACCCTTTGAGTAAATACCTAGTATGAACTCAATTTTAAAATGTATTTGGATGGTGGATTCAAGAGGATGATAAATCTGTGCTCCAAAGATTCTCTACCTATATCATGACTTACCATGTGCAAGTTATTCCCCATTCATAATTTATTGTACTACAAAGCTATCTCAAACATGAACCATAAGAATGACAACAATCATGCTCGAATAAAAAAGAAATGCAAAGATTATTTAGCACACATCTACATAAGGATCTTCCTTTGGTTCTCCCTCAACAGTATGAACAGTATGAACAAACAACAAAAGCAGTGTCTTGTTAGTTTGTTTGCTTGGTGTTCGATGAAGTGGTTAAAACATCAGGAAAATTTGTTTGGAAAAAAAAAAAAAGCATTACGCTCAGAGAGAAGATGGAGCCTTTCCTGGGGCTCAAATCTGACCTAGATGGGGCATACCCAAGGGTCAAGGACTCAAGAAATGAAGAACAGGGCAGGACTGCATCATCATGTCCTCACACTTTTTGGTGTGTGGGTCCTAAAGAATTTAGGCTAGGTTAAATCTGGCAAGTACTCAGGAACTTTAATTAAATGTTCATTCCATTTTTACCTACCTATCCTTCATTCCCCTCCCTGCCCCCACTCCATTTGAGTTGGGTGACTGAAGGCAGCAGAATGGAGGTGCATCTGTCCCCCAATATCCACAAGGAATGACAGAGGGGAGTATAAATGGTCTGGATGGTTGGACGGTGAAACAGTCAGTGCAGCTTTGGGATACTTCTATGTCGTGCTATTGGTTCCTTTTAAAACCCAGAGGCAGGAGGATGAAGACAAACTAACATGTGTTATAATCCATCTGTCCCAGCAGCTATTTCTTCCTGACTCACGCTCTCCCATTATCCCCACCTCATTACTGGTGTTTCTGTTCTCTTCCCGCTTCGGTCCTCTTGCCTTCAAAATACTCACCCACACCATCACCATCACCACTAACATCATCAGGAGCTGATATTTGTGAATAGCTGCGTGTGCCAGACACGCTACATAAGAACAGTCCCTCCCGCTGGGAAGAACACTGTTCAAATCTGGGGTACCAGAAACAATGCTTTCAAATAGAGAATCAGATGGATTTAACAAAATTCTTGAGGTCCTGTAAATTCTTTTGCAAGTGAAGATCAATTTACTAGGACTTCTCATCAAAGGATCCGATCAGAGACACTGGCAACATTATGTAGCACGTGTAAAGGAAGAAAAGAACTGAAAAGTAAATGAAAAGCAAAGACATCATGCTATTAGGGGTAGGGGCTGGAAGATGGTAAAGTGACTAGTATTCTGGTTTTGCCCTATCGGAGCCAGAATTCATTTACCCATTAGTGATTTTTTTTTTTAACGTAAGCTGAATACCTAACAAAGGATAAAATAATGAAAAAAGAAAAGCATTCAGTCAGAGACAGTGCTTAAGAAAATCCAAGAAAGAAAAACAATATGTATTAGGGAAGGATATATGTAAACATGAAAAGAGAAATACATCAATGTACTCTAAACAGTAAGTGCCATAGAGATTAGAGAATGCAAAAGGATAGAGAGGACCCAAGTAGGGGAAAACAGGGAGGAGCCAGCTAGTAGATAAGTGAAGGAAATGAGGAAATGACAGGGGGATATCAGACAAAATACTATTGAGGGGGGGAACATTGCATTTAAGAGTTGAATGTATCCTAAAATTTGGTTAGAAGGTTAGGCAGTTTTCATTCTGGAGGTTTAGAAGATATAGATTAAAGCCCTAGGTGTAATGATTTCATTTGTCTTGCTGAGTGTTACCAGTTTGGAGGAGAGGAAAAGGTACTGCCATTTTGAGGTGACTCAATTTCTTCAAACTAAAGAGCTCACAGATAGTCAAGAATTGGAAAGGCCAACTGAACTGAGGGCTTCACCACAATTTACTTGGCTCTTCCTAAATTATCAACTCAGTTTCCATTTAAAGAAAGAAAGAAAGAGAGAGAGAGAGAGAAAGAAAGAGAGAGAGAGAAAGAAAGAGAGAGAGAGAGAAAGAGAGAGAGAGAGAAAGAGAGAGAGAGAAAGAGAAAGAAAGAAAGAAAGAAAGA